>NC_089838.1:175539131-175844131 GCF_035609145.1 Eleutherodactylus coqui | reverse complement strand
GTGCTGTATACTGAACCTGTGGCAGAAATCTGATGGGGCGAGCTGTTGCAGATATCAATGATGCAGATTCTGCGTCAACAAGTCACTTTTATGAGATAGGAGTTTTTAAATCCACACCGCATGAAGTACATCACTGATTTCTATTGTAATCAACGGAACAGATTTTGGCATGGTAATTCTTACGGGACCCTCGAACATCATACGGGACCTTTAAATGCCGCTGTCAGAATTGACAGCGGCATTTAAAGGGTTAATAGCCACGATCGTCCGAACGGCCGATCGCAGCTATTGCCTGCAGGTGTCAGCTGTACTAAACAGCTGACGCCCGCACTGTATGCAGAGAGGACGCCCCGCAACCTCTTTGCATACATACTCCGACGCTCCTGGACGTAAATGTACGTCCTGGAGCGGGAAGGTGTTAACTAGTGTAGATTTGATGTAGAATCACAACTTTAGACCATATTACTGCTGTAGGTTTGTGATATTTAAGAGGGCAAGTAGAGTGTGATTGTGGGTCAGTTCCTTTAAGTATTGTGCATTTAGAAATACAGTTGTAGACACAGACACACTGACGCGCGCACACACAGACACCCCATACCTTGGTTCGTAGGCTCCTATAGGAATCGCAGCTACATCAAAAGGACCAAATCTTTTTCCAATTTGTTCAAATGCAGCACAATAACCAGTATCTCCTGCAAAATAAAACCTATTTGAAGGTCCAAGTACAGACCAGCTACCCCAGAGTACTTTGTTATCATCAAGTGGAGTCCTCTTACACCAGTGTTGACATGGGGTAAAAACAAAGGTCACCTCATCATGTCCAGGAACACAGTTTTGTTCCCACCAGTCCAGTTCTATCACATTTTCGCAGCCACAGCTCTGCATCCAGTTGAGAAGACCCAAAGGAACAAACCACCTCAACTCAGTACCAAAGCGATTATTAAGGCCCAATACTGTGCTGTAATCCAGATGATCGTAGTGGTTGTGGCTTATCACAACAGCATCTATTTTGGGAAGCTGCTCTACAGTGCAGGGAGACCCCCGAAACCGCCTTGGACCTGCAAAGCTAAGAGGAGAAGCCCTCTCACTGAAGATGGGATCAGTAAGAAATACCAAATCATCCATTTCCACCATGACTGACGCATGCCCCAACCAAGTGATCCTGATGCCATTTTTGGTTTTACCAGTAAGCTCAGGATGCTGTACAAAATAGGGTTCAATAATAGGAAGTTCTCTGTCAAGTTCCTAAAGAGAAAAAAAAAAAATGAAGATTATTATGCGTTTAACCATATTCAAGGGGTTAGTTTCAAATATATGCTTTAGCATAGTGTTGTAAATGTTGATATTTGAAGAGCTGCATAAATTAACAAAGTACAGAAGAATTTAAAGATGAAAATATTGCACGCTTTTAAAACTAGTGCCATATATGTTGAGAGATTGAAGGTGTCGGGGTAGCTCAGCCCCATCCACATCAAACAAGTTGTACTCACAGGCAGTCCTCACATAACGAGGAAAATCATGCACGATTTGAATGGGGTCATGCACAAGCAATTTTTATCCCCTGCATCACCTTGTACACTGTACGATGAGAGGTGAGGCTTCTCCATTGAAAATAATGAGAGAAACTCCGTAATCCTCCACCGTGGCCGTTAACGGCAGATCGTTACTTCCCCGTAGTGAGGAGAGGTGGTTTTGAGATAAAAACACCTCGCATCCACGGATAAATCTCATGTCAGCTAGTGCGATATCAGGCCAAGATATTGTACTATCCCGTGTGAAGTTAGCCTCCTAGTTGACAGCAGCACATCTCCACAAGTGAAAGAAGAATATGCGGCTGACAGCAGTGCAACAGTATGGTGGACCATCATATTAACCCTTTCCAATCCAATTTGTATCCTGGTTTTCCTAGGGGGCTTACTCTTTTTCTGCCGTTCTACAACGGCGCTATATGCTGGCTTAAGCCAGTACTGCATGAGGTGACACGTTGGATAGGCTCTGACAGCAGAGAGGCTGGCAATATACAGTATGAGAACCCCGACAGACGTCTTCCAACATCAGATCTGTACAGCCTTAAATTATAATGTCTTCAGACTTCAGACAGTGGATTGGAAAGGGTTTATGACTGTCCATCCTCCATTTTATCTGAGTTGGTCTGTGTGAAGGCTCATTACAAAGCCCAATCAGGTAGTGTAAAAGAAGCCCGAGGGCCCTTTTATACCGAACTACTATTGTTCATTTTTGCACGATTCAACAAATTACCTGAACAGCTTGTCATTCATTTTACGAAGGCATAAAAACCGACCGATAACCGGGCCATGTAAACAGGCAGTCACTCATCTATGAACGACTGCCTGATTACTGTGAGCAAGGGTGGGCAGCCAGAAGAGATCCCCTGCACACTCCTCCTCCATTCAGTGAGCGATCAGTGTGTGGAAGCACAGCAGCACCAATCTCTGGGACAACTGTCGGGTGCTTAAGCCATTCAGCGCTGTCCAGGGTAAAAGGACCCTAAAAGGACCTTCACACAGGACAAGATGTCCACAGGGTAGATTTTTAACTGTGGAATTTGTTCTGTGGCCAGTCTTGTGGAACGTGTGCGGATTTGGGATAACATTGTTAAGCAGAAGTGTCAGCGCTGACAACATTCTATCCCGTGTGAACAGTCTGTAAGGGTGAATTCAAAAGTCATTAATTTGATGCAAATTTCACCATTTTAATTTAAATCAAACTGAAGGGATAAAATCTGCAGCAGATCTACAACAAAATTCGTGACTTTAGAACACACCCCAAGACTGTACATATAAGCAGAAGGTATTTCCCCATACAGGGTAAAGCAAGTGTAGTGTCCACAGGAAAAATAAAAGGTTAATTATACAAAGCAAGATATACTTGATGTTTCATCTCCTATGGATCCAACACCTGATCGTTTGCTACACTTATGTAGTCGGTGCAATGCTCTGTGAGCTAAATACGACAGATTACTCTCCTATCCTGTAGTTTTCTGCAATGTCACAGTGTGGGTAAAACGCATCGTCTGTAGCAAGCTGTTCCAAAAGAGGATTACAGAGGCTGAACAGAAGAAGTTTTACAAACTCTTGATTGCAAGTAGAGTTAGGAGAGAACGGAGGGCTTGTCAATGGTTAATCGGCTGAAACAAACATAAAAGCGTAGTCAGCTTGTGCATGGAGCGCCACACCTCCAGGGGCCGATCCCAAACAGAAAACACCAGCACTGTGGTAAAGATCGCTCCTTTATTACACCGCATCAACTGATAAACACATGACTAACAGCAGGGAACGCGACAAAACCTCACCTGTGTCAGGACATGAAGAAACACAGGCTGACATATTTTAGATGCAGGCTGTGAATAATGCCGCTTTTACATGGGCCGCGTTATCTTACATTTCTTGCTTGCCCAAGCTGGTAGTGACATCACCACCTCATTTGCGCTCGCACAGCGTGTCTAGACCGCACAATTCTCGTTGAGAATCCTGCAGTTCTCATGCACTAATTATTCAGTGTTTCACAGTCCTATGTAAGGTCTGGACAACAGTTTCGCTCATTTTAACGATTTTTAGGATAATTGTTCAGTCTAAATGCAGCATAGAAAGCTTTCTGTCTGAAATGTTATCAGACAGACTTTGCTACAAAACCTCTCAAGTGTCAGCACATGGACATTGCCCTGCTGATGCTCATATGTCTTATCAGTTGATACAATTAAATGAAGCTATATTTACCATACTGCTGGCATTTACTGTGCTTGGAAATAGTTAATCAGTAACCAGCCTATTAAATGCTACTAGTAATTTGGGGCAGCATGGTGGCTCAGTAGTTAGCACTGTAGCCTTGCAGCACTGCTGTGCAAATCCAACTAAGGGCATAATCTGCATGGAGTTCGTATGTTCTCCCTGTGTTTGTGGGTTTCCTCCCACACTTAAAAAAAAAAAACCAAACCACATACTAATAAAGGTTAATGTATGGACCAGACCCAGTATCCATGGGTGCTCACAATGTAAGTGATGAGTCTGTGTACAGCGCTGCGGAATACACGTGTGCTATATAAATGAACAAAAAGTAAGTGATTTCTTGACAAATACAACCACCTATAACCTTTTTTCCTTTTTATTTCCATAATGTCAGGTAGGGTAAATGCACACAGGCAGAAATTCTGCGGTGGGATTTCCCGCAGAATTTCCACCCTTGCACACTGCCATAGGACTGCATTAGATAATGCAATCCTATGCAGACAATCGTGATTTGACTACATGAAAACTCGCGCAGTAAACAAGTCGCGGCATGTCTTATTTCTGCGCAAGCACAGGCCCGCACAGAAACGTCCAGAGTGGAGGAGACACCGGGAGGAGGTGAGCAATGTGCATGCGGGTCTCTGCAGGGGCACGGCTCACACCCCACTGCAAGAATTGTCACAGCGGGATCTGACCCAGCCGTCTGCATGAGGCCGTACTGTAGTCTAAAACAAATATCTGCAGAGATTACAGTGCTTCTATTTCCAAAGGAATAGTTAGAAAGATATTAAACAATATGCCCACTTCACCATTTAATTGCTCCAGTACATGTAAGAGATAAAGCCTTTGTCAATAGTCTAGTCTCCTATACAAACCTGCGTGTCTCCATAATGGACTCTATCATAGTCAACAGAGTCCGCCAGGTGCCTTTAGAGTCCATTATGTGGTTGTAACGGCAATGCCGTCATAGAAAGGAAGGGCATAAATTCCAACACAGATGTGAGATCAGACTAGGGTTTCTTTTTTTAATTTAGGTGTGACTTCTACAATAATCAACATATCTATCAGTATGGACAGAACGTGCACAGGAAGTACCTCTTTGGAACTTGGTATACTGCTGTTATTCTTCTCCGTTATAACCCATTTCACAACATTTCTAAGGGCAGGAGCCTTCCATGTAGGCCACGGGTTGCTGAATCTACCATTTTTGCCCCTCACTGACTTGGTGACATCTTCCTCTAATCGGACATCCAGCCTAAAGCTTTTTCTTGAAGAACGAGAAGAGTCACTACTTCTGGAGCTGCGAGTTGAGTTCTGACGCTTCCGTACCGTCTCTTTGGGGTACTGGTTAGCAGAGATTAAACACTCTTCATCCTTCTCCTCTTCTTCTAGTGGCTTTTGTAATCTGAGAGGAGACATTGATCACTTAGTATACATGTCAAAATTGGCATTAACATGTTGGTTGTTTCTACCACATGAACTATCACATGGCCAATCTGGAGGCCATTTTGAAATATTTTATTTAGTGGGAAGATAGAATTGCCAATGCAGTCTCAGGTCTCACCTACTACTGAGGTCACACCAGAACTTCATACAAATCCTTGTCATGACACTTTTTTTTTTTATTTTTACGGCATTTACCCAAAAAAGGGCCACATGTAAAAGACAAAAAAAAGCCAGCATTATTCTTTAGGTGGTACATGGTTTTTATTTTGTAAACAGCCTTTTTGGGTGGCTTTTTTCTTCATTCACACATTTTTAAACATTTGTTTCTTTAGTTTTTATGTCCTATTGGAGAAATCTATACAAAAGTGGAAGGAAAAAATTTTTTTTTAAAAAATGCCGCCCCCCCCCCCCCCCCCCCCCCAAAAAAAAAACACTAAGCCTACAGACGAGCAACCTAGGGGTAAAAAAAGGCATGTGCCAGTTAAAAAAATAAAAGCTGTCTGAAAAGCATTTGTGCAATATAGTTTAATTACACTTTGCACCAGGGCTGCTTGGGCTTGGTCATGAAGCAATGCAGTGTATAGCTGGAAATGGGGCATATGCTCTGGGCGCAGAGAGCTGCCAGCAAGTACACCTGATGCACGCGGGGCAGGGGAAGGGGGACACCGTACTGCTCTCTATGACGATCAGAGAGCACTCAGTAGCAGAGCTCTGCCCTGGTTGTCACATGCGTATCACACGGTGTGCGAGAGCCATGTGATGCATTAAAGGTCCCATTGAAATCAATGGGCAATGCGTTCCGAGGAACGCAAAAAAGCACGACATGCCGCAATACTGGAAAACATCGCTTGTGTGTATTACTCCAGTTGAAAGAATGGGTTCTTATTAGTGCGTCTTGTAATGCACAAATCCTGTGCGAGTTTCACGGCCGTGTGACAGCAACCTTATGGTTTGGTAATATCTGTGTGCTGCAGTACTTCTGGTATGTATTATAGCACCGGTAACAACTACTCACAAAGCTGCTGTGATGCTGCTGAGTATCAGGCATCGCCATCTGCTCATACCAGACCACTTGTTAAGCTGGTGGGTCATCTAGATCAGTGGTCCCCAACCTTTTTGGCACCAGGGACCGGCTTCAAGCAAGAACATTTTTACAAGGCCCGGCAGGGTTGGGCGGGACATGGGCGGGGCTTTGGTTATATGGGGTGGGGTTATGAAGGGGGTTGGGATTTAGTGCATACTCATTCAATTATGACATTTAGAATGTCCTGGCAGTACACACATAGGGCAGTATATAATCTATCCCCCCCCCCCCCAGCACACACATAGGGCAGCATATAATTTATCTCCCCCCCCCCAGTAATAGACAGCCCCACCAGTAATTTGCAGCCCCTCCCCCTGTAATAGGCAGCCCCCCCTCCCCCCAGTAACAGGCAGCCCCCCCTCCCCCCAGTAACAGGCAGCCCCACCCCCAAAGTAATTAGCAGCCCCCCAAACCCATATACTTACCTCCTCCTCGCTGTCAGCGTCGGTCCCTCTCTGCTTGCCCAGACGTCAGTGTGCAGCCCTGCACGCTTCCTCCCCTGCGGAACTAATGAGCAGGGGACTCAGGGAGGAGGATCCTGGTTGCACGCTGACGTCAGTGTGCGCCGAGACCAGCGCGATTACCAGTGGGGAGCTGCGGCACCCCAGCTGGTAATCGCTTCAGTGGTCAGCGGCGTCCGCACGCCGCGGGCCACATAGCACAAGGCAGCGGACCGGATTCGGCCCGCGGGCCTTGTGTTTAGAAGAAAAGTTCCGTGGACCGGCGCTAACCACCTAACGGCCCGGTGGTTGGGCACCCCTGATCTAGATGATATAGAGAACCGCAACAGACAAGAAATGGAAAACTATGAGAACCTCAGAAAAGATACTCCGTATAATGGGCCTGCTCTAGTCATGGCAGACCTCTCAGGCCATTCTTTACAATAAGGAGGGGAGGGGGGGGGGGGGGGGGGGAGATTTGGCATCCTCTACTGCTCCTCCTCACAAAGCGTGATCCCCCCCAGTGTTGAGATTTCCCATTTCAGCTATTGTCAAACTCAGCTGGCCATATAATTGCCTTCCCAATACAATGTTTGAGTGTAGCTGGACTGTTATCACTCAAACATTTCAGCTTCCTCCAAGTCAGACTGAGGCGGCCTTCACACGAGCAAAAAGAAAAACTGTGCAAGATTTGTGCGTTGCGAGCTGCACAAATACGAATCCCAATTATATTAGCGATTCCCCCCCAAGCATCACAGTGCGGGAAAGAAAAATATCGCAGCACGTCCCATCTTTGGGCGTTCCCTCGGAATGCCTTGCCCATTGTTTTCAATAGGGCTGGAAAAAGCACTGTACAGTGTTCGAGGTTTCCCATTGAAAACAATGGGAAACACTTGGCGCTAGAGGATCGCTACTTCCCTCAAGTGGTGCAAGGCGTTTGACTCAAAGACAACTTGCATCTACAGAGACATCGCACGTTACCGTGTGCAATATCAGGCCAAGTTTTACAACAAATTTGCAGTTTGGGGCTGTGATGTGAGGGCACGCAGGGAGATACAACACTGCGGTGCCATGCAGGAAAATCGGTTTACGTGTATGACTCAGTTAAAAGAACGGGGTTCACATTTGTGCATCTCACACAAATCGTGTGTGATTTGATCGCCCGTGTAAAGCCGGCCTCAGGGGGATTAAATGGTTTGGCCATTTTTAAATGAAGCTGGTTAGTAATTGCTTCTGTACATTAGTGCATGGGCAGAAGATCTGGACACAGGGGGAATGCTCCAATGAGGGGGCAGTCATGTCAACATACTATTCTTGGGTATGATGCATGTAAAATTACTCAGCGGGGTCTCTGGCATCTGATGTGTGAACATGCCCCAATTCACACTACATACGAGAAGCAAATAATGGAAGTGCTTTGTCAAAATGTTTAGGGAATAGCACAATTCTCTATTCTATCATTTATTGGAGAAAGGAAGACCCTTACAAATTCTGAAATAGAATATCTGTTGTCGCCCCTTGAGTTCGTCAACTGAAGACCAGTTTTATTTGGGGAAGAAAAAAAGAAGTTCCCAATGGCACAAACATACCTTTGATGCGACCGCTTCATAAATCCCTACACGGCCCAAGCTTCTGGTTAGAACATCCTTTAATAATTAATGGCACAATTTCCTCTGACTCAGCTTCTGAATTTTACAACACGTTTTAGCATCAAGGGTTCCTAAATCTATGAATAATTTACTGAAACTGGCATCCAACAATCACAAACAATGACAGCAACGCTGCACGGGGGAATGGCTGGCAGCGCACCATCGCAGCGTGTTCATTTAGGATTGTGTGGCAGTTTATTCTGTAAAACTACCAAAAAAAACAAAACACTGTTGGGCCGCTTTTATACGAGCCGCAGCAAGTTGTGTCAGATTCTCAGGCACGCAACACACATCGTCACCCCGCCCGTGTGCCGCACAACCTGCCAGACCCCGCCCGTGTGCCGCACAACCTGCCAGACCCCGCCCGTGTGCCGCACAACCTGCCAGACCCCGCCCGTGTGCCGCACAACCTGCCAGACCCCGCCCGTGTGCCGCACAACCTGCCAGACCCCGCCCGTGTGCCGCACAACCTGCCAGACCCCGCCCGTGTGCCGCACAACCTGCCAGACGCCACACCCTGCAGAGGCTGTTCTCACGGGAATCACACAATAGGACCCACTTCTGGTTTTCCGTCTCTCACCATCTATGTGAGAGGAAAAAGGCTTGTGTAAATTACCGCATTGGAAACAAGTTGTGTACTAGTGTGCAGTTTTATGGGCCATGGAGAATCTGTAGTGGGTCCCTCCTGCCCCGCAGACATGAGGGCTGAAAATAAGAATTACTCACCTCTCCGGACGCTCCGGATCTTCCCTCCGTCGCGGCCGGATCTTCTTTCTTCGGCTCAGCAGATGTGCTCGGCACGCCGACTGCGTGCGCCGGGCACATCTACCGGGCCGAAGAAAGAAGATCCAGCCGCGAAGACCCGTACCGTTTGGAGCAGGCGAGTTTAATTCAGGTGCGGGTCTCCCGCGGATCCGGACGGCTTCCATAGGCTTCAATAGAAGCCCGCGGGAGACCCGCACTAAAATGGAGCATGTCCAGATTTTTTCCTGCACACGGGACCCGCGCCTGCAGGGAAAAATGACATCCGCAGGTATTTAACTACCTGCAGGTGTCTAATGCATCCCTATGGGGCGCGGATCCGCGTGCAGGAAAACCGCTCCGGATTTTAATTCTTAATTTGCCCGTGGACATGAGGCCTAAAGGGTTACAACGTTGTCTACTGCATTTTAAGGGCAGAACTGTCTACCTTTTAGGCGACTTTCACATGGCCAAGAAAAAACGCACACAAGATTTATGCATTGTGAGACGCATGAATATGAATTTCTTTTGAAATTCGTGGCATGTCCTATCTTTGGGCGTTCCCTCAGAACACCTCGCTCATTGTTTTTAATGCGGCCGGATCTGCTTTTCTCTGCCCGGCACGCCGGCAGCGCACACCCTTTTTTTTTTTAAATCTCCCGCGTATCCATAGCACCGCACAATGACAGCTGCGGGGTGCCGCGGATCCGGATGGCTTACATTGACTTCAGTGGAAGCTGCAAGAGCAGTCCGTGTGGGAGATCCGCAGGAAAAATGGAGCATGCTGCGATTTCTTCCCCAAGTGTGACCTACAGACCAGGAGAAGAAAAAAAACAAAAAAAAAACAAAAAACCTCCACATGCATTTATTTGCCCGGCTGAGCACATATTACTGACATCTTTTCAAGTTGCAGGTACCCAAAAACCAGCTAGCAGCGCAAGGAACAGAAATGTAACAGTACGATTAGACAGCGCTTACTAGAACCCATTCCAGTGGTCGCGGGCATGCCTCTCCCGGCTTGCCGTATATGTAGCAGCAGCAGCATTGTCCCATGTAGGTCAATAGGGCACTTTCCTACACGGAGCGATTTATCGTTGGCTCACGCTGCCGTTTGTGAGGCGGACTCGTTCTCCCTGCTGTCCTGTCCTTCCCCGCTGCTTTCAGTTCTTCCATGTTTGCACCCGTTTGTACAGGGAGATAAGTCATTCACTGTACCAACAAGAACGACTAAATCATGGCTGTCTACACGCAACAACGTAGAAACTAGCAAACAATGATTTATGCCTGCGTAACATAAGCGCCCAGCTAACGACTCCTTGTTGTTGCCCAGTCGTCGGCTATGTTTACATTGAATTATTAGCGTAAGTTTGAAAAATCCAGCCATTTTTGAACGATAATCACTCTGTAAAAGCACTTAAAGCTGCAACAACCCGCACTGTGCAGCTAGACCGACAGTGTATGGAGCGGCGGGAACAGCGAGCCCCCGCACACACCTGGGTGGGGTGCAAGAGTCAGACTGCCACCAATCTAATATTGCTGACCCATCCTATACAGCGGTCCAGGAAACCCCTTTAAGGGCCCTTTTACATGGGCCATCAGCCTTTCCAGTGACTGCACAAGCACTGGCGTCACCGCAAAGGTAGTCAGCGCTCCTGCAGTGCTTTTACAATGAGTCCTGCCGGCGGCTCGCGGGCTCCTCGCTCCTGCCTCCCATGGGAAGCGCTGTGCGGGGGGCGGTCACACAGGACGAGGAGCCAGCAGGCGCTAATAAGGTTGTTTAAGCTGAGAGAAAAGTCAGCTTAAACAACCGCTAATGACAAGGGAGCGATAGTTTCGTTTTCACACGTAACGGTTATCGTTCACTTTCACTTGAGTGATAATAGCGTGTAGAAGGGCCTTCAGGACCCTCCCACTGCGTTTGTTGTTGGAGAGCTCCCATCTTGGACACCATGACATCAGGCGTTCAGAACGGTGACACTGCAGCCTCTGATTGGTTGCAGCAGTCACATGATATTCAGGGACATCCTTTTCAACACCACCAAGATGTCGGTGGGGCTACAGTGCTGGCGGAGGGCGGGTCAGCACAGCTGGTGGTATAGGGGGAGTGCTGTCTGCTAACCTGACAACCCCTTTAACTGACATGAAAGCAATGGAGTCCATCTGCTACGGTTCAGTCAGGTCTGTCAGGCTTCAGCGTGTTGCACCCTTCGTGCTCCTGTAGCAGACCTCCCATGGGGGGCGCTGATCATCACACAGCCAAAGCGGATCGTACGACCACAAAATATCAGGTTTACGCCTCATGTCCACGGGCGGGTGTGATTTGTGGAAGAACCGCTCTTTAGGCGGCCGATAGGGAAGCAGGGGCGCCCGCACCGCAATTCATAAATGTGGATTTGTTTTCCAGATTTGGCATGCAGAGAACAAGTTGCGGCACGCTCCATTTTAGGGCGGATTCCGTGCAGATGGTTTCCATTGAAGTTAACAGAAGGCATCGGATCCACAACGTCACGGGGAAGCACGAGTTTAAAGGAAAAGAAGAAAAAATAAATAATCTTGTGCAGTACAGAATATAGAAGACTCCCGTGGAGCCATAATTGTTACAGCCAGCGGACACAACTTCTGAAGCCCACCACAACCACTACTCCACGGGGTCCGGCAGCTGGTGACAGAGCAAAGAGTGGGGTTCAGCAGGAGAAGCAGCACCAGGTGTCTAATGGCCGCTCATCCCATTTCCTGAAACTGAAGTTGTGGGAAATAGCTGACAACTTCCTAGATCAGGACCTTGGTCCCTGCACAGCGCACCGCAGGTGCACGCACATACATACATACATACATACATACATACATGCATGCATGCATGCAGCCAGCGCACTGCTGCCGCACAGGACATGGCCGCTCAGCGCGCACACATGGCAGCACTCCGGTACACACCGTGCACTGACAGCTCACCTGTCCGTCTCCAGCCCGTCTGCCGCCATCCCCGTCTCTGCAATGAGGGGACCCCGCTGACCCGCCGCTCTTCTCTGCAGAGCAGGGCACAAGTCCGTGCCGGGCCTGCGTCCCTGGAAGGCGCTGTACGTGCGGTGCCTGCCGGTAGCTGCGGCTGCAGGGGGCACCACAGCGAGAAACCGCAAGCAGCTCCTCCTCACTATCACCATATCCTGCGGACCGCCTCCCTCATCAGCGGGCACGGGGAGCTGGCCCCGCCCGGCGGTGGGAGGAGCCAGCCTACCATGTTGTACAGCGGCTCTAGAACTTGTGGAGGAAGCATCCGCGGCAATGTACAGCATACAGTCACAGTGTCTTCCCACCAGTGACTGGCACAGTGCCCACTTCAGTCACAGTGCTCAGCACTACCAGCCTCCTTGTCTTCCCTCCAGTGACTGGCACAGTGCACCCATAACACTGCCAGCCAAACCACAAGGTTTTCTCAAGGGAGGAATATTGCGCTATATGGAAAAATCCGCCCTGAAATCCTCATGTAAAAACCGTGGATTTTCATGCAGAATTGAATGTGGCATATATCTGCTGGCAATTCTATGTCAAACTCCACATGTTAGAGCTGCAGATTTGGCCAGAATCTCCCACGACATCCTGCGGAATAATCCCATGTGACGGCTCCCTGGGTTCACACAGGACCGAGATCTCGCGGAATGTCCGCAGCCTGACCGCATGGAGATTCTGTGAGATTTCCGCAGTGAAGAGCTGCTTCAAAACCCACGCCATTTGGTGCAGGTTTGTAAGCGGCTTTTTAGCCTGTAGTTCGCTGTGGATATCTCTCAGGATAGAGAAAAGAGACCGCAGCAGAAACGGCGCCAAAATTGACACATCGCAGATTTGAATTCTGCCCTGCATGTCAGTTTTCGTGCGACTTGTCCGCAGTGGACTGTCAGCAGGGTGTGAACGGGATTTTTGCACATCTCATCCACTTTGCTGCTTAGTCTCAGTTTTAAAAATGCAGCAGAATTTCTGTTCGGGGGATCTGCACGAAAATTGCGTGGCAATTCTGCCCCCTATGAACCCAGCCTAACGGTATGTTCACACAAGGTGGATTTGCTGCAGATGTTCGTCTGTGGAAAGTGCGCACCAAATACTGCAGATTGGGGGGGGGGGATTTGTATCGGATTTGACTCCTGCAAATGAGGGGATGCAATATACTGCGCAGTCCACTTCCTTGGAACAGCCTAAGGTCGCTTTCACCCGGCCCAGAAAATTGTGCAATGCAAGATTTACAAATCTCGCACGAATATGAAACACGTTCCATTGAATGCGGTCATATACATGAGCAATTTTTTCCCCCGATCACATAGGAAAAAAATTGCGCCCTGTGCTATCTTTGGGAGTTCCCTCGGAACACCTCACCCAATTGTTTTCAATGGGGTGGGAAAAAACAGGCGAGTGCGATGCAAGGTTTCTCAATAAAAACAACTTGTCAATCCTCCGGTGCGACTGAAAGCTGCGTTGCAGAATTGCTACTTTTTTTTTAGCGAAAAAAATCACAAAAATGCTGGCTATTGTTTTTTAGCAGAAAAAACTAATTTAGTACTGCTGGAGTTCTAAGGTCTGAATCTGACCTTGATGGGGATTTGAACCTGGGATGCCATCACAACAAGGCTGTAGTGCTAAACCTCTGGGCTGCCACCACCTCCACTACTGTTCAAATTAGAGAGCACGATTTTTACTCCAATTGATTTTAACCCATTAAGGACCAAGCACAGTAAATATACGGCACTTGGTCCTGGGCTTTAATCCTGGCCGATAGAAAAAATATGACGTGGGATTAAGGCCCGCCGCGGATTCTCTATGGAGAATCCGGCAGCGGGTCCCTCCTTTCCCGGGGACACGAGGCTGAAAATAAAATGAAACTCACCTGTCCGGACGCTGCAGATCTTCCCTCTGTCGCGGCCGGATCTTCTTTCTTCGGCCTGGCAGATGTGCTTGGCACGCCGGCAGCGTGCCGCGCGCATGCGCCGGGCACACCCGCCGGGCCGAAGAAAAAAGATCCAGCCACGACGGAGGGAAGATCTGCAGCATCCGGACAGGTAAGTTTTAATTCATGTATGGGTGTTCCGCGGATCCGGACGGCTTCCATAGGCTTCAATAGAAGCCTGCGGGAGCCGTCCCCGCGGGAGACCCGCACGAAAATGGTGCATCTCGCGGGTTTTTCCCGCACGCGGATCCGCGCCTGACAGGAAAAATGACATCCGCAGGTATTTAACCACCTGCAGGTGTCCAATGCATCCCTATGGGTTGCGGATCCGCATGCGGGGAAAAACGCTGCGGATTTTTATCCCGTGGACATGAGGCCTTAAGGTTCTACTCCTGCAATCAAGCAGGAACAGGTTGGGTATTTGGTTGTCAGACACATCTGAGGACCTGGAGGAGTAGGGAGAAGCGGTTTCGGTACTAGTGTAATAGGTCTATGGGTGGCAACATGGGTTGGACAGGATCAGTGACAGGGAATGGCTACGTCACATTCCCAGCTGCAGATTGGTTGCCGGCACCGCTGGAGTAGTACCCACACAGGCACTTACCTCCGGCAGCTTCGTCTCCAAAGCTTCTAAAGCCACTCCTCCGATCCCCACTCTGCTGCCTGAAGCACCCGACAAGCTGTGTGATAGACATGATGATTAGTCAGTGTAAAATGTCTATTGATTTGTACTAAACTAGATGTATTACGCAGCTGTAGTGACTTTAACTCTTAGAGGCTAATGACTGCATAATTTCATTATAGTAATTGCTGGACAATGACATGGTGAAAAGATGTGTGTTTTGTGACTTCAGCCTAATGTGGAACTCTGCTGCATAAGGAAAGAGTTAAATCACAGTGTTATATGTTCATGCTTGTGTTCATCTTGAGTGTTTTCCCAGTCCTTCCCCATCCCCCACACAGAATCTTCTTCAACAAAGAGATACTTACTTTCAGTTTCAGTTTTGGCCACATGTTGTTAAGACAAAGGCTCCTATTTGAGAGAGGTGGGGAGAGGGGGAGGCGGGGAATTCTATATAACCCAGCGAATAAGAATATATATATGTTACTGATGTAATCTGTTGCACGCCCATTAAAGGGCAGGTGTTATGCTTTACAATAAAAGGGGCTGTCTGGGTGTTTCTCTCCCGAGAGCCATTTTGGATATGAGACTGATAACTTGTGTCTGATCTGGTCGATGATGTGTGCACACTATACAATTTGGAAGCTACAGAATACCCTGAAACCTGCTGGAGAAAACCATATTGTAGCTCAGTGGCGTTCCTGGGTGCGCGGGTGGATCTGTGAAGTCAGAGCCTGGAACGTATAGAGACCGGCAGATAGCACGCGGAACTCAGGGGCCCAAAAATCTACAGAACACGGTAAGATTGCTTTATTTTAATCTACCTGTGTCAAGCTGATTTCCAACTGCTAATCTGCCTGTATCTGATCCAGACTAGACCTTCACTGAAAGGCAGGTAACAACTCTAGTTCTGTCCACCCGTTTACCACCATGTTACCTGTCTAGGGGTATTTTGTATGCTGTGGCTGTTGTGTCTGAGACGGTTAAAGATTGTGTATACAAGACCAAGAGACAAATTCTGTGAGGGTTAATGTGTCAGAAGGGCGGACTTGGCTGTTTAAGTCTGAGGGAGCACGCCAGAGACACTTACTCCTAGGTAACTAGCGTGAGGTTAGGAAAATTTATGATACGCGTATGCACCTGTATGATTGAGCGTGTTATGTTCTCATATGTGGAAAGGTATATACGCGGGAATTATAGCCGTTATTTGTGACGGCTGACGTCTCCGGATATTGTTGAGGTCTTTAGTCACTGAATATAATCGTCAGTCTCTGTGTATAGCTAAATGTCCTGTCCCAAATGTGTGCAGGCAGTGCTGTTGGGGATTACTAGTGGAGGGTGGGCTGTCGCAAAGGTAGGTGAGCCATATACCTTGAGCCGTTGTGGGTATTCTCCAGTAATCCCGTCTGTACCGTCTGTTCGGTGTTATAGAATTAATGTGCATTGTGATCTGAGTGGGAAAGAGGGGTTATATTGGAAGGATTTGAAGAAAGCAGATTTTACAAGAGGAACACTACTGTGTCCAGAAACTTCGGATAGGATAGACTTGGTAGGTAGAATAGAGTTGAGCAGATTGAGAAGGTTAGGCATAGACGCAGGTTGTTTAGAGAATGGGGAGCAAAGTGAGCAAGGACAAAGACCATAGAGCTTGTGATTTGGTTGCAGAAAGGAGGGAGCAGAGTTTGCTGAACAATGGGAAAGGATCAGGAAAAGTTGCAGAAAGAAATGTCGGGTTATGGACAGATAAGCAGAAAGAAAGGTGTATTAGATTGCTAGGAGAAGGTATAATGTAGGAAAGAGATTCAAGATGAGAATCATGAACAATGTAATGCCTTTTTGTTGACTACAGCCCCTCCCTATAATGGCGGCCGCACTTGCAATGTTTCTGCAGCAAGTGTGGTGAGCTCTGCCCCCACCCTGAAATTATTTCCCCCCATGTGCTCACTTTCAGGGTGTGTGATGTTACTTCCGGCCATTCCAGTCCGGGATAGGACTAAGCCCCGCCCCTTCCTCCTCCAGCAGCCATCTTGCCTCACCTGGGAAATTTGTAGCCCCACCCCTTTCTGCCTCTGGCGGCCATTTTGCTGCACTTGGGAGGCCTATATTCCCCAATGCCACTGTATCCAGTGCTAACCTCATGATTGTCTGAAGTAAGGTTTTGTTTGACCGGACTTTGTTACACCCCAAGATGTGGCCACTTTGGATGTGTGATAAGTTCAGGGAAACAAACCTTTGTGAATATGCAGCTTGGGACATAGTAGATGACTAAGCTGGTTTATAGTGTATGGAAGATTGGCGTTGATGCATGGGGGACAGAGGCCAGGGATCCATGACAGAGGACTCCTTCTCATGGTGTGTTCCCAGGGGCTCTGTTTTCCACTGCCTGCTTCTCCAATGGATGTTCAGACAGATGATTACGGAAGGCTCCTACAGATGGAATAATTTCCCTATAGTTACCCAGCAAACTTTTTCACGCAATTTGATGAAGTAATTTTACTTTTTATGTGAGAAAGAGGGACTAAATTGCCCAGAGTAGGATGTTAATTCATCCGTATTCTTTAGTTTTTTCCTTAAGTCTTTTGTATATTCTAGTGTCAGTCTACACTGAAGCTATAATTATATTCCGACAGGAGAGTGAAAGTTAAACGCTGGACGTTCCCTGAAATACTATTACACTGGGTGATGTAAAATTTTACTTGTGTTGCGCCCCCTTGTGTTAAAAAATGCTAACTGCGACCTGAAAAAAAAACTTTTTAAGGAGATTTTCGCTCAGACTTCGCTGCGTACAATGTCACCTTAACCTACAAAGTGCTTGTTTTTGTGCCTCTTGGTTTCCTTTGTCAACGTTGTACTAGTTTGAACGCGATTACTCTTTTTCCATTGAGTATTCTGGTTCAAAAGGGGGGAGGCATAGGTGATCTGGGTCATAGATGATCTAGGTGTTGTAGATCAGCTATTGGGTTTAAAAAAAAAAAATGATTTTGTGCTACAAGATTCCGAGCCATGTGAAATAGAATATCAACACGATTATTTAGTACTAATACAGTAAGAAACTGCAGGTATGCAAACAGTTACCGGAATCTCTGTTGATAATGCATATGTTGAGCTTTTTGCAGATGGTACCAGGGTGAGGATTGATGACTCCACATCGGATATGCAGTGGTCACACAACAAGATGTCCTAGAAGCAGAAGCTCTGCCTCCGCATGTCTCAGCACAAGAAGCGGAACTGAAGGCCCTCACTGAGGCATGTAGAGTGGCGAGAGGTAAGACGGCAACCATTTACACTGACTCCTGGTATGCATTTGGCATAGCTCATGATTACAGCCCAATATGGAACGCCGGACAGTTTTTACCTTAGCAGGACAACCAATTGAGAATGGTGCAGCGGTGCAGAGTCTCATGGAGGCCCTACTTCTACCTGACAAAGTTGAGAGTTCGCACCGATTCCTACACTGGAGAAGCGAGAGACGACACCTCGCCAACAGCACAGCAAAAGCAGCGGCCGTCAAGCCGTGGAAGAAAGAAGAAAGATACTGACAGCATGAGTCAGTGGTAAAAACTTTGGACATTGACAAAATTTGGACTTTGATATGCTAAAGACTTTTACAGTTACAAGCCAGCAAGGAAGGAAAGAATAAATGGACTAATATGGGAGCAGCAGAAACAGGACAGCGTGTGGTGAACAGTCAACAGCACTTGCCCACCACAGTTCCTGTATCCCATGATGGCCCAGCTGATGGACGGAAAGACCCACCTAGTAAAGCAGCAATGACGTCGACGCTTGAAAGAGGACGGGCGACTTGTGGGTTCTCTGTAGCTGCTGCATCATTTGTCCAGTTTAGCATGATCTATGCCATAGGTGAGTCAGGGCAGAAGTAAATTTGCCACATCACACTTGCCGGGACCACTCTACCCATTTCAGGGATTGCAAATTGACTACGTTCAGCTCCCACTTGTTGGGAAGTATGAATACGTGCTTGTTGTTGTTGATGTCTTTGCAGGTTGGAGGCCGACCCTGTTACCAAGGCAAACAAGTAGGTAACCGCAAAGAAGCTCATGAACGAGGTAAACTGTGAATATGGGGTACCAGAAGTGATTCAGAGTCAGACAGAGGTATAAACTTCGCAGGTGAATGTAACATGTCATGTCTGCTCTGGGTGTATCCCAGGCCTTTTACATGCTCTACTACCTTTAGAGTAGTGGAAAGGTGGAGAGACGTAGTGGCACGCTAAAAAGTAAGTTACTTAAAAATGACGCCACTCTGAAAAGACTGTCATTCAATAGCCCTATTCAGTGTTAGATATGAACCCAGAGGGGATCATGGATTATCTCCCTACGAGATTGTTTGGGCTAGCCCCAAGGCTAGGTTGCTACTATCCTCAGTAGTTACAATTACAATCTGATGTGTTGACTAAGTATGTGATTTCCGTTGTTAAAGCACTAATCAAAGCCTATGCACAGGTGTTCTCTTCCAGACTCAGAGGCAGACACTGGGACACATATCTTGCAGCCTGGGGATTGGGTGTGCGTCAAGAAGTTCCTCAGGAAACACCCGCTTGAGCCCCGATTTGATGGCCCCTACCAGGTGCTTCTGACTACTGCCACAGCTGTGAAACTAGCCGAAAGACTTACATGGATCCATGCTTCATACTGTAAGAAAGCTTCAGATCCGGGAGACCAGTCTTAGTTGTGCCAAGGACATTACTCTGGTTAGGGCTAGTGAGAGAGAAGGGTGGCAACTGTAATCCTTAGTCGGAAGAATATGAGGGTATGGTTACCTTCTGGTATAACTCGTCCAATGAACAAGTAGCCGCATATTCCTTCGACTATTGTACTGTGGTCCCGTGTCTAGGCGCAAGATCTCACCGCAGGCCAGTTTTAGCCCAGTCCGGCTGGTTATATGACTTATATACCCGGGGAATACAATATGTTTGCGCCACTGATAACGTCTGGGGAGAAGACTGCTGTTATTGGGGATTAGTGGGATGGAACGCAGGAACAGACTAGTCCTATAAACCACGAAGTGCCTTAAATAAGAAAGATAAAAGCGGGAAATCCCTAATTAGTCGTATAGCCCTCCTTGAGAATAATAAGGACAGCAGGTATTGGAAGGCTGAACTTAGTATGTTGCTTGGTTTTAATGCGGTTTTTACATTAACCATGGGTAGAGGACCCGCCTGGAGGGTACTTGGACAGGGGAGTGTGCCTTAGTAAAGCCCTTATGCTCCTCCACATCCTGTCAGACAGCATTGAGGATAATGAGGTTACCCCCAATAGTTACTTTATCTCGATCCAACTCTGCTGTGTTCTGTAGTTATCCTGTCATGTTGGTCTATCCTTGTTTTCCGCATAGGTACGGCGGTTCCTTCCAGTCTTGTCACTAGGTAGTGTAGGGTCAGTGTCGGCGGCCTGGACGTGTCCACCTTTGGAGCTATCTCCAGGAGGGACATTGGTGTGGGTGAAGATTAGGGAGTCCCATGCCGTGCATACCTGTGCACACTACTAGTATTGTAACATTATACTAGAGCGAGAAGAGAGACTCCTGGTGGTAGTTTTGATCTACACGTGTACATTGACGTCATAGGGTAGCCAAGGGGGGTACCTGACGAGTTTTAAAATTAGAGACCAAGTTAAAACTAGATTCGAGTCCATTTTCCTGATCATTAGCGTAAATAAAATGTTGACTGGATTAATTATGTTTATTATAATTAGCAGCGGTTTATAAATTATATTAGAGACGCCTTATAGGGACTAGTCGACCAATAGGACCTACCTCGACTATGACTTTTCAAAATAGAATGGCCTTAGATATGATTTTAGCTAAAAAGGGGAGTGTCTGTAAGATGATAGGGGAGACTTGTTGTACCTACATACCAGACAACACGTGACCCGCGGGTAAAGACGCAGTTGCCATTAAAGAAGCTGACCGCACTAACTAAAAAGAGCTAACCTTTGGGACCAGTACTCGCCATGGATGAGCGGGTGGTAAATGATCCTGGCACAGACGGGCGTCGCTGTTGTATGTGAACTGATTATCTTTTTCATTCTAGTCTGCTGTGTTATCCCCTGTGTCAGAGAGACCTGTAAAACTGATGCTGGAAAAGCTGCTCCCACAATGAGTTTGCAGGATGCATCCCCAGAAGGAGTGGACAAGTCCTACACCCCCTTGAAGACCCTAAATCAAACCTTCAACGCGCTCCGATTATAGGCTCACACGCAGAGAACTGTGAAAATTTGACGGGAAGAGTTAGAGGATAGACATTTTAAGGGGGGATTATGATAGACATGATAATTAGTCAGTGTAAAATGTCTATTGATTTGTACTAAACTAGATGTATTACGCAGCTGTAGTGACTTTAACTCTTAGAGGCTAATGACTGCATAATTTCATTATAGTAATTGCTGGACAATGGCATGGTGAAAAGATGTGTGTTTTGTGACTTCAGCCTAATGTGGAACTCTGCTGCATAAGGAAAGAGTTAAATCACAGTGTTATATGTTCATGCTTGTGTTCATCTTGAGTGTTTTCCCAGTCCTTCCCCATCCCCCACACAGAATCTTCTTCAACAAAGAGATACTTACTTTCAGTTTCAGTTTTGGCCACATGTTGTTAAGACAAAGGCTCCTATTTGAGAGAGGTGGGGAATTCTATATAACCCAGCGAATAAGCATATATATGTTACTGATGTAATCTGTTGCACGCCCATTAAAGGGCAGGTGTTATGCTTTACAATAAAAGGGGCTGTCTGGGTGTTTCTCTCCAGAGAGCCATTTTGGATATGAGACTGATAACTTGTGTCTGATCTGGTCGATGATGTGTGCACACTATACAATTTGGAAGCTACAGAATACCCTGAAACCTGCTGGAGAAAACCATATTCCAGCTCAGCTGTTGTGGTGGCTTGTAGGAAATCTGCTCCTGTGGCCCCGCTCAGCTGGCTCCTTGGTCCCAACAAGTTATGGTTACGGCTTGTAGGGAAGGAGTAGCGCCGTCTGACGCTGTTCTGACTCCTCCGTGCCGAGAAGCTGTGTGAGAGCCTAGTAGAGAAGCCGCTCCTCCAGCCCCCCCCCCCCTCTGCTGGCTCCTCTGTCCCGACAAGCTGTGGAAGCGTCTAGTAGGGAAGACGCTCCTCTGGCCCCAGCTCGGATGTCTCCTCCCTCCCGACAAGCTCTTGTTGCGGCTTGTAGGGAAGTCACTCCACCGGGTCCATGCGTGCCGTGGCTTCACAGTGCTGAAGGTACTGCATCTGTAGTGAACCGCAGCAGCCAATTCGCAGCTGGGGGGCGTGACCTGCCCGTTCCCTGTCACTGAGCCCGGCCAACCCATGTTTCCACCCATAGTTCCGGTGGAGACATATTACACTAGTACTGCGGTTTCTAACTGCTTTTGCCTTCTACCCAGGCTATATACTAAAGAGTGAAAGAGCAAGCATTGCTTCCACTATGCAGCCTGGGGATTGCGTGACTACCGGGTTCTCCCTGTTACAGCAAAGCTGCAGGGTCCTAGCAGACTCTGATCAGCTCTGTTAGTGACTAATGTCACCACAGAAGGATGTTTCCCATGTAACTGGGATGCCCCAACTACAGTGGGAAAGTATGAAATTAAAAAAATAAATACAATGTGAATGACCCCCAGAGGTCTTATATGACATCATGGGGGTTATAGATAGTGAAAAAAATAGTTACAGGAATAAGTTTTTAAAAATTACAGAATCAAATAAAAATACATACATAAAAAAACGAATGACCCAAAACTGACGCCAGCCTGAACTGTCCCCGTATTCGCCCTGTAATCCGAAACCATACATATATCTATATCAAAACATCCAAAACAAAATGAGGAACCCATTCCCATACTTTATATTAGCGTAAATATACTAATTTTAAAAATAAACAACTATAAATTTAAAATTAAAAAAAGTCAGTGAAAAAAGATACAAATAAAATAGCCCTTTAGGTCACAGAACAAAAAAATGCAGCAAAAAAAAATTTTAAGAAAAAAAAGGGCAGCAAAACCACCACATGAGTAAAATCCCTAAAAAGTGTCTGACCCTTAAGGGGTTACTGTAAGGTGAAATCGGGAGTCCAGATTCACTGTTATTTTTTAAAATCGGGTTGGTCATACAGCAGGCAAAAATGTCATATGCAGCATGTAGCAAAATGCTGATGAACAACCACTCACCGCTACCATTCATTGGGGAGGGCTGCCTAGTATTATATTTGCACACAGAGAAGGCTTGCATAGGGTGTCAGTACAGGTCTATTAGTTACACCAGGCGATCTGCCCCGCACCATCAAAGTATAGCACACAAGGCACCGACCCCTTGGGTCTGCATCGCACAAATAGTTGACTTCCAAGGACACATTTGAAGGCTTTTACAGTGTCATCTCTCAGAGTGCCTGCATTAAAGGGGTTGTCCCGCGCCGAAACAGGTTTTTTTTTTTTTCAATAGCCCCCCCGTTCGGCGCGAGACAAACCCGATGCAGGCATAAAAAAAACAAACCGTCCAGTACTTACCCGAATCCCCGCGCTCCGGCGACTTCTGACTTACCTTGTGAAGATGGCCGCCGGGATCTTCACCCTCGGTGGACCGCAGGTCTTCTGTGCGTTCCATTGCCGATTCCAGCCTCCTGATTTGCTGGAATCGGCACACGTGACGGGGCGGAGCTACGAGGAGCCGCTCTCCGACACGAGCGGCCCCATTCAGAAGGGAGAAGACCGGACTGCGCAAGTGCGTCTAATCGGGCGATTAGACGCTGAAGATTAGACGGCACCATGGAGACGGGGGACGCTAGCAACGGAACAGGTAAGTGAATAACTTCTGTATGGCTCATAATTAATGCACAATGTACATTACAAAGTGCATTAATATGGCCATACAGAAGTGTATACCCCCACTTTGTTTCGCGGGACAACCCCTTTAATATCTACTTGGCAATTTCTTTGGAGGCACTGGAGACCTGGCACTATTGGGGAGATTTACTCATTGTACTCCAGAACACTGGTGTAGAAAAGTTGCACATTTTTGTGACTTCTCTTCCCACCCTGCTACTTTTTCAAAAAAGTGGGCAAGGCTTGTTGGGAGGGAGCATGGCCACTCTAGACCAACAGATTTCTGTATAATGTACGCCACAAACTGGCAGTAAATTATGCCACAAATGTACGACTGGTTAGGACTACGTGTACATTTCTGTGAAGACGCATGGAGGTGATGAATAAATGGAGAGGTGTGCACCGCTTCATGCATTTAGTGCACCGTGTGCTAGGGAAAATGTTACTAAACCCGGCGCAGGAAATTTCCCCCTAGTCTCTTGAGGTGTAATTATCAGGCCAATCTATAGAATCTTTGAGGCTTGATATGTCCTCACTAGTTTCATTTGGATAATTTGGCAATCACCATATTCGCTGCCGGAGGCATGACTTGTGCTCCTTGTTACCCCTCATGGACTGGGAACATAAGTTTAAGTCTTTTATTACTTACCAGCACTTTGTCCGGCTTTTTCTACTACAGAGCTACCAGTCTCCAAGTCTCATTGCTGAGTTTAAACTCTAGAACTGGAAGAGGATTCCCCTTCCTCTGTGACTACCAGGTCCTCGGCTTGGACAATTTTAATGAACTTTGGATTTGTAGTGGCCCAGAACACCATCCTGGTCCCCTGCATAAATGTCATACACATTTGTCTTCTGTAGATGCATTGTGCAAAGCTTGTCCTGTCATATCCAGGTAAACCTTGACATTGCATGCATGTAAATGTAACTGTCTGTCATGTCATGTGGTATGAGTAAATATATAAATAGGAGTGTTTGAGAGCAGGAAAAGGGTCTTCCATCTTGTCTTCAAAGAGAGTGCTAACACAGAGCCACATGGAAGCACCTTCAGCTTCCATGTAGGTGAAAATGGAAGAAGAGGGGAGATATCCAGCCGCGATTGGAGTGTGGATGTGTATGGAGTGAGTTGACAAAATCCTAAGAGATAGAGAACATCCCCCAATAATTCTGTATAGAGGAAACCACCATACAGGTACCAGCTTACACTACAGGCTTTTTCTGTGTGGCCGTCCAAAGTCTGGATCACCGCACAGAGGAACACTACTGAGACACACCCACACGCCTGTTGTGCGGGGTGTCATTGTTTAAGTCTTCCTGTCAATAACTGTCTGCCAGAGAGTCTGTGAAGCAACCCCTACCCCCTTCCTCCTCTGGAGTGCTCCCAGTCCAGGAGCGGTGCCGTACAGATAATGTGGACTGTAGGATTGGTTTTTCATCTTGAGTATTCTCCCTGACCTCTGAGCTCTAGCCTGTGTTGATTTAAAGAGAATTGTACCTGCATTGCATTGATCGCCTGTTTATCAAAGTTTATTCCTGAAGTAAAGTTATTCTGGGCCTCAACCGTTCCTGGGGACCCGGGGTACTATACACAAGTCTCTGTGTTCTTTTCTCTGCCGTGTAGCATACCAGTGTGTGGGAACGGTGCCATCACGAGTGATAAGTACTACTACCGCCATCAACCCGTTTATTGGCATTCCCTATCATAGGGGTGTCGAAGGTGGCCTGCAATCCTGCTCTGGCCTTGGCTACGTGTCATTCCTCTGGGACCAGAGCCTGGTAAGTGCCGCCGTGACAAGCCAACACTTAGCTTCCCCCATGGGGTGTTGCAGATTCTTGTCAGCCTCAAATAAAATTTTTGGGTTTTACTTCTCATCTGAGGTGTAAACCCCATCTTTGGTTTTGGTCTTCAGTTACTTCACTTCAGCGGTTTTGGGAGTTCCTGAAGGGAATCTTTAATTTCTTTAATTGAGGACGGAACAAACGCATTCATCCAGAACATCATCGGCAATGGCCCTTGCAAGCCTCTTCTGTGTGCATTTATGCAATCTTTGCACTTGTCCTACTCTGAATCATCTGGAAAAAGAACTTTACAGTGTCTGCTTCATACGAGTGTAACTGCATGTATTCGATGGGTATTACGTTTTTGCCCACACCTGCGCACAGGTGGCGCACGCAAAAAAACATGCAAGCATGCTTCCATTGATTTCAATAGGCAATTAAGTTAAATTAGTTTAAGGGCTCCTTCCCACGGACGGATTTCCACTGCGTAATACGCGGCTGAAATCCGCTGCGTTGCCCGCAGCTATTAGGTTCTATTGAACCTAACAGCACAATCGTAAAATCACCCGACTTCACCCGCGGCATGCTCTATTTGCCGCGGGTGTACGCGCGGACGGCTTCCATTGTAGTCAATGGAAGCCGTCCGCTACAGCGGAAGATAGCGTGAAACTGCTTCCCTGTCTATTGCCAGCCGCATCATATGACGCGGCCGTCGCGTCATTTATACAAAATGAGGCAGCTCGGACTGGGCGAAAACGTGTGTAAGTGGGTAAAAAATTGGCTCAACGATAGAAAGCAGAGGGTGGTAATAAATGGTTCGTACTCTGATTGGACCACAGTCGCTAGCGGGGCGCCACAGGGTTCAGTATTAGGCCCCACTCTGTTCAACATATTTATTAATGACCTGATAGAGGGGCTGCACAGCAAAATATCAATATTTGCAGATGACACAAAATTATACAATATAATTAATGCAACGGAGGACAATGTGCGGCTACAAACGGACCTGGATAAGCTGGGGGCTTGGGCAGAAAAATGGCAAATGAAGTTCAATGTTGAAAAATGTAAGACTATGCACATGGGCAGGAGAAACGGATGTCACAAATATTCACTTAATGGGGTACCACTAGGGAAAAGTGATATGGAAAAGGATCTGGGGGTATTAGTGGATAATAGACTAAACTGGAGTAACCAATGCCAGTCAGCCGCTGCAAAGGCAAATAAAGTCTTGAGGTGCATCAAAAGAGGTATAGGGGCGAAGGACGAGAACATTATCCTTCCATTATATAAGGCACTTGTCAGACCTCACATGGAATACTGCGTACAATTCTGGACACCAGTGCTCAGGAAAGATGTCACAGTGCTTGAGGGGGTTCAAAGAAGAGCGACTAAACTAATACATGGAATGACGGGACTGGAATACCCAGAGAGGCTGTCCAAATTGGGACTATTTACTCTAGAAAAAAGAAGGTTAAGAGGCGACCAAATAACCATGTATAAGTACATGAGGGGACAACACATGGATCTCTCCCGCGATCTGTTTACACCCAGGACCACGACGGTAACAAGAGGACATCCGCTACGATTAGAGGAAAGTAGGTTTCATCACCAACACAGAAAGGGGTTCTTTACTGTAAGAGCAGTTAGACTGTGGAACTCTCTACCGGAGGAAGTGGTGATGGCAAAATCCATAGAGGAGTTTAAAAGGGGACTTGATGTCTTTCTGGAGAAGGATATTACAGGATATAAATTTTAGGTTAAGTGTCAATCCTGGTATATAGGCAGGTAGGAACTATTAGGGGTTGATCCAGGGAACAGTCTGATTGCCATTAGGGAGTCGGGAAGGAATTTTTTCCCCAAAAGGGCTAATTGACTTCTGGCCTTGGGTTTTTTTGCCTTCCTCTGGATCAACACAGTAGGATAGACAGGCTGGACTAGATGGACAATGTCTTCATTCGGCCTTACATACTATGTTACTATGTGACGCTGTGGGCGTGTCATATGACGTGGCCGGCGCGTCATGCGCTCTATTGCGCATGCGCGCCGAAGCACCATGCGGGACGTAGAACGGCAGATCTGGAGGTAAGTATTGGGGTCTCTGGGAGGAGCGTCGTGACGGGCTCCGCTGTGGAATTCCGTGGCAGAGCCCGTCACGGCCGTGTGAAGCCGGCCTAAAACGTTCTATATTCATGCACAATCTGCACGAAATGGAACACGCTGTGTATCTTTTATTTGTTTTTGCATGATCATAATGCAAGCACAAAATACGCTCATGTGAGCGAACATATTGAAATCAATGGGCTCTATTCCTTTTATATTGCACGCACTAATGTGTACATGTGAATAAGCCCGAAGACCGGTTTCCAACAAGCGTATTATATCTCAGCCTTTCCTCCGTGTTTTGCGGACTGCAATATGCAGCTAATATAAATCTATGTATCTTTTCACATGGCCATATTATTTGCGGCCATTTATTAAAAACGCAGGTAATGTATTTTTTGGGCTTTTTGCCGTCCTCCTATTCCATCTAGTGTGAAAGGTCCCTTTGGCAGCGTTCCCACACAGCAAAAAATGCTTGTGGCATGAAGCTCTGCGCAGCTGCAGCCGCCAATCCTGCGTGATTTTGCCTACATCCAGATCATGTGGTCATTTGATGCCACCCCTGAGCGTGGTCTCAGCCGCAGGAAGTTTTTGCTGAGTGAGAACGCAGCCCCAAGTTCCTTTCTAATTTTAATTGCATTCTCCTCAGTATCGGGGCTTGTACACACGAGCGTACTTGTTCCGCGCATTACACGCACAATCTTTGTGCGTAATACGCAATGAGTAGGACCCATTAATTTAAATGGTTTGTTCAGATGACCGTATTTTTTCACACAATGTGCTATTGCATTAAAAAAAAAACTGGCACGCCCTTTCTTGGTACATATTACGCAACGTAGAAGCCTATTGAAATCAATGGGCGCGCCAAAACCCTGCATATTCCTTGACTATTTGTGCATGAAATCAGAGTTATCTTGTGCATTCTTCTTCACGTGTGTAAATATGCAGTGTATTATCACGCACAAAGACACAAAGTGGGCGAAATACGGGGCAGTGATTATGCAGCAGAAATGCGCTTACGCTCCTGTGAGCCGGACCTCGAAGCTCGATTCTGACCATATTAAATCAACCCTCAGGGTTGGCAGTGTGTGAAATACTGGCGTAGTTAGTTCAGCTCCAATGATGTTCAACATATAGAGAATTCCGCAGATTTGAAAAATTCACAGCATGTCTATTTCTTGCTGATTTCTTCCACTAATTCCATGGGGTTCGGTCAATCCCCATTCACTTACTGGCACTGTACTGTAATGTACTGGTTGGTATTTACAAGGTGTTTCATCACAGCCCCCGCAGGACGGGGCTCCACATAATAACACAGATTCATATTTTATATATATACCATATCCACGTATTTCCAGAAAGATGACGTCAGCGGTACGTGACGTCACGAGGGAGATACGAATCTGCTACTTCACAATGACAGGACAGATCTGAGACCGGAAGTGACGTCACACGTGTGTTCAGCGCAGCTATGGCGGCTCCCATGCTGAGGCTCGGCAGCGCTCTGGGGCGGAGAGTGATAAGTGGCGGTCCCGGCAGGTCGCAGGTAATGTAGTGTGGGGCTGCGGGAGACACATGGCGGCGCTGTAGCGGCCAGCCCCGGTGCTACAGCTCACTCCCGGCCGTACAGCGCTCACACGTGGGGAGTCTGGCTGCTGGCGGCTATAGGGTGCTCTGTGTCCAGATGACCAGTGGAGAGCCAGTTAGCCGCCCAGGAATGTTTGTCATGGGGGCAGACGATTATGTGTCTATGGGATCGAGTCACATCTGCGTCAGAAGCTGTACGCAGAGCCCCAGCGCAGATGTGATATGTAGTGCAGCATGTTGTGCTATCCGTCCAGGGTGTTCTGTGTGGTTGGCTGTGTAACCCCAGCGCAGATGTGACTGACCCCCAGCTGTCAGTCAGTGTGACGTCAGAACACTAATATGCGCAGCACTGTAATTGGCTGCTGATGATGTCACTTCCCCCATGCATGTAGCGCTGATTGGAACAGGATGCCATCCAGAGTCTGTTGGTGAAGTACTCCATATTGTGCTTTTAGTTTCTTCGTGTTTAATATTATAATACCAGTAATAAGAAATTATAACACCAGTGTTTCTGGTGGTGCAATGCATGACCCGCGCCCAGACGGCGCTGCTGCGTGCACGGCCTGCGCCCACATGGGCATTCTTCATCCCATACAACAGGGATCACAACCAGCACAGCAGACTCCTGCACACACTGATCACCCCCTGGTCATGTGACCCCGGACTCCTCCCACATAGGTGACTGATCACATGATAGTGACATCATCACAGGTGCTGTAAGCACATAGCTGCTGTCCACTTAGGTGTTTGTTAGTATTCCATAGCAACTGAGGCCACGGGGTTTGTAGGGGATGTAGTCCGCTCGTAATCTGCACAGGGATGAAGGACCTGTGATGACATCACGTAACGTCTTGTAACGCCATAACAACAGAGGAGAACGGGTAAATGTTTGCAGTTTTACTGCAAAATCCTTTGATCATTGGCCACAGTGGTTGAGTGTGATGTGGCCCGCTGCCCCCAATACTGTCCAGCTAAGCGCAATTTAACAAGTTCGTCCCTTTTCTAGTACAGCTCCATACATTGCACAGTTGCCTAGCTTGGTACTGCAGGCTGATTCCCATTGACCACAGTAGGCCTGCAGTACCAACCCCAGTCACTGCACAGTGTACGGAGCTGTCTGCTTCCTGCAGCACCACAGCTAGAAGTAGGGCAATGCTCTTAATACTTTATTAACTCTTTTCATGTGGTTGCAGGCATAGTATATAGCCTCTCCTTCAGCCTGTGTATTTTTAGAGTGAGGTGGTATTTTTCTGAATAATGTGCTCTAATGATGTTTTTAAAGGGGTAATCTGGGGGTGGGGGGGAAATCTAATTTAAATGTCATCACATTGTATAAAAGCAAAAAGGTCATGCTTGCCTTAAGACACTTTTACATGCAACAATTAGCGCTTAAAATTCGTTCAAACTGCCGAAAATGAGCGATAATCGTTACATGTAAATGCGGGCAGTCATGCACTATTTATTAACTTGTCATTTGCCGCTGGTTTTTAGCCCGCATAAAAACCATTGATTATACCTTTAAAGTGTACCTGCACATTCAGGTGATTTCAGATGAAGCTGCTGTGTGAATACATGAGCAATAACACAAGGCTCTATTCACATCTGTATCAGAGGCTCCATTCAGAGTCGGCATAACACGCTCGATGAAATAGTTGTGCATGCAGGACATTTTTGTCCGGTGAAAATGCTGCAATACCAATCATGGCCACTGCAGTGGGAATGGAGCTATTTGCTTCTTGCAGAAATCAACTCAGTGCCTAAACTGATTAGTTGGAAACCTGAGTAGCAGACGCCGCTGATCTACTATTGATGACCTATCCTGACAATAGGCCATCAATAGTTCACAACTGGACAACCCCTTTAAGGCTATGGACAGTCAATATTGTAAATCCTGCTACTATGTATTGCCAGTGGTCAGCCCATCCTTTATCTGTATTCAGTCACCTCTTATTTTAATGCTATGCAACAAAGGTTATGTTTCAATAGATATTCTTCACCCACTCCTTTTCACTCTAATTGGGGACTTTATACAATTAGGCTCAATATAAACTGATTTAATCCATAATATGACTTGTATATGGAGTTTCCACCCGTTCAGGCTGCACATCTAATTTTCTGACTTCTATGAGTTGATGGGTGCAGATTAACTGCTATACTTTTTCCCGTACACTGCACACATAAAAGTGCAAGATCCTTTTCTCTGTAGCACATCCTCATTAGTAACAGAATCATGGAGGACATTATACTGCAGTACTGAGCAGTGTAGATGTGATTCCAGTAGCTGGGAGACAGTAAATCACTTATTAGCTGCAGCAGCATGTTTGAGTTCTCTTCTCCCTCCTCCTCATATGCCTTATGACCAGCATGAGGCAGAAGAAAACAAGTACACTCCCCCCTCTCACGCACACACTGTAATCCATCTCGGTGTCTCTGTTACAAGAGACAGACTTCATGTGACAGCAGGCCATGGACTGCAAATAAGAAGGAAACTCACAGTTGCCAGCATTTAGAGTGATTTTTTTGGTACAAAAAATGTCATTTTACGTAAAGCAATATGCACTTTTTCTAGTTATTAAATGAGCCATTACTCGTGCACAGGTTTGTTCAAGGTGCTGGGCATATTTTATCAAGGTTATCAGTTTTGAAGAACATTACCGTATAGTTCACATTGTGTTCATGAACAGAGATCATTTTCCAATATTCTCTTTCTTTATGCAGCAAATACGGTTTTGTATAAACAAATACCAATCCACCCAAGCAGCGACCCAAGCCATACTGAATATCCCAGAGACAAAGGTAACCACATTAGAAAATGGTCTCCGAGTTGCCTCTGAAGATTCTGGAATTTCTACCTGTACGGTAAGCTAAGATTTGCTTCTTTGCACCCATAATGTATCCAACGCACATTAAGAGGTGAACCTGAAAGGATATTTGTCAACATCTCTGCAGTTACTAAATCAGTAGCGCTGCCAGGGCTGTGGAGTGAGGAGTCAGTCCCATTATGGTGGAGTTGTAGGCACTGAGCTAAAGGGATTGCACAAATATGCAGTGACTCCGCATGACACGTATTCACTGTGTATTTATGCAGGAAGGAATGTTGGACCTTCTTGCAGATTTTGCACGTGTAAATATACAGTGATTACACCAGCAGGTCAAATACGCATTGAATAAGTAGTTTTAGTCCGTGAAAAAGCTGCATATTCACGGCCTGAAGCTGAGCGCTGTGTGGATACTCTCCGTGTTACGAGCCACAAGGCCGACTTCACATCAGCATTTCTTTTTTATTTCCTTTTTCTATTCTGTCCTAAGAGCAGAAAATGGGCATGGGAATTCAGTGGTAAACAACAAATGATGATCTTTATGCCTGCGAAGGAGGAGTGATGGATGATAAGTGAACACATTGTTCAAACGTTGGCCATGTTTACGCTGAATGATTCTTGTCCGTTTTCACATGGTTCAACGATTTGAACAATAATCTTTCCTTGTTAAAGGGCCATAAGCTCCCTTCGGCCGTCTCTTACTTTATGTAAGCTGCTTTTATCACATCGGGCATGAATAGTATGTATCGCCGAGCAGCCTGGCCACAACTGTGCTATGCTCGCCTATAACTCGTATCGCACTCATCACGGACACCGCGTACGTGTTTTTTGCAATGTGTGGAAGGCTGCACAAAAATGGGACATGCTGCAATATATACCGTATATACCGGCGTATAAGACGACTTTTGAACCCCGAAAAATCGGGTCTGAAGTCGGGGGTCGTCTTATGCGCCGGTAATACAAAAAAAAAAAAAAGTGTAAAAAAAAAAAAAAATTCATTACTCACCTCCCCCGGCGTTCTGTCGCGCTCCGGCAGGATGTCGCTCGCTCCTCGTCCCCGGAGCAGCATTGCTTTCTGAATGCGGGGCTTGAAATCCCCGCTTCCAGAAAGCTAGTACACACGCCGGCAGCCATGACAGCATTGAATGGCTGTGATTGGCTGAAGGCGCACGTGTTAGCAATCACACCCATTCAATGATGTCATTGAATAGTGTGATTGGCTGAAGCCACGTGTGTTTTAGCCAATCACAGCCATTCAATGATGTCATTGAATAGTGTGATTGGCTGAAGCCACGTGTGTTTTAGCCAATCACAGCCATTCAATGATGTCATGGCTGCCGGCGTGTGTATTAGCTTTCTGGAAGCGGGGATTTCAAGCCCCGCATTCAGAAAGCAATGCTGCGCCGGGGACGAGGAGCGAGCGACATCCTGCCGGAGCGCGACAGGACGCCGGGGGAGGTGAGTAATGATTTTTTTTTTTTTCTCCACTGTATACCGGCGTATAAGGTGAAAGTTGGGGGGTCGTCATACGCCCCGTCGCCTTATACGCCGGTATATACGGTACATAATTTTTTCCATGCTACGAAAAATCACCCATGTAAATAAACCCATTGCAAACAATGGGGTCTATTTTCATGCGAGTTTTGTGCGACTTGCAATGCACAAAACGTGTGCAAGAAAAGGCCTTGTAAATATGGCCTGAAGAGCAACAGTTTGAGGAGTTCAGAACTCTGTCTCCTGTTCCCACTCGGCTCCTCTCTGGTGGGTAGCATGGCTCCAGAGGATGGCATCTCCAGCAGATGTGCCAAGTGTGCAACTTGTCTGTGCGATGCAAGAAGACTTTTTTCTTTCTTAAAGGGACAGCACAGCAGTGGAGATAGTCTCAAATAGTTGGTCACATTGGCACCCATTCAAATGGCCATCTGTAGCCATGTCACCCCTATTCTACTGAATGGATCTGAGCTGCACCTCTAGGCACAATCCATATATGGTGCCCTTCCTGGAGGAAAGTGCACATATTTATTTTTGCTTTAATTCTGAACACCCCTTTTAAGGTGATGAGATAATGGGGATCATCAGATGTCGGCGAATTACTTGTAGAAGACAGTAGAGAAGCCGCCTGGACCCGGTTTTATGCCTGAGTACTGCTGTTTGATAGCTAGAGAATCTCGTCTGAAGAGCAGCTTGTAATTGCGGTGGTGGTTATGTGCATGATTGGTTTTATATGTCATTTGTATTAGGTTGGTCTTTGGATTGATGCTGGAAGCAGATATGAAAATCAGATGAATAATGGGACCGCTCATTTTCTGGAGCACATGGCATTTAAGGTGAGTTTGAGCAAAACAATCATCGCTATGTTTTGTAGCCTTAGGCCTCATGTCCACGGGGAAAATCAGATCTGCTGCAGATTTGTAACGTGGATTTGGGCTGCGGGTGCACTGTAATTGTCTTTTATTTTTCATGCGGGAGATCAATTGAGCTATGTGCTCTATGAGCTCCTGCACGCGTGATCTGCACCTAAATGGAGCATGTCCATTGTTTTTCATGCTCCAGAAATTTTTAAATTCACTTTTATTGACCATCCGCGGGTATTTATCTGCCCACCGGTGATCAATGCATTCCTATGGGGCGCGGATCCGTGTGCGGGAAAAACGCTCCGGATTTTAATTCTTAATTTCCCCATGGACATGAGGCCTTAAAGAACACATTGGAAGCCACAGGCTTCACATACTTGCGTTCTGTAGCCCGTGTGAACGAGGCCCTATTTAGATTTTAAATCTTCTGTCTGTTCAGTTGCTTATTTTATTGTTTTTTACATTTAGGATAAACTCGGTATATCACAGTAGAAAGAAAAACCCTAATTTTATGTTTCTTGTTATAGGGAACAAAAAAACGTTCCCAACTGGACCTGGAGCTTGAAATCGAGAACATGGGTGCCCACCTGAATGCATATACATCAAGGGAACAGACTGTATACTATGCTAAGGCATTTTCCAAAGATCTGCCTAGAGGTACTTGGTTACATTCATTCACTTTTGTTTCAGTGAAGTTAAGTCCTCATTTAGTTACCGCAACTTGCTGTAAGTTTTTGTTTTTTCCCCCCTTTAAACGTGATATAAATAATGGTGTTCTGTCACACAGCTTGTTTTCATATAGACCATATAGATGACATTCCCCTCTATTAGCCACGGCACAAAGCAACCTCTATTCTGGAGAACTTGGCACTGCTATGTATTACATGGTGTCCCATTAATTTGAAGGGGTGCTACTATTATTCATTGCAGTGTAACATGTGACTGTCTAACAAGTAATTGCTGTGCGCAAAAGCAGCCGCAGCCACTCATCACCGGTGCGATACATGTAGAAACTATTTGTCTGAGCTGTTCTTCCAAAACCAAATTAGTTTTATGATGAATTCAGTGTTGCTCTGCAGTGTATCATAAAACAGGCTGGGCCCACTAGCAATAAGGATGTAGTGGGTTTCTTAGGCCCCCTGTCCACGGGCATAATTTCGCCAGTGGTAAACCGCCGGCGAATCACGCCTTCTGAAGCTTTCCATAGCGTTGCTATGGAAATCGCCGGCCCGGTGTCCATGAGCAGAGAATCATTGCGATTCTTCGCTCGCGGCCGACAGTTCGCAGCATGCTGCGAATTGCCCCGATTCTCCGCGGTCAGCCTATCTTGTCAGAGCTGCAGCAGGACACACAATGTATATTCATAAGTTGTCAATTTAATAAGATACAGAGAAGTTCAGGAGGATCCCAGTGTGATTTATATGGAGAAAACCCAGAGGATGCATGTTTGTTCAAACTTGTTTTGCAGCTGTGGAGATCCTTGCTGACATTATACAGAACAGCACATTGGGAGAAGCTGAGATCGAACGTGAAAGAGGAGTAATCCTACGTGAGATGCAAGAAGTGGAGACTAACCTACAGGAAGTAGTCTTTGACTACCTACATGCAACTGCCTATCACAATACTGCTCTGGGGAGAACCATCCTGGGACCTACTGAAAACATCAAGTATGTGATAGTCATAAATGGGTGGATTTAGTTTTTTTTGTTTTAAATCAGATTTCATTTTTATTAGTTTTCTCATACAATGTATATATAGAAAAACAGAACTATAAATTCCCTCCCTCGCCCGCTCTCCGGTCCGCTTCACTGTACAATCAGAAATAAAGGCAGATGCATTCATTTGATAGATTTGAATATATAAAGTTCTTGCACAATAGTCAATAATGGAGTCCCTGTACTGTGTAGCACTGTGAAGACCGCCTGAAGATATTCAGAGAGAAGCACGTATTGGGTCAATATCAGGGACATTCCATGAAAACGCCCATACACCCTATATCTCTTCAAACGAAGAAAGAGCATTCAGTCACGTCAAAAATCTGCTGCTGTGAATGAACCCATTGAATTGTATGATTGTATTTACACTTGATACGATTTGTTTCTGCACGTCTTTCATACATCCTATCGTTCCAGATCTATAAACAGAAATGACTTGGTGGAATATATAACGACACACTATAAAGGCCCGAGGATTGTCTTGGCTGCTGCTGGTGGTAGGTGACACATAGGAACCTGCTCCCCATGCAGTATGCTGAATTCACTCAGTTTATGAATGTTTATACATATTTTGGGTTTTAGGCATCTCGCATGATGAGCTGCATGATTTAGCAAAGTATCATTTTGGTAACCTGACAGCAACCTATGAAGGGGAGACCCTACCGCCATGCAGCTTCACAGGGACTGAGGTAAGCACTTCTTCATGCATCAGCCCCTCCAGAAAGGGCTCATCCCATGAAAAATATTGTTCATAGTTCATTCATGGTCATGAAAATTGTTTATAACCCCAGATATTCCAGAACTAATGTTAGAATAGCAAAGAAAAATAGTTATGGATCCCAGAATTTGGTGACAAAAGCGACATTTTTTTTTTAAGTTTATTTTTTAAAAGGAATAAACCAGTTTTTCTTATGTAAAATGTATCGCTGTAATCCTACTGATCCACGGAATAAGGCGAACATTTCATTTTTACTGCATTGTAACCACTGTGAAAACACCAACTCCAGAAAAAGTGCAATTGCGTGTTTTTCCATTTCACTCCACCTAGAAATCAAGTTTTTTAACACATTACATGGTACATGAATTGATAATAAAAACTACGGGGATTAAAAAAAAACAACAAAAAACCTGATACACATCAATGTCCACACACAAGTGCCAGACTGACACTGATTCCAGTAAGATGTAGGCATTCTGGGATTTGGTGATTTGAACCTACAACTTCAAATGACTCATTTAGCTTTTGAAAACCTAGTTTTACACATTTAATGTACTTTTTAGATTGTCGTATGGGAAGCATCCTATAATACAGTTTTAATCACCAACGCCTGGGTGTGCCCACTATGCCTACCCGCCTGGGTCTGGAGCAGTAGGCACATGCAGATGGTGGCACCAGTACATACAGCCCATATCAAATGTGAACTCTTTCATCTACTTGCTGAATATGTTCCCAGCCACAGATTAAATCATCAGTGTTTTCTCTTATATTGTTATAGATTCGTGTACGGGATGATAAAATGCCACTTGCTCATATTGCGATTTCAGTTGAAGCTGTTGGATGGTCTCATCCAGATACAATTCCACTCATGGTGGCCAACACATTGATTGGCAACTGGGACCGGTCCTTCGGCGGTGGAGCGGTATGGCACTTCTGTTTCATCTATTTTTCATAAAGTCTGTGCAATAAGGGGTTGTGTCATGAAAACAACTTGTCTCCTTATCCGCAGGATTGGTGATAAGTAGAGATGAGCGAGCGTACTTGCTAAGGCACATTACTTGAGCGAGTAGTGCCTTAGCCGAGTATCTCCCCACTCGTCTCTAAAGATTTGGGGTCCGGTGCCGGTGACAGGTGAGTTGCGGCGGGGAGCAGGGGGGAGAGGGAGAGAGAGATCTCCCCTCCGTTCCTCCCCCGCCGGCCCCCGAATCTTTAGAGACGAGCGGGGAGATACTCTGCTAAGGCACTACTCGCTCGCGTAATGTGCCTTAACGAGTATACTCGCTCATCTCTAGTGATAAGTGTCACCAATGGAGGTCTGACCTTTGGGACCTCCACCATTCACACAAACGGGTCTGAGCGTCCCTGTAGGAATGGACCAACGATCACGTGTGCACTGCCATTCCCTTCATCTCTATGGGACTGCTGGAGATATCAGAGGATAGTGTTTGGTTACCTCAGGCAGTCCCATCGACATTAATGGAGCAGAAGATCCAACTGGTAAGACTGCTACTGATCAGACACTTGTTACCTATCTTCTAGGTAATTGATAAGTTGTTTTTGTGGAATAACACCTTTGCTTTGAGCTGTCACCTCAGACACTAAAAGTGCCAGAAGGAAGGTTTCACTTTACAAAATTATGAATAAGTTTAGTTTCACTAATTCAGTTTTTTCTTTGTCTTCTTCATTGTGCAGAATTTGTCCAGTAAGCTTGCTCAGATTACATGTCATGGGAACCTGTGCCACAGTTTCCAGTCCTTCAATACCTGTTATACAGACACTGGACTCTGGGGCCTGTACATGGTTTGTGAGCCGAATACGGTGGAAGATATGATGCATTTTGTACAAAGGGAATGGTAAGCTTCCTAATGGAATATGAACAGCCTGCTCTAGTATTGTAATGATAACCTGGTTGTGTGGACAGATGCAGTAGATTAGTTAGGAAATCCGTAAAACCCCAAATGCCTGCCAGGAAACATTAGCTTGGATGTAAGAGCACGCCCCATCTGTCCAGCTTTTTTTTTTTACGAATTTGCTGTAGATTTCATCTATTAGTAAGCAGACGTTTGCATAGATAAACCTTTTATACCGTGTTTTGGGATATCCTTGTACAGTGATCCCTCAAGTTACACTGGCCTTCAACATACAGTGGTATATTCTAGGCCATTGTAACTCGAAACAACATTCAACATACAGTTTCTCAGACAGTCGGGATCTGTGGCATGTGTACATTGCCGGAAAATCCAATCAGTACGGGCATTTTACTGGTAAAACACTGGAATCAGTGAAGATGTTTGTACTTTAGCTGTCTAGTGGCATTCCTCTGCAGTACAGTGCGGTACGACATGTCCTGTACTGCCCTTTACCTGTACCAGGATGAGCTGCTCCTTTGGAGGACGGCTCCATGTTATTTTTTCTGGCACACTATGTTCAAGGCCCATTTACACGCAACAATTATCGCTCAAAATTCGTTCAAATGGCCACAAATGAGCGATAATTGCTACATGTAAACGTGGGCATCATGCACTTTTCGTCTTAACAATGACTTTATGGTGAACTTAAAACCCATCCTCCTGCCACAGAGAGATAAAAGTATCTCTCAATAGACCGCATGCTGTGTTCTCCACAGGAGCTGGAAGATTACATTGCATTCTGCTGACAGCCCTGACGAGAACAATGCAGCTGTTTGCACAGCTGGACGTCTGATTAGTCACATTCTGGGCTTCTGGAGGCCCCTTTACATGCAAATGAAGATGATACAGTATTAATGAACGTTAGTGTCCATTAACCCTTTATGCAAAAAGATCACGAAAACTTTGAATCTTTGGAAAGATTATCTTTGAGTGTAAATGGGCCTTTACTGTACAGACCTTGAAGGTGCTCCTGTCTTTTACAAAGAAAGTAATTATTTGTGGTTCATATTTTGGTGTTTTGGAACCAATTATCAGTTTTCCATAGTTATGCATTCAACATGTCATGTTAAATACTTTTGTATAAAAGATTATACTTGAATGTGTGACTGATCTTTGTGTTAACCTGTTAGGGTAAGACTCTGCACAAGTGTTACAGAAGGTGAAGTTGCAAGAGCAAAAAACCTGTTGAAAACAAATATGTTGCTTCAGTTGGATGGTAAGACTCTCAACTTCAGTGTTGTAATTTTATTCTTAACACTTAATTTCTTTTTATCATATCACTTGCTGTTTCTAAAGGTTCAACCCCTATCTGTGAGGACATTGGTCGACAAATGTTGTGTTATAACCGAAGAATACCATTGCCTGAACTGGAGGCAAGAATTGAAGTAAGTATCAAACTTATAGCTGTAGTGTACATTTGACTGGAGAGAGACCTGGCAAAGGGTTTTTAAAAGTGTAGTTACTATTTAAGCCAGTGTTTCCTCAACAGCTCATATTTTTAGGATATCTAATAGTGTGGCAATGTGTGAGGTGCTGACAATAATTACATCACATGTGCAATACTGAGGAAATCCTGAAAACATGACCTGTTGGGGTGCCTTGAGGACTGGAGTTGGGGAAACACTGCTTTACGCTGTTTTATAGGTCACCAGTAAAATACACTTCAGCTCTCCTTTAGAACTACTAAGATATGTTATCTTATGCCAACACAAATGGGTGTTCCAAAGCTCTTACTTGATGGTAAATCATTGAGAGCTGGCCATGCAGTCACCGGACAGCGCTTGTAATCTTACAGATGGCAATGATGGGGCTGCATTCTATTTTCCTTGTTTGCCCTAATGCCTCACCCATAGGCCTAATGTCTACGGCACATGTGGATTCAAGGTGCGGAATCTACTCGTGCCTACAGCGATGGACATTTTCTTACCTGTCCCTATGTGGTGCAGGTTTTCTCCGTCCCAGATGGATTTTTTTTTTTTTTTCTGCACAGCGGATTTGGCGAGCATTTTATTTATTTTTTAAATATCCTGCTTTCTCGGGGATCAGACTGCTTCCATTGACTTCAAAGGAAGCTGTCCCTGTGGGAATCCGTAGAAAATGGAGCATGCTGCATTTTTCTTTTTAACTGCGTGTGTGATCTGGAAATTGGGAAAAATGACATCCGCATGTATTTAATTATCTGCGGGTGCCAAATGATTGTCTATGGGCTGATTGAATTGCGTATCGCACCTACAGGGGACACGCACGGATTTCACAATTCAATTAAACCAGTGGAAATCGGGCCTTATACATGGTGTCGTAAGCCTTTATAATACTGTTTGATTGGATCATTAGCCCTGCAGTCAGGTGGGGAATTGTGATTATAATATGGATACTAAAATGCATCCACATTACAGCTGTCTTGAGTTTGTATTTTCTATCAAATCAATACTTCTGTTTTGGGGTTGAATTTGTGCACACTGCGGCAGAAAAGACAGGAATTAGGTCCTACCTGTTAATTCCTTTTCTTGAAGTCATCCTGACAGCATACACATGGAGGTTGTCTGCTGGACACCTGTTGGGACAGGAAACGGAAAATACAAAAGGCAACTCCCACCACCGGCTCACCAGTGTGTACCAAATAACTACAGTGACCCAGCTTTGCTTAACCAATCATTTTTAATATAGAAATCATAGTACAATACGTTACTTCACGTAAAATATAACCGAAGGGAGGGAAAAGCCCCTATGCTGTCAGGATGACTTCAAGAAAAGGAATTAACAGGTAGGACCTAATTCCTGTCTTCCCCTCATCATCCTGACAGCATACACATGGAGGAATACCAACGACCAAGGGCTTTAGGGAGGGACCACTGCCTGTAGCACCTTCCGCCCAAAGGCCATATCACGGTTGGCCCCCAAATCCAGGCGATAGTGTTTAACGAAAGTATGTGTGCTCGACCCGTGGCGGTTCTGCAGATCTGGTCGGTTGTCGCCTGGGCTCTCTCCGCCCAGGAACAGGCGACCGCCCTAGTGGACTGGGCTCTAACGTCGCCCGGGAGTGGGATCCCCTGGGATCTGTACGCCTCTTCTATGGCCCTCCTGACCCAACGCGCTAAGGAGTCCTTAGTAGCGGCCCCTCCTCTGCGTGGACCCTGAAATTGAATGAAGAGGTTGTTAGACTTCCTGAAGGAATGTGTGACCTCCAAATACTTCAGGACTGCTCGTCTAACATCTAAATTATGGAACCTCTGTTCCGTGGTATTACGGGGTTCCTGGCAGAAGGAGGGAAGTACTATACGCTGTTCTCTGTGAAAGTCTGTGAGAACTTTTGGTTGAAAGAAGGGGTCAGGCCTGAACTCGATTTTATCTGGGAAGGTGGTCATGTATGGGGTCCTAATCGAAAGGGATTGGATCTCCCCGATCCGTCTGGCGGATGTGATGGCCACTAAAAAGGCAACTTTGTAGGAGAGCATCTTTACTGATAGACCTTCCAGGGGCTCAAAGGGGTGTGCGCAGAGGGCCTGCAAAACAAGGTTCAGGTCCCATGTGGGCATGGTTTCTCTTATAAAGGGATGGAGTCTGACTGCCCCATTCAGATATTTCTTAATTAGCCTATGGTCGCCTAAGGGGAAGTCGAAGAAGGCCCCAAGGGCGGCCACCTGGACCTTAAGGGTACCAGGCCTTAGCCCCATGTCCAAACCATCCTGTAGGACCTCCAATATTTTGTTAATGTCGGGCTGTTGGAGGTCATGTATACTATGCCCCAACCACCTAGAGAAGGTATCCCACACCCTGGAGTATATTTTTCTGGTGGATTTTTTTGAGGCTCTCACATAACGTAGTGGTCACCCTCCCTGATAGACCCTGGCTCAGGTATTTTACCCGCTCAACTTCCAGGCCGCCAGTCTGAACTGTCGGACCTTTGGGCATATCAGGGGGCCCTGCTGAAGGAGGTCGTCTCTCTGCGGCAGATGTAGAGGCTCCTGTGTCGAGAGAGCGGCCAGGAGCGGGAACCAGGGTCTCTTGGGCCAGAATGGGGTCACCAGGATAACGGAGCCTGGGGACTTCTGAATTTTCCTTAGGACCCGAGGAATCAGGGGGATAGGCGGGAAGGCGTATGCAAGGTCCCAATCCCAGGCCTGGGATAGTGCATCTATTCCCAGGGAGCCCCCGTCTGCTCCCCTGGAGAAAAACCAGGGACACTTGGTGTTCTCCCGAGAGGCGAACAAGTCCACCTGAGAGGCGAACAAGTCCACCTTGGGTGTCCCCCAGCTCTCTAAAATTAGCTGGAACGCGTGTGTGGATGTAGAGTCCACTCCCCGGGGTCTATCTTCCTGCGGCTGGGATGGTCCGCCATGGAGTTCTCTGGGCCCCTTACGTGGTACGCTGTGACGGAAGGCGTCCGCTGCTCTATCCACCCGAGAACTTTCGCCGCCAGGTCTTGGAGTCGGGGGTTCCGCGTGGATCCCTGGTGGCGGATGAGGGACACAGTTGTTATGTTATCTGAAAAGATCTTAATGTGTCTACCCCTGATCTCTGTCTCGAGGCCCCGAATGGCCTTCCAGACAGCGCAAAGTTCTTTGTAGTTGGAGGATTGAGCAGCTTCCTCCCGGTTCCAGCCCCCTTGGACATAATGACGGCCTAAGTGGGCCCCCCAACCAGTTGCACTTGCGTCAGTAAAGATGGATACTGGGGATGCGGGGTTCCAAGCCGTGGCTCTGGCAAGTTTGGAGATAGACATCCACCATTCCAAGGAGGATTTTATCTTGTAGGTAAGGACGACTTTCCGATCCAGGGAGGCGGGGGATTTATCCCAGTTGTTTAGGATAAAGTCTTGGAGGGTTCTACAATGTAACTGGGCCCAAGGGACTACCCCGATGCAAGATGTCATGAGGCCGAGGACCCTCATGCCTCTCCTAAGGGAGACTTCAGTGGTTAGAGAAAGTGCCCGACACTCATCCTGGATCGTTTTTTGCCTTTCTAGGGAAAGGGATAAGCACAGATGGTGTGAGTCCAGAATCACTCCCAGAAATTTTTTTTTTTTTTCTGCTCGGGCAGAAGACTGGATTTAGAGGAGTTGATGATCCAGCCCAATGACTCGAACAGACGGAGTGTGAGGTTGACCTGGAACTGGAGTTCTGAAGCCGATCCTGCTATAATCAGGAAATCGTCGAGGTATGGGACAATCAACACCTTGTCAGTCCTTAGTGCCGCCACCATCTCTAACACCAGTTTGGAGAACACCCGGGGTGCGGAGGAAATCCCGAACAGCAGGCACGTAAATTGAAAGTGAGAGACAGAGCCATCTATCACCAGGGCAAACCGCAGAAACCGCTGGGAATCTATGTGTATAGGGACATGGTAATATGCGTCCTTTAAGTCCACGGTGGCCATGACACTATCCGGCGCAATTAAGGGGATTGCTGACCGCACCGATTCCCTTTTTAAATCTTTGATACGCGATAGATTTATTCAGGAATTTCAGATTAATTATAGTTCTATAGGATCCGTTGGGTTTTTTGATTAGGAACAAGGGGGAGTAGCACCCCTTGAATAGTTCTTCTGCGGGAACCCGAGTGATGGCCCCTAGGGACAACCGCTCTTGCACCCCCAACTGGAGGGCCTGAGCAGACGCAGGTGACTGGCAGGGGGTGACCACGAACTTCCGGGGAGGAGGGGAGGAAAATTCAATTTTGTAGCCATCCGAGACTAGGCGTAAGGCCCAGGGATTGGAGGTCACCTCGTTCCATCTAAGGGCGAACCCCTTCAGTCTACCCCCTACTTGTAGGATCCGGGAAGGCGGATTCTCACCCTTTCCGCCTTTTGGGATAGGACCAGCGTCCGGTTTTTCCTTTCCCCTTGTATGCTCTAGAGGGAACAAGAGGAGGAGGGTAGGAGGAGGAAGGCCGCTTAAACGATTTCTCCGATGGTAGTCCCTGGCTCTTATCCAATGCCTTCTCTAGGAGAGTATCCAAGGAAGGCCCGAAGATTCTGTGTCCTTGGAAGGGCAGGGAACAGAGTCTATTCTTGGAGGTGTTATCTCCTGTCCAGGCCTTAACCCAGACAGCCCTCCTGGCTGTGTTCAAGAGGGCTGCTGAACGGGTCCCGAACCTCACTGACTCCATAGAGGCGTCTGCCAGGAAGCCGGTTGCCTGCTGGAGGAGGGGAAGGCAGCTGGAGATGTCCTCCCTAGAGCTCCTCTGAGAAATCAGCGTCTGGAGTTAGTCTAACCAGACCGACATAGATCTCGCCACAGATGTGGCCGTGATGTTGGCTTTGACGGTCAGGGCTGCGGTCTCCCAGGCCTTTTTCATCGCAGAATCCACTCTGGTATCTAGTGGATCCCGCAGTTGGGAAATGTCCTCAAAGGGGAGGGCTGCTTTTTTTTGAGACCCTGGCAACCGCCAGATCCACCTTAGGGACGGTTTCTAGGAACTCGATATCTTCTGGTGTGAAGACCATCCGATCCTTGAATTCCTTGGACAGGAAGAATTTCTGATCTGCCTGTTTCAACTCTGTCAGGATCAGCTGTTTTAAAATGTCATTAACTGGAAATGACGGTTTTGGCTGTGGTAGGAGTCCCCGGAACAGGCTATCCTGAAAGGATGGCTGCTGCGGCACCTCTTCCTCCACCTGCATGGTGCGCCGGACTGCAGTTAACAGCTGACCCAAGTCCGCCGATGAAAAGAAATACTTCCTTGCATCCTCCATGGGCGGCATGGATTCTGAAGGAGAATCTTCTAGGACCTCCTCAGAGTCTGACTCTTCCATTCGTGCCCGCCTTACCCTTTTCGTGGGGGGCGGCAGAGAAAGAGATGAGAGCGAGGCTTCAATCTCCTCGCAGATCATGGATCGGATGTCCGACATGCCCTCTTCGCGGATCACCTTCTCCGTACAGTCCGCGCATAGTGGCTTGGTGTGGCCCTCTTCTAGCCGCCGCAAGCAAACTGGACATTTGCGCACTCGCTTTTTGGCCTCTCTAACCTTTGTGCATCTCTGTCCTAAGAGACGGAGACAGCAAAAAGGACTTCCAGCACCAGATCCTGATGTCTCAATCCTCCCTCCCCGGTACTCCCAAAGCAGTCTACTCACCAGCAGACTGCTTTCAGTGTCCTCTCTGGCTGACATCTTCAGTAAGGTGCAGACAGGAGAGATGCAGAGGAATACAGTCCTTTTAAATTTTCAAATTTGGCGCCGACACGCCCTCTTTAAGTGAGGCCCCGGCCGCGCTGACGTCACGGCGACGCGCCGGACCCGGGGGATACGCTGCATACACTGGGATGCACGCCGACCAGCACACCTGTGGGGACGCACGCCGACCAGCACACACGTGGGGACGCCGACCGGACCCGCCGCCTAGGAGACACACATGGCGCCGCGCTCGCGCCGAACGGACCGCCCCGAGCGCTGCTGGCATACCTCTCTAGACGTGGATCCCTGGAGACACCGGCATCCGAGCCTGCAGGTACCGGGGCTGCTTCCTACCGGTACGACAACCCCACTGGGCAGCGTACCGGGGGAGGATTTTCCCACTGGGGGAACAGTGCTGGGTAGATCCTGCGGGTGAGGGTCCCCTCGTAGGGTCTCACCTGCGCAAGCCCTGCCAGCCCGAACAGAGGGTCGTCCCCCCACGGGCAGACAGGCTGCATGGGAGTCTTCTTTCTTCATTCACCTCCAGCATACACCTGGAGGCTTCCGCTTGGACTGTCCTGTAGGGACAGGAAGACACTGGTGAGCCGGTGGTGGGAGTTGCCTTTTGTATTTTCCGCTTCCTGTCCCAACAGGTGTCCAGCAGACAACCTCCATGTGTATGCTGTCAGGATGACGAGGGGAAAATAAAAAAAACACCACGTTGGAAGAATATTGAAGTTCCCATAGTGGCCTAATAGACCTGTATTGGGTCCAGCTATAACAGCCACAATGTGGCCATGTCCGGTGGGACAAACTTGTGCAGCACAGCATCCATGTCATGAAAAGCGGCTTTGTGGATTCATATATTTGAGGGCCATCCCCCTTTAATATACTGGGCAGTCTGCCATTAGGGAAAAGAAACCCAATTACATCCCAACAGCACAGGGTATTGGCAACAGGAAGGGGTTAAAAACTGATCACACTGGGCGGAAGTACTAATCAATGATAGATAAGGAAAACACGAGTATCAAGAGATGTTTCCATCTCTGCCAAACGGGGCTAAAATGGGAACACCCCTTCATATGAAATGGCTAGGATGATTGAAAGAGCCAATGCTTTTTCCATAACTTCCATTAAAGTCCATGGAAATTACCAAAGCAGCTTAGCTTGCTGCACTATGCTGTTTGTGTAGCTCCTCTTGACCTTTATGGGAGTTACAGAAAAATTGTAGCCCAGTTGCTTCAATCATGATGGCCATGTTTGGCCAAAATGCAAACACTCCTCGAAATTGTAATATCACTTGTTTAGTTTGGGAATGTAAAAAGCAAGCAATCAGCACAACTACCTCTGTAATCCTGGCCACTTCTGGCAGCTGGGCTAGTGGGGGCCAGAACAGGAGATAGTTTTAGGTCCCAAAAGTGTGACCTGCATCTGTAATATTTGGGAATTCTCCTTTTAATAATACACAAACCATTAAAATTGAGAAACTCCTGTATCTATTACCATCATATTAAGTAGTTGTAGTACTGTAGTTTTTTGTGCATCATATAAAGCAATTCTTTTTCAATTTAATTTAGCTAATTGATGCCCAAACCATAAAGGATGTGTGCACCAAATACATTTATGACAAGCGTCCAGCAATAGCAGCAGTTGGTAAGTCATACCAATATTTGTATTGAGCAAACCGTTAGTGTTTAAGGCAACATATTACATGTTTTTCCCGAAAATAAGCCCTAGCTATACTAGGTTAAAAAAAATAAATACTCACCTAACCACTGCCGTCTGTCCTTTGCGCTGCAGTCCTCAGCGCTGACAGGATTCTCTTCTGGTGGCGGGGCTTTGAATACCCCGCCTCTGGTAAGAGAGCGCTGTGATTGTATCGAGCGCCAGCCAATCAAAGCTGGCGCTCGATCATTCACAGCCGTTCAGTGAATGACATCACTGAATGGCTGTGATTGCTTCATCGAGCGCCGGCTCTGATTGGCTGGCGCTCGATCCAATCACAGTGCTTAACGGAGGGCGGGGTGTTCAAAACCCCCGTCACCAGAAGAGAATCCTAGTAGCGTGGGGACCAGCGCCTGATTGCTTATACTCACCAAGCCACCGGCGTCTGTGTCCCTCACGCTGGTCCCCACACTGCTGCAGTTATCTTCTCCTGGTAACGGGGCTTTGAATACCCCGCCTCCGGTAAGCGCTGTGATTGGATCGAGTGACAGCCAAGCAGCCGGCGCTCAATGAACCAATCCCAGCACTTACTGGAGGCGGGGTATTCAAAGCCCCGTTACCAGGAGAAGAGAATCCTGTCAGCACTAAGGACTGCAGCAGCGTGGGGACCAGCGTGTGGGACACAGACCCCGTGGCTGGGTAAGTATAAGACACTGTGCCTCCTTTTGAGGTAAAAATTAATATAAGACAGTGTCTTGTCTGGGAGTGATATTAGAGCAGAAATTCTAAACAATATTTATTATTACTGTATTGTGGCCCCTGCAAACCCATCTCCTGACCTAGTGATATGCTAGTGGGTTGGTATTTAAAGGTGTTGTGCCAAGCCATAAATTATAAAATGATCCCTTATCCACAGGATAGGGGATAACTTGGGTGTAATTCTGAAAATCTCCACGTGACTCTGGCGGAGTCGTGCGTGGCTCCATTCATCTCATCTCAATTACAGCGCCAAGTGCTTGTACTTGACAATTTTCTGGCGCTCTAAAAAAAAACCAAACAAAATCGACCACTGCTTTATTCATGTTGGGCCACCCAATTCTTGGACTTGCTGGAACTTGTCAAGGTCTGATCCCCACCAATCATAAAGTTATCACCTAACCTGTGGATGAGGGATAACTTTGCATAAGCCCTTTAAGGGGGTCTCTAAGAACAGATTAAACCTCCCCATGCAAAAATGGTTAACTTGTCCAGCAATTCCTTCACAGCATTATATATAACGTTTAAATGGCGTTATTTTCATATAAATTTGCCTCTATCCAAATGTCTTCTATTTTTGCATAGGCCCCAATTGAATGTTGCAGATCAATTGGCACTTATTAGGCAAAGATAAACAAAGTGCTGTTTTTAAAACTTGATTTATTGAAGGAAGAATGCTGTTCAGCCCTTCTGGGCCCGATGTGGGAAAGTAATTGCCCCCTTACCTACTCTATTAAACACTTCAAGGTAACCAGCCACATCCCCACAGCACTATAAACTAAGTTATTCTGCTGGTAGGGGACATGACAGGGAGCCAGGGCAGTCCCATGTATGCGCTTCTCAGACTTGTAGAATTACTTTTTCATATAGGTTTTGAAAAAAAATCTTTACCTTCAGTAAAAGGAATGATTTAGAAGTTGGATTTTCTGATTACTTATGTTAAAAATCATTAGTTACTTGGATCATCTGAAATATTTAAATGTGATAAGTTTGAAAAGTTTTTGCCCTTTTTTTCACCTTCGTGTTGTATGCAAGTCTTGCATGTTGCAGCCTAAAACTAATACCTAGCCACCGGATAGGTGATAAGTGTTAAATGGGCGAAGGTTGATTGCAGCAATTGTTGTCAAAGGAGACCTTCCAGCCACACACCCATGGCAATAAGGGGTTTATCTAGTATGGTAGTCAAGCATTTAATCTTATGACTCTGCCAGAAAGAGCTGGGCCCAGAACTAGCAAGTGAGATTTAAGTGGAAAAAATTGGTAATCACCTCATTTTGCTCTTCCAGGGCCCATTGGACAGCTTCCCGAATATGACCGGATTCTCAGCGGCATGTACTGGCTCAAGCAATGATCAAAGCCATGCCAGTAGCAGATATTTATATTCAAAATCCAATGTAATTTCCTGAAGCTTTTTGTAATACAAGATGTGTCTATTTTGATCCTTGTAGGTATCTATTAAACTACCTTAACCACTTAGTGTTTTGCAATGGAGAACTGTTAAACATTTTACTATTTAAACATGCAAAGAAATAAATGTAACCAAAGACGTGGGCAGCATTTGCTTCTTTTATTATAAAACATAACACACAAACAGGTTTATTTCTTTGCCTTGGTTGTATTAAGCACTTGTTCTTGAGCAGCTTTCTTGGCCTTTACCATTTCTACAAGCTCCTATGAAAAACAGTAAAAATAGTTTTAAAACACAATTTAATGCAGACTTTAATGTTAATTATCATACATTCTCATAGTAAATATGAACCGTACTGTTGTATCTTGTCTCCACCAGGATTATGGGTGGAGACTGCCTAAGGTAAAGGGAACGCCCCCAAGGTTCTCATTGGCAGCCAGATAAACATGCCGACTGATCTGCCCATAGCTTGGTGGAAGCTTCTAACTAACAGCCGCTGGCAGGCGATTTACCCCCCGGCTGATAGCTACAGGCCAGCTCCTGCTGTTTTCCCTGCCGCTGATAGCTGGAGTTCCTGAATGGCAAAGCAGGACAGCTGTAGCTAGTGTCCTGTTACCATGATAACCTGGCGGCTACACAAGAGGGAGCTCCCTCCCTTTGTGAAGCCTTTGCACGTCTTCACCAAGCTGCTGCTCTCAGAAGCTCGTGGCCAATCAGAAGCTTCCACCGAGCTATGGGCAGATCGGTGAGGGTGTGTATCCAGCTGCCAATGAGAACCTTAGGGTGTTCCCTTTACCTCAGGCAGTCTCCACCCATAATCCTGGTGGAGACAAGTTACAACAGTACCCATGTGAACTGCATCATAAGGATAAATGCAAATCAGATAGATCTACCTATAAGATTGTAGCTCACCTTGAAAAAAAGCCCACAACATAGCCCATTGACAGAAAACCAGTATAGTTATTGGTTTCAGAATAAAACAAAGCAAATATTTTTGTTTAAACTTTAAACCTGGTGTCACTGTAATCGGTATTAGTTTAATATGTCTCCCCCGGAAGTATAGCTGGTGACGGGTTGGTCGGGCTGAATGCTCAGGTAACAGGAGATTGAGTAAACCTTCACAGACAGGACCTGACTCCACACAAGAACCAACTTTCATTTCTCGGCAGCAGAAGCCGCCTGCTGCCACAGCAAGCTGGCTGATGACGGCAGGAGCCAGCTCCTGCCACAGCAGTCAGTGGGTGTTCGACGGTGACAGTTGCCCGATGCCTTCTCCATCTCACAGTGCACGTCAGCAGAAGCCTCTTTCAGCCACAGCGTCAGTGGGTGTTCGGCAGCGACAGCTGCCTGATCAGTTCTCGACCTCGCACTGCACCTTCTGCAGGAGCCCAAACACGTCAAGCTGGTAACTGATGAAGAGGTTGTGGAGCAGAAGGAGGAGGGGGCTCTCCACTACTGCCATCCTACCTCCTCAGGCTGCTGGTGTGCGCCACAGGAACTTCAAGCGGGTAACGTAGAGGGGGCTCTCCACCGCCGGAATCCTCTCTCTGCTGGCCGCCAGTGTGCACCGCAGCCGACCTCATTCATTTGCAAGGATGGAGCCCAAACTGGCAGCTGCAGTTTCTCTGGGAACTAATCCCCAGCTGGGGGAGTTACCTGAGCGTTCTGCCTGCCAACCCGTGTCTTTACCCATACTTCTGGTGAAGACATATTAAACTAATACCACTGTAATCATACTGACCCACATTAAAATAAATAGCATTTTTCTCCATTTCACCTCACTAGTTCATAAAAATTAGGGAGAGCGCCATTGCTCCAGGAGAGTGCTGGAAAAAAACTTTATGAACTACTGTACAGATTTTACTCACCAGGTGCCAGGCGGAGCAACAAAAAGAACGAATTCCTTGTGTTCCGCCAGCACCAAACAATCCACGTTCACCTTTCAAGGTTTCTTGGCTGGAGGGTCTGTGGTTTAATCCAGGATAGCTTACGGTGAAAAAAAATCGCTAGATTCCACTATGCTATACTGGAGAGCAGCAGCTAGAAAAGTACCCCATGATTCAGTACCCCATTTATAAGCTTGATAAAGACGTCAGGAGACGTTGAAACGCGTTGCTTTTAACATTTGTTTGTACTTTGAGGGAACAATAAATTTAGCCTGCTATTTACCAAGGTTTTAGAGGCTTATTCCCTATCATGTCCCCAGGGCTGATGGTGTAGCGCAGCCTAAAGAAGAGTTTTTTTTCTGTTTTTTGTTTGACCTTACTAGTTCAAAGATGTTAGGCCACTGGTTGCTATAAAAACCCATTGGCACATTGCAATTGCGTTGCCTGAACTACCAAGGAACCGCCCCTCCCTCGAACTTGCTCAGTTTCTGACAGCCTGGGGGTTGAACAGCCAGGATTGGAGCTAGCTGACACTTGAGGTATAAGTGTTTGGCAGTGGAAGGGGTTAAATTGCGTGTTACCTTATATCTTTTCATGCAGTCCTTCTTGGACCTGCCAGGGACAGCATCTGCAATCTTCTCCCACCTTTCAGGAGTATTCACAGGATAAGTTTTCAACGCTTGCTCTAGAAGTTTTTGTTCTTCAGTGGTCCATGGTGTGGAGAGGTCTGCACCAGGAGCTTTTTAATACAAATAAACAAAGCAATCAGTCTACCAGTGTCTGCACCGTCCAGCATTACAGAAATATAAAAAGGTAGTGACCATCTAAATACTGGGAGCCAAAGCTAGTTAAGTGTATATTCCCAATGCAGACATTCTTGCTACTGTCCCATTTATCTGAGGGGTACTTACAGAAATCAACTCAATGAATTAAATCTAATTTTCAAATCACAAGTTTCTGCAATAAATGACAAGTTAATATATCCCTAAAGTGGTTGTCCAGGAAAAAGTTAAACAGGAAAAAAAAAACCAAAACTACAATCTGATTCCTAAATCCCTTCAGTCATTTCTAACCACATTCTGTCTAACAGTTCAGACAATAGCATTTGAACGAGCAAACCATGTCAGCACTAGCTTGTTGGCTTATGCAGCCCGTTTATACAGGCAGATACAGAGTTGGCCCGTTCAAACAAGAAATCATTCAGTCATTCTCATTCACTTTTATATAATGAACGACTGAATTATTGGTATTTAAACTGAACAATTAGTGAACGAGCCAAAAGGTGATTTCTATACCTGCATAAAAAGAACAAAAAGCTAACTTGTCGTTCCATCTTTGGCTGCATTTACACTGAGCGATGAACAGTGTAAAAGAGCCTGCAGGTGCAATCATTGGAGAAGGTAAACGCTCACTGTCAGACCAACATAGAAAAGCCGCCCTTCTTCTGCAGGAGGATATGTTGTGTCCGGACAGCGTTTAAGCTCTATCTTGGCTATCCTTCCTGCTCTGCCTCGCTAAGGTGGGGTTCAAACAGGGTGGCATTTCAGTACAGAAATTCTGCGGCATTTATAGTGGCAGCAAAGTGGATGAGATTTTGAAAATCTTGTCTGCAAGCTGTGGAAATAATCCACACAAAACCTATGCGAAAATTCAATTAGGATGCATGCCAATTTTAGTGCCATCTCCGCTGCGGAATTCTCGCACTCAATGAGTGAGTGAATTCCGCACAAGAATGCATGATAAAACCAGCACTAAATGGCATAGGGTTTGTGGGCAGGCTTTCCAAAGATGATCTGCAGCAGAATACCCACTTTGGAGGTTCCGCTGGAAATCAGCCAAATGATTCCCTGTCCTAGTGACTAGACATAGGATAATGTATACATATCACAGCTGAGAGAACATCTGGCTGTCTCAGTTGCAGATTTTACAATGACAGCTGAAGACAGGCAAGACACAAGCTGTTGTGGGGGATCAGTCTAACAGAGTGCATATGCGAATTTGAAAATCCAGCCTTAGAACCCTTTTACACAGACCGTTAATCAGATTCCCACAACCCAGTGAGAATCTGAACCATTACCCTGGTCAACAAATCAAAATTTTCTTTCTGTATCTGGTTTGGAAACAGGTTGGTTTAACTAATTTTGGGGTGCTGAATTCAGTGGAAGAATCAGATTCTATCACATCACATTTCTGAGCTACATAGCACTATTACATAGACAATAATACAGTATTGCCAAATATTGTCTGGTTTTAAATACAAGAAAAAAAAAAAACACTCAGAACTCAATGTTATTCTGGTAATCTATTTGTGAATGAAACTAAAAAAATACCAATATGCTGCGGTAAGAATGAAGAGAAGTGCTTCATGCAGATTACAGCACACACTAAACAGCAGTACAGATAGGCTCATGGCGGTAACCTTCCTGCTCAACTACAGTGTTCTGCCATCTAGTGACCATTTTTGGAACTTCATCCGCTGAGTTTTACATTCAAATAAAGAGTTTTGCTTAAATCACTGATTAATTTTGTATAAATAATTCACCAGAAAATGAGCACAAAAACCTTTTAAAATAAATTGAACAAAATCTAATTTACATAAAAACTTTACGTGATACATCATTTCTAAAGGGTAAATTCAGATTCTACACCCAAAAATCCATAAGAATGGATATATCGCACACCAGATGCAAAAATGCTGTTGAGCAGTGTTCTCGTTCTGTGTAAACACATGCACATACGCTACGAAACAAATTATTCATAGTTTACGTATGCATGAACACTGGAGGATGATCAGCCTGTGTAAATGGGCACTCCTTCAACCATGAATGACTGCCTGTTTATTGTGAATGAAGACTGGTGTCTGCCTCCTTTCACTCAGCAATGCTCGTTCCTGTGTAAAAGCAGAGGAACGATTAGCACTGGGAGGACCTGTCTGACATCTGCTTCCGACAGGTCCTCCCGTGTAAAAGGGCCCTTATTCTCGAAACTCAATATCAGGCTGTGTGTGTGATGACTTCAATACCTGGCTTTTTGCTAAATGTGGCTATGCTACAACTGACTTACCTTCAAAGCGCTCAGAAGGCACAGCATTATCCACAGCCTGAGCTACAACTTTATGCTCCTTCTTGAATTTATCAAAAGCTTTCTTGTTTATATCATCCTTTTGTTGAGGATCTGCAGTAAATGGAACATGTAATGTCAATCAATTTAGTAAATATGTAGCAATACGATAATCTTCTGTCTCACTAGTATTTGAAGGGTCACAATACTGAATTGGAATAAAATAAAGATTTGCTTCTTGTCCTAATATTGTCCTTACGTTGAGAGGTCAGACATGGTATTTTCTAACTGAAATCAAATCATGAGACAATTAGCTTGTCCAAACTGTTACAATAAGAAAATGAATGCTTGCATGATAATAAGCACTTGTACCTTTATCTACTCAGCATACATAGTGGTCTGCATCAAGTGCATGTTATAAACAAGTGATCCTTCCAGAATGTTCCATTTATTATATATAAGCTGTTGTACATGAGACTGGCCACACATTTCAGCTAAACTTCTAAAGCGTAGGCTCACGCAAGCATAATTTCATAGCGGATTACATGCGCAATATATGCTGTGAATGAGGTCAATGACAGTACATTGATGTTCATGGATCCCTTCACACTTGTGTATATTCATTGTGTAGAATACCTGCGTAAAAAAACGCAGCCTGTTCTATTTTACAGCATATTATGCATGATAGAGAGCTATTTTTCTCTATAGGTGTGTAATAAACGCTGTATATACGTAATTACACTTTATATGTGCGGCGTTTATGTGTAACGGCCAAAAGCAACGGAGCGGGGAATTAAAAAAATTAAACAAGGAAGACTGCATGAAATACGCTGTAATGTGCGGTCAAAAAACCCTGCCACACAGTGTTCTAGCACACACTGGTGTGAGCCTGGCCTATCAAGATGTATATTTTTAACCCTTTAGTGATCAGCCATACAGTATGTGGTTTTATGTCGTAGTCCAAGGGTTCCCTCGTGTGTTTTTTACTGCATATAATGATTGTGGGTTTTGCATGCGCAATACGCGGTTATAAACTTTACATTACTTTCAATGGTGTCTCTCTCATACAGCACGCAACATGGTCTATCTTGGCACTTAATATACACGCCAACATAGTGTATGGGGTTTTGTCAGTATGCAGTGCTTATTTGCATGAGCATTACACAGTGAGGAGAACCCACTGATTTCAATGAGTTCGTTCACATGAGTGTATTTTACCTGAGCATTTTGATTGCGCAAAGGGAAAAAAAACAGCATGCTCTCTTTTCCTGCGTAATGGCATAGGAAAAAATAAAAAGAGTACATTTTGAACTCAGACTAAATTATGAGCATCTGTGCATATTTTGTGTGTGCGCAAAAGTACAGAAAAATACGCTGATGTGCGAGCAAAACATTCATGTGAATCTGGGCCAAAGCCGGCATGGGCGTCCCGTGTCAGCGGTTACTGCCGGGCTCCTGCTTTAACAGCCAGGAGCAGAGACACCTCCAGTACTGACCATTTAACCTGTTACATGACACGATTGCAACATGCAAGCAAGTCATCAGAACCCCAGAAGATGATTGAGGTGCCAATGAGTTTCCATGGCAGATTGAGAACTGATCAAAGACTCTGGATCTGCCAAGAATGTCAACCCAATAGATCCTGCTGAAGGCAGGGTCTAATTGCTGACCTGTCAAAAGTACACTACATTAGTAGTGCATGTAGTAGAACAGTAAGTGGAGGATCGTATCTTTAAGTCCCCTTCAAAGTATTAAAGTTTACAGTGAGAAATTATTTTTAATAAACACCCTTTATTATGGAATGAGATAAACATGATGTATTGCTGTGCTTATAATAAGCAGTACTATGAAAATATGTAAATCACTGAACACTGCGTTAAAAAAAAAGCCAGAATTGCTAATAATCATATTTCTGGTTCTTGTGGAATTGTAACTATGTAAAAACTTTAAATTCTTGTTATTGAGGTGAAATGCCAGTTACAGAAGGGTTAATAAGCAGATTGTGTAAGTAGCTGTCAGTGGAACAAAGTAGACAAGTTGAAATCCTAATTTGACAGATATCTAGACATATTAAGGGGTGTATGGAGTAGCCCAACGTACAATGAGCTTAACGGGGTTCCCAAGGACCAACATCGGTAGACGAGCCTTAGGCTAGGTCATAAACGTCTGATTGGCGCAGGTCCAACTTCTGGGACCCCAGCCAATTGGCACAATTAAGGTGAATAGGAGGAGCTGCTCAGGTAAACAATGAAGAAGAATGCGCAGCTCATGTGAAAACTATAGCTCCTTTACGGTTCCACTTAGTGGGGGGCCCAGATTTAAACACCGATGGCCAATCTTCAATAAATCAATTATATAAATATTTAGGACTACTTACCTAGCTTTTGAAGGGATTTGGCTTTATTTATTACATCTTTTGCAGTTCTTTTTATTCCAGAAACAGAGTGCAAATTCATATAATTGGCAATAACTTCCCATCTACAGAATAAAATTGGAAGCAACATGAGTGTTCTTGACATATGCATATCATCAGACTATGTTCATTCTACATGGATTGTATGTAAATTTTAGTATATGCAGCTCTGAAAACCATTGGACCTGCTCTACACAGATATGCAATCCTCCTGGGCTAGGAAAGAAATCTAGAATATCCATTTTCTTTCTAAGAACATATTTGTAGACATAATAAGTTGGCCCAAGTAGTTTAGTACAAAAATGTTTAAAATAAAAAACCCTCCTCCATGCCCCATCAGTACAAGTGAATAGTCCAGAGGCTTATGAACTTTGGTTCACTGGAACTACAACCATAAAGATGCTTAAATTAGATCAACATGGGTTTCACTTGCACACAAATTTAGCAGAACGATGTACCATAAAAGAATGCAGCAGTGGGGAACATTTTAAGCATGTCGAATATATTTACTGGCAGATTTCATTTTAATCAGATTATCTATTTCTACACAAATTTGCAGTTTCAACCTAATAGCCTGAATATACAGAAGATTGCTGCAAGTAAATGCACCATATATCAATGTACTCACAAAAGTTAAAGCAAATCTGTCAGTGTAAGACATATAACGGTCATATAACCTAAACTTCAGTAACTGTCGTATTTGCTTCTACAACTCAGTTGCACCCCCTATCCAAACCAAATAGAAAAAGGTTACCAATTGGAAACCATTAAAAAAAAGAAACAAGCCCCATACTGCTGAATGAATCCTCTGACTTTTCAACTTGTGAGACCTAGTGTTCCGAGACACTCTGATGCAAAACAAGGATACTCTAGTTTAGGCGATATGCTCTCCTGTTAAAAAGGACCTATGTAAGAACTGCATATTATACCTGCAGTTCCATATTACTAGTAGCCAGAACAGCACAAAAATAAGTGCTGGTTGGCTACTAGGAGAGCTGAAGCTCCTGACACAATTTGTGTGTATGAGAGTAATGTCGCACCTGCCCCGCAGGCTGCAGTATATACATGTCTACACAGCAGTCCGTCAGTCACAATCCTGGGGGCTGGGGAGTATTCTCATGAATACACCAGACTTTAGCTGTACGCTCAATGTATTCTTTGTAGCTAAATGGCCCAACATTCCTTTGTGTGTTGGTTTGGCCACCAGTAGTACTGAGCAGTAATATGCTGCCCTTCCATACAGCAGGATATTAAGTTGACAGATCCCCTTTAGGTTTTGTGCTAATTGTTATTATCTATTTGCAATATTCACAATAGTCCAAATTTTGAATGACCAATTTTCAAAACAAAAACTCAAACAGACCAGCCAAGTCCCATAGGGGTTCTGCTTATGGCTCTAGGCTTAGTATTGCCAAGAATGAATGAGCAGTCTGAATAGCCAGACAATCTGTTCTTACCTGGCATTCGTTCCAGCAGGAAACAAGTTCACAGCTTTTATTAGTAGCTGCAAGTCATCTTCTGACCAAGACTTGCTGCTTCCCCCTCCTCCAGAAGACGACTGCTCTGCCCCCTTTGTGGACTGCCTCATACGAGCCTCCTCCTGCTCCTTCTCTCTCTTAATCTGTAGATTTACTTCTGCAATCTAAAAGAAAAAAAAAAAACACAAAACGTGTTTTGGTTCAAAGTGGAATATTGAAAAATGATTCCGCTGCTCACAGAAAAGCAGCACATATAAATTATTGCGTTATCTGTCAAATGCGAGAAAAATTTACTGTATTTCTTTGAACCAGAAGACACACTCTACTATACGACGCAACCCATGTTTAGACAACACAAAATAAGAAAATAGGGTTTCTCGTCCATGGCATTGGGGAACACAGTTGAAGACCGTTCTTTTGTACTTGCTGTAAAATCTTTTGCGTCTCGTTCATCACGAAAAACAGCTGGTTATTATGGGTATAGATAGTTACTGCCAATAGGAGGCAGACACTAAGCAAAAAAAGCATTAACTCCTATTAGTAGCCATACCTCTCCTGCAGGCACCAAGCTAACAATTTCTAAGCAAGCAGTGGGAGCAGCAAGGATGGATGCAGGTTTAAACCGTTCAAGTCCAACAGTATAAATGTTAAACATTTGCTCCAACTAGGAAGTCAACACGGGAAAATTCTAAAAATTGCTTTGGGTGGGTGATGTGTCCCCCAATGAATGAGCCGAGAGATTTTACAGCAAGTGCAAAAATTTTTTTTTTTTTTTTTTTTTTCATCTGTTGCATTGGGGAACACAGCTTAAGAGCATTGGACATTCCAGAGCAGTCTCTAGAGTTGGGGAATAGTAGATAAGGACACTTGCAGTCAGTTCATGGCCGCCTGTAAAAGCCTTCAACCCAGAGAAGTTTAAGTGGATGCAAAAAATGTGTACCTGCTAGAACTTAAAGAAAACGTGTAGAGAGGCCTTTGTAGCAGCCTTACACACTTGAAGAGCAGAGGCACTGTTGTGTACCACCCAAGAGGCACCCACTGCCAGAGTAGAGTGTTCAGTAACATAGAATGAAGGATCCCTGACCTTAGCACAGTAGGCCTCCACCACCGCTGACCTAATCCAAGTGATATAACCATTTGGAAGTGTCAACGCCTTGTTTCAGGCCATCTGGAAACACAAAAAGAATCTGAGTGCCTAAAAGATGAAGTATTGAAGAATATCCGCAAGGTTTGAACCAAGGCGCATTTATGCAGAACAGATTGGCTCGGATGCATAGCAGAGGGACACAAGGCAAGTAAGACTGTCTTCATTAATATGGAAGATAGACACCTCCTTAAGCAAGAAGAACACAGGACGAAGGACCACCTTCTCCTGATGAAAGACAGTGAATGGAGGTTTAGCTGGCAAGGCTGCTAGCTCAAAAACCCTGCAGATGGAAGTGATCTCTAGCAAAAAGGGACAACTTACAGGATAAAAGACAAGCCAGGATGTTGTGCAATGGCTCAAAAGGGCGAGAGTACAGAGCATTCAGTACTAGATTGAGATCCCAGGGTGGAACAGGAAAGCAGTATGGAGGAACGGCACAAGCGACCCCCTGTCGAAAAGTACAAACGGCTGTTGTGAGTACCTGCCAGTGTAGAGTCTTTTGGGGGAACGTGTTGGGCACCTGACGGAAAAGGCTTCTGCAAATGAAGTAGGTGTCTGATCCTTCACCTGAAGGATCTCCTTCACGGCCACCATCAGGCTATTGACCAGAGAGGAGAACTTAGAGGCTTGCTCCTCATCCAGGTCAGAATCTGAGCAAGACTCAAAGTTCAGCTTCGGAGCAACTCCTCTCTGGAAGATAGCTCCGAATGCAGCCCTGGAGGGAAATGTTGCTGTAGGGTAGCTTGAATAGTGCCTCCAGCGAGGAGGCCTATTGCCTACTTCCAAGATCTACCACAGGAAGGATCATGCATGGCAAAATCGTTAAGAGTCAGACAAACTTGGTGGCGGTTGACGGATAGTTCAGTCCAGCCTGCCTATGATGGCGTTGTATGCTTTAGTAAAGTCCGATACCGTCCAAGAGGGACCGTGCCCATTCCGGTTAGATGGATGACCGGCTCGGTGGAAGATAGTTGGGGCACAACAGCTCAGACTGCCTGCATGGAAATTTGGTACTGCAGCGAGTGCATGCAAAATGTGTGGCTCTGTCTGGGCCCTGTCTGGAGACTTTAGCTCTAGACTCTGACAAGGTCTAAAAGGACTGCATATTAGTCACTAAAGCACTTTGTATAAGCCTACTGCTGTGGGTACTGCAAGAGGAGCAAGGACACAGCGTAGGTGCCATAGAAGCCCTTCCTCAGAGTGGAGAACAGAGCTGAATAGGAACTGGGATGCAGTGACCCTAAAGAGAGAAGAAGGAGGGTCCATAGGAGAAAGAGAAGGTGTTGGTGTGCAGGGGGACCCCTCCTCAAGAGGCATGCCCATATGCCTAGGAGCCACCAAATTAGGACTGAGAAAGTAGGCAGGAGGAAATGTTAAGTGGGCAGAACGGTGGTGGTGGCAGTGGAAGGAAAGCGAATGCAAGGAAAGAAGGAGGGGGGAGGTGATGCGGCTGACTACTTACCCAACAGAGAGAAATACTTACCTTTCCCCCATATAAAATATAGTTTGGGAAGGGAGTGCTTCAATGTGGGGTTTAATATGACTGTTGGGTCAGGGTCCAACTAATGTCTACTTGTCTTCATCATATATAATATAAAATTGTAGTCAGCGGCACACAAGCAGTGCAGGTACTAAAAACTATAGTACTGCACCTCTCAGTCATCCCTTGACAGCAGAGGCAGAAGTGAAATAACAGTTACTATGAAGACTGCACTATACAAGGGTCAACCTGTGGATGACTGCTTCCCTTCCAGCGCTAGATTAAGGAGATGGCTGTAGAGCCCATCTATGTATTACATGGTCACCCGTTCACTTGAATGGGTGGTGTGTAGTACAACAAGAAGCTTTTAAATGGACCATAAATCATTAAAAGTGCAACTTTCAGTACCAAAACTGAATAGAGGGAGTGTCATTCATTCCACATACCTGCTTCTCAACAGCACTTTTACTAGCTTCTTTCGAAGTTCCAGAAAGGGTCTCGTTCAGAGACTGTAAACTAAGAGAATATGAGAAAGTCAATACAGAAGGCATAGTAACCACCATTTTTAATATGTATGGGAACTGTATAAAATACAGAACCACTTCACAAGCCATTTATTGCCTCAACAGTGTCAAAATGAACACCTTAACTCATTTAGGACCAAGCATTGTAAATTTACGACATTGGTCCCGGGCTTAAAGCACAGCCGTATGTAAAATTACAGCAGGGATTAATCAGAAGCAGGATGGGTTGTCAGCTGTTAGTCACAGCTGATAACCCAGCGGAGAAGGCAGAAGGGGTTTTTAACCCATGCTGCCGCCTCCTTTCTTTAGTACACATCACTCAAATTAGCGATATGTACTAAAGTGAAAGTGGAAGAGTTTCTTCCACTACGCGAGCCCGGGGGTCATGTGACTACCGGGATTCCCTGCTACAGCAGAGCTGCAGGGTCGCAGGAGACCCTGATCAGCTCTACCAGTGACTAATGTCACTACAGGGAATGTTTTTCCCTGTAAGTGAGGCTCCAATAGATGCCTTAGTTACAGTGGTAAAATGTCAAATAAAACACCCAAAAAAGAAGTAGAACTACCGCATGGTTAAAATCCCTAGAAAGTGTCTGGTCCTTAAGGTACAAAACAGCCTGGTCCTTACGGGGTTAAAAAGTGTTAAAATAGTCAACCTCCTCATGAAAATCATACCTAGTTAGTTCAAGTCGATCACAGAGCTTTTCTATTTCTTCCATCATTTTCACACTGTCTGCTTCATTTTCAGAGAAGTAATTCCAATTCTGTGGTTAAAAAAAAAAAATGAAATCAGTGTTAAATCCTGGCCAATTATGTATTTTCTAAGACTATTAAGGAGAACCTATATGTTCCTCCTTTATCAAGTTCATTCTATAAGGTTTGAGCAAGGTGTGCATGCGGTGTTCAGTAGCTACTTAATAGTTTATGCAAAATGATCGTTCAAAGCTGTCACAAACTGTCGTTTGAGCGATTTTTGAGCAATCATCCCTCCGTGTTAACGGGCCTTTAGACATTAGCACATCAGCCATGTAAAAAGTATTTACGTCAGGGGCTTATATCTATTTTCTCATCACTATACTTGCAGCTCCCTCTCACTTTGCTTTAATTCAGTGTGAACGGCTCTAATTAAATCTTTTATTCTTTTCTACCTTGTCCTAGGGACAACTGAATTCATTAACCTGTTAGAAGTAGCCAAAGAATTGTCCAAGGAGCTTAGTAATCAGTTTTCTACAGATCACACATTTAGGATTATAAAAAGGGCTGTCTAACATGTGACAACTGCTATGAGGCTAACCGAGGGAGCAGCTGATTGCAGCAATACTACATTTTCCGTGAAGCAGCAAAAGAAATGTATTACATGGAGGCATTTGAAATGATACTTAGGCTTGCTCTCTCTGAGATGCCAGAGAGCGTCTAAGTGGAGGAGCTTCTGCCAGTCACTTGGGGACATGCGGCCGTGGCAATTCTGTATGCCACAACAGCGCAGACTTAGGATAAAAGTTAGCCGCACCCAAGTTCAAGGACCCTATCTGAAACACTGCTAAAACTACAGCTCTCCATGAAACCCTGGTGATGCAACTTTATGATAAACGTATATATGCAAGGTTTGGAGTGCAGTACCCCTTCCCCCCCCCCCGTTTTTAGAGCTTCCACCATATGCGTTAATAGAGCACGTATAAAAGGGACTATTTTAATGAGACAACCCCTATAACCCGTTGCAGACATTTGTACATGCCCGGGCTTGTATGGACCAGGCACACAAGCCATACAAAGGATGGCAGACCAACTGATACGTGTAGTGCACCATGCAGGCTTATAGCCCATTAATGATGCCATATACAATTGAGGGCAGTTGGTTGGCAATTCACATACAACATGCACTACAGAAAACACTATCTGGGGCATGCAAGGATCTCATGATCACCTGACACTAGTTGCTCCAGTTAAGTTCACAATTAACTAAAATTCCCAAATCTTTTCCCATGTCAGTGTTAATCCGCAGTTTGCCATCTAGCATAGAGTAATCTGCATATCCCCTGTCCATGTGCATAACCTTTCTGCCCAATCCAACTAATCCTCAACCATGTGCAACACTATATTGTCGACTTGTGTTAATTACTTTACACAGTTTCAGATCATCTACATGTATTTTACTGTACAGTACCTCCACCACATAGTTAATATATTAAAAAGAATAGGGCCCAATACTGTCCCCTGTGGTACCCAACTAGTAATGGTGACCCAATCAGAGTACCATTAATAACCAACCTCTGCTTTCTATCAGTTACTTACCCATTTACACACATTCTTGCCCAGACTAAGCATTCTAATTGTATATAACAATCTTTCATGTAGCACAGTATCACACACTTTGGAAAATCCAGATATAAGAGATCAATGACTCTCCAGTCCAGTCTTGAACTTACTTTCTCATTGAACCTGGATCAGATTGATTTGGCAGGACTGATCCCTTATAAACCCATGCAGATATGAAGTTATATGGCAATTTTTATTGAGATACTCCAGAACCACATTTCTTAGAAACATATCAAGCATTTTAGCAGCTGCAGAAGTTAAAACCTACTGAACTACAGTTTTTGGGTTCACGTTTTGAATATTGGTACCACATCTGCTTTGCGCAAATTCCATGGTCCAAGCTCTGTTACTATAGAGTACTTAAAACTAAGAAATAATGGTAGATTACGTTACTTTACCATTTGTCCATTTTAATGTTTTTAAGGCGGCTCCGCACTTCTTCCTGGGTTAGACTGTTGATATTTAATGGAGTTTACTTTATCACTTTGCATTTCACCTGACATTACATTTTCCTCTGTGAATACAGTGGAGAAAAAAAATTATCTAAATAACTTTCTCCTCATCACCCTTTATAATTCTTCCCTCATTACTTTTTAAATGGCCAACACTTTCAGTTTTAACCTTTTTACTATATTTAAAATTGAACAACAGTTTAGGGTCAGTTCTACTCGCTTTGGCAACGAGTCTCTGTCTCCATCTTCGCTGCTTTTAAAAACAGGATTTATACTGAAAAATCCATTTCTTGTCACGTTCATTAGGGGGTCACTGTAAGACCTTGGGTATAGCTGCTGTCGTTAGGAGGTGACACTAAGCATATGAGAGTGTTAGTTCCTCCAACCCACTATACCCTTCTACAGACACTGAGCTAAATCAGTTTGTACATAAGCAGTAGGAGAAATACAAACTAACACATAATACAAATCAATATATACCATTAGAAGAACAATGGTGTCATGTAAGAGTTAGTAGGATTGAGCATTCCTTCTGTAGAAATACTGTAGCCATCAAAAGACAAGGAAACTGGGTGGGTGCTGTGTCCACCAATTAACATGACGAGAAAGGGATTTTACCATTAACAAAATTCCTGTTTTCTCCTCCGTGGGCACAGTAAGACCCAGGGACATTCCAGAGCAGTACCCAAAAGGGTGGGAAACGGAAGAAAAAAAGGTGAGCATGGACAACACATCACGTGTGGAACAAAAAAAAGGCCTGGCAGAAGATACAAGGAAATTAAAACAGAGAAAAAGCTGTAAAGACTGTAAGGCCGTGTTATCACTGAGAAGGCCAAAGGCTTGTCGAGTTGTTTGGAAAGGGTCAACAATTGTAGTGAAATAGGATCTAAAAAGGAAGGCTTGTACCCTTGCTTTCTAAAAGCTATGAGGAAGACTGCTTCAATGGACATTGATCAGCCTCAGAAAGTATACATTGTCAGAATCAAACGTGGACATAACAAAGACGACCATATGGTGAAGGATTGGTCTATCCAGTCATGATGGCTGGAGAAGTGATGTGAAATGCTGATTGTGCAGTAAGCCAAGAGTACAAGGATTAGCCACTTAACTGGTTCCAGACACCTCAAAACTTCAGTACAGAGGAATTGGAATGATTGGATGCATATACTAGCCCCGATGTTATCAGCAGGGCCTAAATACCCCCAGCTCCTTGACGCATATATAATTGGCCTGAGGATTACCTTTCGCAATAGAAGGGACAAACTGCCGTAAGGACTACCCTCATATAAAGAGAGGGTAACATGGTTCTAGTAACTCATGTAAGTGTGCAGGAATAACAGCTACCTGTTAGCTGAGGAGGACCAGGAGTACAAGATGAAGTGCTGATTAACCCAGACTTCACCCAAGAAGAGGTTGTGAAATGTGACTGTGTGGGCCAAAAATGGTCAAACGAGTACCAAGAAGAGCGGCTGTCTGATGCGTATGCTTTTCAGTTAGAGTATAGCAGAAGCAAGCACTTTGTTTACAAAATCCACTTACCAAGCAAACTAATGCACAGAAGGAGTCTCTAAAAATTTACGATCCTTGTTACCCCAAGAAGTCTGAAAAACCGGCTTTCAGATAGTACTTTTCCAGGGGTACACTATGACAGGAACTGCAATTGCTTGGGCTTTTGAGACTCAGAACCCTCCAGCTATGCTGTATAGGATTGGACACCATGCTACCCAGGTGTCTAGTGTAGCATACCAACTAAGAAGAGAATAAAAGTGGTAAATTAATGTTGACATTAACCGCGCATTCATGTCGCTTATACAACTTGCCAAGAGAAGGCAACCTGCATCGCATGTGATGTACAGAGGCTATTTGTAGGCAGACTTGTGTTGTGAACATCATCGCCCATAGAAGGAGAAATGAGCTGTCTGGCACACAGTAAAAAAAAAAAAAAAAAAAAAAAGGTGGATCATGTTATAGAATCAAGCAGTAACCAAGATACTGTGGCTAACTAATACTTGCAATTACTGTGTAACTATGTACAATGTACGATGGACATACACAATTACCTCTCCAGGAGGGAAGAGGGGCGGTTGTTTGTAAAAATAAAAATAAATAAAAATAACATGGACTAAATTGGATGCAGTGCAGTGGTATGGTGCTTGCCAGAATTGGTGATTATACAATTCTGGTGAGCACCATACCATCGCTTTACCTTCTTGTATGCACAAAACCATTGCAAGGTGCATGGCACACCTAGAGTTTAGGAGAAGCCAAGTTACTGGTCCTGTGGAAAGTACCAATGAGCTGAAGCCTGTAATCACAGCATAACTCTGCAATATACAGAGTTATGCTGCTCCTTTGTCGTCCCCGGTTACGACAAGAATCTTCTCTTCTTCTTGTCGGGCCGCAGCAGCTCTCGTCGTCGCGGGAACGAGCCTCTTCTCATCCGCGCATGCGCAGTTCTTCTCTCTGCAGCCTGGACCGATATACGATGTCCTTGTCTGCAGGAGGGGGAGAGGGGGGATGGAAGAGCGAGGAACAGGAACTGAGCTCCCACCCCCTTTCCGCCCCTCTGCACTATTTTCAATGAGGAGAAGCGGGACGGGGGCAGGGCTAAGTCGCACGCATTAGCTCCGCCCCCGTACCACCTCTCCTCATTGAAAATCGTGCAGGGGGGCGGAGAGGAGGCGGGAGCTCAGTTCCTGCTCCTCGCTCTTCCATCCCCCCCCCCCCCCCCCGCACACGAGGACAGTCCACTCACTGATGAGGGACTTTAGCGCCAGACGGAGCGGAGAGCTGGACAAGAAAGGTGCCCGCCTACCTCGATGACGTCGGTCACTTGATCATCGGGAGCGCGCACGTAGGAGAAGACCCGCAGCGCCATCTTTGAAAAGAAAATGATCAAAACTACAGAAAAAGCTGCTCCAGGTTAGTGGCAAGAACCTTTGAAAAACGATTTCATGTATATTTTATGCCCTTATGCTCGCAAGGAGGACTGGGCAGAAAAAAAAATTTTGCTTTTCCAGCGGGACAACCCCTTTAACTTTGCAAGCACTGTATAGCCCTGCTGAGAACAGAGTTTTGCAGTAGAACAAGTACTCCTCCTAGGAGGAGGTAAGAAATTAAGATTAATACTCAAGTGATATACTGAAGAGTAGGTTGCCTTACTATATACACTTGCAGTGTAACGGTTCTCAGTAAGAGAAACAAAGTAATCCTGTAGGTAAAGTCCCCTGGTGCAAGCACAGTCATGACTGACTCCTTGGGTGGTTTGCCATTGCCTAACCCAGTCATCTTTTACTAGTAATTTGTACTCATTATACCGACATTGGAAGGATGGAAGGCTGGAAGGCTGAGTCAACCTTGAGCCGCCACCTGAACCACGTGGGGATTGAACCCGCAACCTTCAGGTCGTGAGCGAGAGCTTAGGACTACATTTCTGCTGCCATAATCCTCTGCACTACACAAGGTTCTGCAGATATAATCTTTTAACCGCTCTTTAAATGGCTAACAAAAAGAGAGGTTAAAGTAAGCTTTCAAGCCTACTAAGAAATCTACCTCATACTTAAAGGGGTTGTCTCGCGGCAGCAAGTGGGGTTATACACTTCTGTATGGCCATATTAATGCACTTTGTAATGTACATCGTGCATTAAATATGAGCCATACAGAAGTTATTCACTTACCTGCTCCGTTGCTAGCGTCCCCTTCTACGCGTAGCTCCGCCCCGTCACGTGTGCCGATTCCAGCCAATCAGGAGGCTGGAATCGGCAATGGAACGCACAGAGCCCATGGTGCACCATGGGAGAAAACCGAAGTGCATCCCTGGGAAAGGACTGGCGGCCATCTTAGGAGAAGATTTTTTAAAGTCCTTATTTCGTCGGATCGGTAAGTAGCAAGCGGCTTAAAAACCGCTTTACTTTGCTATTTTATGCCAGGGGGGGGGGTGACAGGGGGAATGGGGTAAGGTAAAATTTTGAGGTTTGCCACGAGACAACCCCTTTAATGGAATAGATCTGACAAAGCCCATTATATATAAAAATATACATATGCATATGAAAGGGCACAGACATGATGTGTTTATTTTTTACTTAAAACAATACCAGAGCAGGATGAGTAGAGGAGTAAATACTAAAAATCAGTCCACTGATAAGAATGTGAAAGTTTTATGGTCTCTAAAATTGGTCACCAGGCCTATATGTTATCTCTGCTATAGACTTCTCATATGCTCCACTCTACTGTGAAGTCTTTTGGAGTGTTTAATCCTGTGTTGAGTGTGTCAAAGATAGTGTTAGGGTTCGCTGCTGGGATCTGTTGTAAACATTAAGAACCAACATATATGCAACCTATTTAGGGTTCTTCCTCAGGCTTAATGGAATATTATATAAATTCTAGGCATGCATAGTCCTGCAGGCTGTAGTCTCTCCTTACAAAAGTACTCCTTCTGTGGAAGGGGTTAAATGAAACAGTATATGCTTGGCATGCAGGAGCCCGCCTGGCAGTGGTACATTAGTCATCTTATGAAAGAGGGTAATGAAGCTGTATGTGCTCACCATGTGGGAGACAGTCTTACAGCGCCATGTTACTCCTCTAGTTGAAGGGTGCGATGAGGCAGTATGTGTTCCTCGTGTAGGAGATAATTACAAGTCATGACTGATACAGAGTCTCAGAGTGCTACATTACTCCTCCTATGGATGGCAGTAATGAGGATGTATACGCTCACCATGCCTAGTCATGTGGGACAGTTTTGTAGTGCAAACATTACTGCTCCTGTGGCGGAGAAGCAGCCGCGCTCGTAGGCGCTTCGCAGTCCTTCTATCTATAGGACACTGAAACACCTGTATCCTTAACAGTGCTCTTTCTCATGGACTTACACATATAGATGAAGTCTTTCCCATGTGCAGAGTCCATTTTATCCTAGGTGGAGATACTAAGAGAAGACTGTTTGTTATTCTGTCGAACAAGTGAGCAATGGACCTGGTCACCTTTGTGTGGTGCGACACCGCCAAGAGAAAAGGCTGCCCACTGCAGTTATGAAGGCAGTGTGGGCTGGATGGTAGATCCCATGTAATTCATATCGACCCCTTTGCCAAAGTTTGCAGTAAACAGAGCTGACCCTCTACTCTAACCTAGGCAAGGGTATTGACCGCAAACAAAACCTGCTGCTCTTAGACATGGACATTCGAGGGAGTGGACAGGGTAAGCTGTACTTCCAGGTCCCTGTTCTGAAAACACATGCAATATATGGTCCCAGGATAATCCCTGCCAAAGGGCCAATATTACTCAACGTAAATGGTAAGAACTACTAGATGAGGGAATCTGGACGATTTATCGGCCTGTGTAAAAGGGACCTTATTATACTAAACCCTCCCATCGTTCCACCCCCATAGTTTAAACACTCTTCCAACATTTTAGCCACCTTCTCTCCAAGCACCCTCTCAATTGAGATGCAGTCAAATGAAAAAGTTGGCCCAGTTCACAAGGAACACAAAGCTTTCCTACACCAACTCTGCCCCGTTGCCTTAACCAACCTTGCACGTAGTGCGTAACCGTTGTCGTTCTTTCTTTATTGCTTTCTTCTGTATCTCTTTTTCTTTTTTCAGAACAAGTGCTTGCTGCCGAGCCTCCTCGTCTTCCTTCTCTTTTGCTAATCGAACAGCTTCCAGTTCTGCCAGTCTTTGCTGTAATTATTTTACATGATTACATAACAGACAAAGTTATAATCCAGGTAAAGTTCACAATAGTTTGTGGGTAGATAGAAAGCCTGAATAAAAAAAAAACTACATCTTTTAAGTAAAAGGAACTCAATCAATATTCTTTAACGTTTGAGAGAAAAGGACGACTTAGTAGCCTTTATATAATAATAATAAACGTTACCATTGATTTTGGTTATTTCCTGACAGGATATATGCCTCCTGGTACTGTTAAATACCTTACACATCTCATGGGTGGTTTACAAAAGGATATTTAGTTGTACATTCACACAGTGACTTCTACTGGCACAATGTGGGTCCCAAAGTTATTGTGTGGGTAGAAAGCATCCAACTCCTGTTGCAAAGCTAATGGACAATAGTGGCCAAAATTGTGGAAACCTTTTGAAAAGGTGCATGTTAAATGTTTTTTGGCTCATAACTCAAGTGATTTTTTTTTTGTAATAATCCCATAAAATTATATATCATTGGAAAGAATTTAGTGTAGAATTTAAAGCAACACATTTGATGAAATAATTCGTAGGAGAACAATTCTAGACAAGAAAAGTGAAAAGAAAATATTCAAAACTTCTCAGCAAGTCAGTACTTCTTGGGATATCTTTAGCCGTAATTATGGCCTTAGAATGGCTTTCTATAGAGTGAACTAAGTTTAATTCTTCAGGTGTTAGAATATGGAATCAAGATTGAATTATTGCTTCTATTAATTGTGTTTTATTTGTTGGTTGCTTCTAATTAGCGAGTTTCTATAATCTATTCCATAGATTTTCAATGAGGTTAAGATCAGGGCTATTTTCAGGCCGTTTGGCAGTGTAATATGATTATCCTGAAACTACTTATTACACACAGCAATAACACGACATGGAGCTGTATCCAGCTGAAATAGAAAGGCTTCATTATTTTGGAAAAAATGTAATGCAAACGGCTTCAGTTTGGGTTTAAGGATTTCATTTATGTCGCTTTTTTTGGCATTTCCGGTCTCATTAATCACACAAATTCTGTCCACACCTTTTGCTGTGATACAAGCCAGATCATAATACTATCTGGGTGTGTGTCCTGGTAGTTTTAATATAATCAGGATGCAAACCTTCTCCAGTTATTCTCCTTACGTACTTTATGCCATTACCACCAAATAGGTAGATTCTGGTTGATGACTCTATCCCATTGTTCCTATGTCCAGTTAACATGGATTTTTAGCCCACTGCAATATTTTCAATCTTTGTTTGACAATTTTTTTTTCACTGGATTCTAGCATTTAGATCAAGTCCTTTCAGTCTTTGACATACAGTTCTTGCACTCCAACTCATAATATAGTGAGACAATTCATTGTCTATAGAGTCAGATGATTCTCTTCTGTTAGCTAGGGTCACTGAATGCAGTAGAAACCCCAAAAGAACAAAATTGGGAATCACAGAAATGAAGTCCCTGTTAAAATAGAACTTTTAATGGATATACATTAAAATAATTGGCCAAAAAGACAAGATACACATATAAAGACAACCCACATAGCTATGGTTAATAGTAAGACTCCGTAGCACCTGGGCATACACTCCCCAAAAATGGGAGAGTAAACTAAAGCTCAATCTACTACTTAATAGTGATGTATAACAAGTGATTGGGACTCTCAAAAATACACTCTCCTTATTGAAGTAATTCAATGAAGTAGTTCCTCAGTCAGGTTATGGGCACTTCCCACTGTATTACTTAGGTTGTAATATCAATATACACTATGCTAGATATATGTATGTATAGTTCACATTGATAAAATATTTCCTTTAAATTAGTACACACACTCAGCCGCATTTTCGTATACCACAGCACACTCAGTCGATTCTCCCATTCTACTATCGATGCATAGTGAAAGTCTTGGCTCTCAAGCTGAAGTGAACCACTGCTAGTGTCTGTGCTGACGGGAAATATTATATTAGATACTATCAATAGTGAATATAATATATATTTATTGCAAAAACAAACTATTACGAGTCATCAAAAAAACCTTTTTTTCCACAATTTTGGCCACTAGTGTATCTACCTCTGTTTGTAACAGAAATGCTCACAGACGTCATACAATAGCTCAACAGATTTAGATTGTAAGCACCATCAGGGACAGTAAGGCCCAATATCCACGGATGGATTTGATTTGCAGCACCATGTGGGAGATCCTCAAATCAAGCCACCCATAGGGATGCATGGATGCCCGCAAAGTAGTGAAAAGAATGTGGATGTGATTTTTTTTTCCTGGTGCGCGGATCGCAGGAAGAAGTCGCAGCATGCTTTATTTTCGCGCGGATGGCTTCCATTGATTTTTTTAAAAAGAAGGGCTGCACATGCGTGTCGCCCGCCGTGCTGAAGAAAGAGGAGCCGGATGCGGAGGAGGAGACCCGCGGTAGATCTGGAGAGGTAAGAAAACATCTTTGCCTCTCCATGTCCGCGGGCACGCAGGGATTTCACTGCGGGCTTCAGCAGTGGAATCTGTGCATGCAACTGGACATTGGGCCTTTAAGTGATGACTTTTCCAAACTAATACACTCTGGACCAGAGCACCAAAGGGAAACCAAGACAAGCACAATAATACAAACCATTATTTATAGTTTTATATATTTAAAACATTGTCGCATAGGTTTTATTTTTGTAGACCGGATTTCTATTTACAAAAGTCAGAGTTTTGTCAGTGAGACCTCTGAGTTTGACATCAAACACTGTCACTTTTTAAAAAGTGCACAGCGCTGTGAGTAGCCCTTTATAATTTACAGCAGAAACTACCATAAATTATAGCTAAAACCTACTTCACCTTAAAGCTGGCATAGCTTTCAACCTGGCGCACGGAAATGCATTAAGAGGCTCAGGCCCCTTAATATATTAGTCGTCTTTATTCTGGCTGGTCTAAGTAAACATGCGCAACTGCATGATAGACTTTACTGCTGTGACTGAGCTAAATTGGGAAATCAGCATTTTAAGAGATCAAATAGTATAATTACTGGGGTACCAGCTCCTCATTTTAAAAACCTTTGCACCTCTACAGAAAAACCATTAGATAATTGTTGTCACTAGAGAGGATATTACATATATTGTGAAATTTCACTTTAGAATACCTTTTCTTTCTCTTCTTGTTCCTTTCTCCTTGCATCTGCCTTGGCTTTCTTTTCCGCTTCTTTTCTAGCCTTTTCTTCCTCTTTGAACTTCTTAATTCTGGGGTCACTGCTATATGCATTATCTTTAAAAAAACAAAAAAAACAAACACACATAAAAACTTAAGATTAACCTTTGTGTTGTACCAGTTTAAAAGTGCAGGAGGTCAATGAGCAAGGCTTGGGTCATCATAGACCCCATGGTACCACACAAGGGTTTAAAAAAAACCAAAACAAAAAAAAAAAAACCACAAGGGTATTAAAGGTTGTCAAAACATTCTAAATTAAAGGAGATCTACCTGAAGACATTTGTATAAGGCCCTAGTGTCTGTGGTTTCACAGCGTTTCCCTATTTCACCTATACACCATTTTCTCTGTAGACCTAGCTGTTGCAGAGCGGACAAGATTTGGATTTTTAATACTGCTGCAAAATCCTTTTGAAACAAAAATCAGGATGGTGCTTAGTTTCCCAATGAGAAGAGCAAAATCAAAAATCTAATTTTCTTGTCAGTGTTATTGGGGGACACAGCTGACGTTGGTACGTTCAAAAACAGTCCCTAGAGTTCAGAAGAAAAATAAAAAGTGTAAAGGCTGAATGCGGTCAGTGGACTGCTGCTCACAGAATCCTGTGTTCAAGAGATGTCCGAAGATGCAAAGGTAGACACCCTATAAAACTGAGAGAGGGTAAAAAGGGATCAGGCAGCTGCCTTACACACTTGAAAAGCAGAGACTTTGTATTAGACTGCCCAAGAAACACCCAGCATTCTAGTCAAATGGGTTGCCATCTAAAAGAAAGCTCCTTACTATTTGAATGGTAAGCCTCGCCAAAAGAATGATAATTTTGGAGCTTCAAAAATTGGCGCATACGGAGGGACCCAGGAAGGTAAGGATAAAGGGTCTATTTTGCAATGCACATAGACAACTCTTTTCATAGAAGATTCGCCCATAATGTTTTTAATTGTCGTAAACACTTATTTTTAGCCTTAACATTTGTATTATTTATTTTTTATTCATTTAGTTATAAAATCATATTGGAATTCATGTGCAGACTGCATTCTTGACCTTTCACCTATAATTTCAGGATCATCCTATATGCTATTTAAATCACCATGTCTGGCTACAATAGTATGATCTGAGGAAGGTGTTGGTTCAACAACAAAATGTGTTGTCTGTCTAGATTTTGTAAAATAAAAACCTCTCCACTTTTCTTCTTAGGTCTCTCTTTGAGCGCCAACTGAAGCTTCATGATAAACATCCTATTATCCAGATGCCAGTGTTTGCAGAAAAGGCAGTCAGCCACCCGTATCGTATGCACATCTAATGCTGTGATAATCTCAGCTAACCCAAGTGAGCAGAATTGCTATGGGTTATCAACAAGTATAAAGCCTCACCAATGGCTGATCAAATCTAGTGGAATAAGCTGCCTTGCATGCTACCAGATCCTGCTTCAGGGACCACAGAGTCCGGAAGAAGAGGTTTGAGAAAGGAAGGAAAAACAATATCCTCAAAGAGAGAACAGGGTGAAGTACTACTTTGACTTGCTAAATCACCATGAACAGGGATTTACAAGATAGAGCCACCAACTATTAAACACGCCTAATGATGTGTCCACACCAAAGTGTATTCTGTTAGAAATCAGACACAAGTACTAATCTGGGGATAATAGAAAATCAACATTGTTCAAATAGTGTGAATTAATACATGTATAAGCTCATGTCAGCAGAGGATTGTTAGTAGACAAAATGCTGCATGTTCATGTCAGGAATAGGTTATACATACCAACTAATGTTCTAATTCTATTCATTTCTTCTTTTTTCCTTTGTGCTCGGGCCGCTCTGTTCTGTTTTTCAATCCATCTCCTCTCGTCACGGCTGACAACACAAATTTAAGAGTCAACAAAATACAATGAACTAATATATTTTTTCCAAAATAGACTAGACATCAAAATTATTAGTAACATAACAGTAGTGTACCAACCATAACCTACAGCTAGAGAAATCAAGATCACAGGCAAATACTTACTGCAAACTAGTTTAGAAGGAATTTTTCCAAATGGATAACTCCTTTACCGTAAGGTGCTGCCGGTCCGGCTGCTCAAACCCCCAGTGATAAGCAATTGTCATCTGTTACTATTACAGATCCCCCTCATTCTTTGTTCCCCTTTGTTCATTTTGTCAATTGTACAAACATCTCCATTTTTGTTCTAAACATATTTATTCACATTATGCAGTGGAGTACTTTGGTCTTGGGGAGTTGTCTGATGCGTGATGGTTCTGACGTTGGTACGTGGATTACCGATGTGTTAAAAATGAATTGCTGGTATCCACTGGCTATCAAAGGGCCACTCAGGCAAAAGGCTCATGTTCACCGGCGGGTTTGAATTCCAAGATCCACGTGGGGCGGATGATTCGGAGTTCAAGCCACCTATAGGCAATTCATGGGCGCCTGCAGCTTAGTTAAAGCATGTGGGTTTGTTTTCCGGATCAAAGTCTGGAAAACAAATCCCAGCATGCTGCGTTTTGCCGTGGGACCCGCAGGGACGGCTTCCATTGAAGTCAATGGAAGCCGTACGATCTGAGGCACACCCAGAACTGTCACTCCCGGTGTGCTGCGGGTCCCGTGGGAAAGCAGATTTAAAAAAATTAAATATAAATGCTTCACTGCGCATATATGGGGGAGAGGGGGGCGCTCCAGCCGGCGGGCCCGCCCACATGCACAGAGAAGACGCTGGATGACCTGCACGTGTCCGTAATGCCCTCGTGCCGCGGGCAGGGTGGGATCCTGCGGCGGGGCTCCCGTCCACGGAGCCCGACTTGCCCGTGGACATGAGGCCGAAATAAATTTCTTCATTCATTATGTAACTAGTCTCCCAGTATATATGTCGACTAGTATTAAATTCTTTATCTATTCCTTTCTATCAAAAATGTTTGGGAATCCTTTTCTTCAAGTGGTCATGTGATCTCACTGTGACCACCTGAGAATCACTTGCCTCCGTTTCTCTCAAGAAGTCACTATTTCAGCGTGTGTTGCTGATGATGGAGGCTCCCATCACACGATTATAAAAAAAAGATGACATTTCAGCCTCTCTGGCTGTATACTTCTAGTCTTTACCTTATTTAGGTAAATATACAAGACAATGATGATTACACTGTCCTTCCAGCAGGCAGAGATGATACTGGCTCTAGCTGGTCATGTGATGCTGTGCTGATGCATCATGGATTACCAGCAGAGCATAGAGGATGAGAAAGCAAGGATAAATCTAAAAATGAAGATGGTGTCTGATAAGTATCAGACAGGAGGTTGCACTGCATGGAAGTGAGCGAGTGCAATATATATAGGAGACGTTCAGAATGTGATAGACAGTCAGGTAAGGGGTGCAGTGAGGTTTTCACTGGAATGGCCCTATAAATATTCTGAAATTCTAGAGTATAATACATGCAGTTAAGTCAAAACCTAGGTAAAATTATGCCTCACAGAAAACATTTGTGTCAACCAATTGACTTTGAAAATTTGAAGAGATGTCAGTAGTTTTGTGTCTAACTTGGTACCCAAGCTTGATTTCAGGCGCGTGGCTTGCTACAGGTTGACAACACAGTTTGCAAGCACATTGAGCACAACCATGTTGAATCTGGAAATGTAAATATTAGTCACCATTCCGCCTTTTCTTTTTCTTCTTCATCCAAGTAAGAAAATTCTCTCCAAGAATCAAAATTGTACCTGGCAATTAAAAATAAAAAATTGGGAAGTTATAATTACTAGCTCAGCAATTAGAATGAACAGTGCGAATGCACGATACACCCACCTTGTGTAGCTCATCATACGTACTATACTGTATAGATTTATATTTAAATGATCAACAAAAGAATTATTGTAGAAACTAATGCATCAGAGGTTTTACTGTGCTAGTTTTAACATACAAAAACATACCAAAAAGAATAAAATCCATCTACGTCTTCAATGGAGGTGCTCATGTTACCAAGTTTTGGAACATTTTTCTTGTTTGACCACCTGGAATGTTTAAATAGAGTTTTTTTACAATGTTAGTTTTATGCTGCCCGAAACATCAGGAAAATTTCATACAAAACATTGCATTAAAAGGGAAGGTACCGACTACACAACCCCTCTCTATATGCCCCATTAGATACTATTGTTGTCATGCACAGTAAGCCGTACTCAGCAATCCTGTCTGTATTCTGTATTTATTCTGACATTAATGCATTAAAAAATATATAGTATCCAAACACCATATTTATAAAGCCCTTGTACCACTTTTTCTGACACAGGTAACACATTTGTCAAGTTTGACTTTTCTAATTAGGTTTGGAATACGGTAGATTTTTCACTAGTGTAGCAAAATGGCACACAACTCACTGGTACTAGTAAATCCCCATCATTATGTAATGCTTTATCCTTACATGGCCAGGATAAATCGTGGTCCTGGCAGTTGGACCCCCACCAAATCGAAAGTGATGGCATAACCTAGCTATGCATCATCCCTTTCTGTAATGGGAATTCCCTTTTAACCCTTTCCCTAACAATTACATATCTCATTCATCTTGGCAGGGAAGCACTTCAATGGCCAAGGATGTATCAGATATGTCCTTGCCATAAGACTCTAGCTCAGGGCATGTTGTATTAGTTGATATAAAGTTGCATGAAGGCAGTTGTGCATATAAATTGATTTTTAAACATGGCAAATTACATGCTTTTACTGAAAATGTAGACTTTGATGACATTGTAGTTTTTGGCAGCGTGCACGATATATTTTCAACATATTTGTGGGCAACAGCCATATATTGTAAGACATCTATTTCAGTGTTTTTGAGAGCACAAGCTCTTGTTGGTACAGATGCTCGTGGTATACGAGAACTTTTGCACAAATTGATCAATGAGTTTTAAATTCTTTTTGAACATGAAAGCCTCTGTGTGTATGCCATTTGTAGGTAAACATCAAAGACTGGCTATATTTAAATTAAGGTTTATCACAAAGTTACATGAAGTAGTGTAAGTGGACATGGCTGTCATTAGCATGCTGTTCAGATGTTTGCTTTCAGGAAGTCTATAGGGTTTTTAGGTCCTCTCCCTGTATTTTATAAATTAATACTTTTTTCAATCTCTAGCTTATAAGCAGATTTTTTGGTGTCTTAAGTTCTGCTGATTTTGTGATAATATGTGCATGCAGAGAATGAACATCTGAAACTTTTATTTTTAGTGAGTGTTATTCATATAACTTTTAGCTTGAGTCAGACTTAGCCATAAATCTGATTTTTTTTTTATTCTGAAAAACCAAAAATAAAAAAACACCACAATTTCACACAAAATTACATGAAAATGCCTACGTGTATAAATTGCTGAGTGTCATTTTGACAATGGGCCAAGTGTCTACTTTCAGAAAATTATGATTTTTTTCATTATTTAATTTGTACATTTAAAAACAATGAAAAATTGCCCTGCTACTATTGGTGCTAAAACCACCACTGCAGCAGCAGACAGGTTGATGCGAGACAGCAATGGTAAACACAGCCATGGGGTACTGTTAAACAGAGATCCTGACGTGAATATTTTTTCTTCTACATAGGCTGACATGGTTGTCAACCGGAGTTATACATTTCTTACCTGTTATTTCTCTCAAACACAGGAGAAAAAACTTCAAAGAAATTGTCTTTCGCTTCACTTTTTGAAGGTACAGAATTATCAAAGGTAGGATCAATACTGTTGAAGGCTCTTCTCTTTACGGGATCAGATAAGATTTCATATGCTAAAACACCACAAAATGGTTAAATGTTTATTTATGTATTTTACAGCTCTGGAAAATATACAAATCATGAGGTAAACATTTATATTCCTCATCATAACAGTTGGAAATACAAAAAATATTGGTAAAACATAGATCAGAACATGTTATATAGCAAACTTGAAATTTTAGCCATGATTGCCTGTATGGTTACTGTACGTTTCCCAAAGAGCAATTGTGTGCATTCTGAACACCAGTTTTATTTTAACTGGGGGAAAAAAAGCTTAAAGTGTCACTGTGTGTTCAATCTATGCCAAGCTTACCTTTAGTAATACACGTAAAGTAGTCATTATCGCCTTCCACAATTTGCTCTCCTGCAGCTTTTCTCTTATCAGGGTGGTGTTTCAGAACCATAGCTTTATCTGAACACAAATAAGAAATAGCAGTTAGTAGAAGGAATTGACTTCATGTCTTAAAGTGAATATATACTTTATAACATCATATAGTTTAAGGACCACAATTCTATACCAATTACTTTCCCAATCTTGATAGCAGAGGGAGTTCCGTTTTTGTGATGTAGAGCTGTAAATCCCCTATCGGAATGAGAACACCCTGGGTGACGAGCTGGTAGATCGCCTGATCCAAATAGTAAACCCGTGTAGGAGATGTTGGAAGTCTGGACCAGAACAAAAGGTCCGGAAGGCAGTTGACCAACTATAGAATAGCCTGAGGAACCCCAGGCGTCCGAGATGTGGAGATTTTGCAGAGGAGGTCTCGGAAGTTTGTGGACGAGGAAGCCAGAAGGGTCAGGGTCAGAAAGAAGGCTTCTTCCTGTGATCCTGGGTGGTTTTCTTGGCATCCGAGGTATGTGGACTGGAGCGCAAAAGGGAACAAAACTGAAGATGCTTCTTCTGGGTAGACCTTGCTCAACTAGACTTATTCTGTGGTAGGTGGGAGCTCTGTGGCCTCTGACAGAATCTCGTCTAGCTGAGCACCGGAGAGGCAGGAACTACCAAGGGAAATCCAAAGCCTGAGCTACGAGTCTGGCCGCATCCATGCAGGCCTCCTAGAGGCATTTGTCTGCCTGGCCGATTCGCTGTGTAATAATATCTGCGGGTTCTTCTGGGTAAGAACCTAAGAGAATGCGGTGGCGCAATTCCCACTCAGTAATAGCCCTGCTGACTGTTTTGGCTAGCGATTCTACCATGGGAGAAGATAAGAGTAAAGAGCATAGCTTAGATGACTGTTCCTCATCCACATCAGAATTAGAGGGAGACTCAAATGCCTTGCCTTCTGAGCAAGAGTTGTCCCTGGAGGAAAGCTAACAGCACGATGAGGCTGGCGACTTAGGATCGACACAAGCACGATGGCCTCGACTGCTTTCTGGGACTTCCACGGTAGGGGCCATTAGCTCGGGAGTCTTCTCCGTCACACGTTTGGAGGCGGTTGATGAGAAGTCTATTTAATGATCGTCTTGGACGCTTTAGTAAAGTCCAGGAGTGCACGAGAAAGAGAGCACACCAATCCGATTCAGCAGCCGACTGGGCTGTAATGGGCAGGGGGCCCGAAGACAGATCACTAGTAGCCTGTCTCAAAAGGAAGGCAGTCAGGACAAAGGCAGTCCACATGAAAGTTTGGATGCGACAGTGAGAGCACGCAAAGTGCGTGACTCTGGCTGTGGCTTGTCCGGGGCTTTCTGACTATATCACTATGTCTGATTTTTGAGTCAGATATGGTGATATAGCAGCAAGCAAATTACATGCTAGGTGCTGCAGAGGGGCACGGATGGTAGACAGAGCCTACCCTACGTGGTGTTGGTGGTCCAAGGCTAAGGTGAGGCGAAAAGGACCTAAGGGCAGGTGCTTTAACCCTGGGGAGCACAGGAATCAATGGGAGTGCAGGAAAAAGGCACACAAAGGCGTGAATGGAGGCCCCTTAAGATAGTACATCCTCCCAGCAGGACACTACGATAGGCTGAACAGAGCCTATAAGACTGCCTCCCCAAGAAGAAGCCACCTATGGGGTAACTGATGCTGCAGCCAGTTCCCTGTAATAGAGTAGGCCCAAAGCCATGGTCTATAGAAAGCACACTGCCACCCCTAGCAGAACCGGAGGAAGGCCGGTGAGAAGGGTCACAGAATGCTGGGGAGAGTGGCTGGAGCTTACTGCAAAGCCTGAGAAGAGCACCAGTGGGTGAACTGTTCCATCGATGTAAAAGGCAAGGGCACAGCACATCCAAGATGCAGGGGAGCCAGTAGAGAAGCCCTGCCATAAAAGAGGGAGGAGAGACCACCTCAAGGAAGGACATGGGACAAAATGGTGGGGTTGTAGCAGGCTAAAAGGCAAGGTGGGTGGAATCCCATCCTGTTGATGAGTAGGGAGAGGATAGGAGTGAAGGGGGAGGGAATACTTACCCTGCGATGAAGTATAGTTACCCATCTGCAGAAAAGGACTTCTGTTAACAGCATGTACATCCCAGTGCTAGTCTACCATTTGTGGCAGGAGCGCTCTTGCTGGAGGGAACCTGCTATGGCTGGCGGGTCATAGTCAAACTACTGTTTGACCATTTCTCCTTTTCTTCTGAGGGTTGGGAATACAACAGGATTATTGGCTCCACTCTGTTGTTCCTCCTCTGTGAAATAACAGGGAGAGTCTACTGCCTTCCCTGTATTCCTGAGTGCAGTCATAGAAAAAGGACCAAACATCGGTAACAGAGGTCTGCCTCCTATGGACACCAAACTAAAACTGATTAGCTTGATGCTTGCAGTAGGGATATAGTTGGTAGGAGAAGCTAACACTTTTTTGCTTAGTGTCCACCTCCTAGTGGCAGTAGCTATACCCACGGTCTGAATCAGAAAATTGTTTGCTCTTAAAGAGATTCCAGAAAGTCATGCACAGCCGTTCTTATGCAGAACAGTAGTCTCTTTTCAACTTACGAGCTGCTTTAATCTGTTTCTGCGTAGCCTTGTACCTCAGGTTCTTCAGTCCAAGCACCGCGTAATGATCCTGGTTCTAAAAAAAAAAAAAAAAAATAGTAAACACATTTATCTCTTATGGTTCAAAAAGTTTTTAATGGTCTGCCATGCAAGTACAATGAGAGCAGAGTTATATAAACACATCTTCAAATAAACAGTATTGGGATACATGAAATCTGTCTTCATTTTTCGGTTTACTCTCTCTCTTAAGGCAGTTTATTCTAACAGAATAAGTAACTTTAGTATAACGCTTATACGCCTCATCAGGCAGATACTAAGTACCTAAACAGAATGCAATAAAGAACAAAAGAAAGAAAAGAAACCAAGCAGGTTATAGTACGGGTGAGTGGGTCCCCGTGGAGGAAAAGAAAGAAGAAAAGACAGGTGTGGTGAATGGGAGGGAGGGAAAGTGGGGGGGAGGCAATCCTCGTCCGGCCTTCGAGCAACAAGTAAAGAAATGTTGGCTTATGATCTGGTAGTATTGGCCAAGATATTCATTGTGGGTGAGGCAGGTAAAACTCCACTATCCAGCCACACGTCTAAGTCCGGGGAAAAGCGGAACTGGTTCCAAGTCATCTACATTGAGACGCATTTACTATGTCTCATTTCGTCTTTTGCACAAAGTTCCTCCATATATTTTAAATGATCTAACGCTTCCAGCCACATCGTTCTGGAGGGAGGTGTTGTAGATCTCCAGTTTCTTGGGATCATTTGGCGCATGGCCAGTATGCAACCCTTATTGCAGGCTATTGAACCTGGGAACATAGACAACAATGAATACAATCTGGTTTCTGCTTACTGAGGAGTACAAGGTGTTGACCTCCTGCCAGAGGGGGCAGATCAGAGGGCAGGACCACCATAGGTGGACCAATAAGCCAGTCCCTGAGAAGCATCTCCAGCACATGTCAGGATACTGGGGGAATATCCTAGCCAACCCTGCTGGAGTCCGGTACCATCTTGTCAAAATTTTATAATTTAATTCTTGCAACTTGCGGGATACATTCATTTTGTGTGTCAAAATATACAATTTTCTCCAGGACTCCTCTGGGGGCGAGATCCCGAGGTCCCTCTCCCACTCCAGGTCCCTGTTGCTGTTGCGCGTGTCCTCCTCCACAAATATCTGGTACAGCAGTGACATCTTCTGCTGAACCGTGGGGGCTGAGACGCACAACCTCTCAAAGGGGGTGATAGGGCGCCTTATCCGTTGCGCATACCCCAAGGGCCTAACATAGTAACACAACTGTAGGTATTGGAACCACGCTTCGGGTCGTGGTCTCCAGTCTCCCATTATGTCATGTAGTGTTTTAAATCTGCTACCTGAGGTTATGTTGCGGACCCTAGAGATCGTGTCAGAAATATTAGTCAAGGATGACCCCCCCCCCCCCAAAGTTAGGGATATCCAGGTTTCCCACCACCTGACCCATCCAGGCCGACACCATGTCCTCTATGAATGGAGACAGTCCCAGGCCCTTGTGCTTTCCTCTACCTGGTAGCCAGATAAGGCCTAGACCATTAAAAGGGTGCTGAATCTTGTTCCATTTCTACCCACAGTTTCTGTGGTCTGCCGTGGAACAGGTCCAGAATCCGCTTAGTCAATGACGTTCTGTAGTAAAGGGAGACGTTTGGTATGCCCATACCTCCCAGGTCCCTAGGGCCGTAAGGGCCTTCCTGTTACGCCTGAGCCTGACGCCTCCCCAAACGAAATTCATTATAGCTTTTCTAATCCGCGAAAGGAAAGACCCAGGTAAACGGATAGGAACCATTTGGAGAATGTAGAGGAGTCTCGGTAGAGCATTCATTTTTACTCCACTAATTCTGCCAAACCAAGACATGGGGACAGACTTTCATCTGTTAAAGTTTGCTTCCAGCCTGGATAAGAGCGGTTTATAATTTTTAAAGAAAAGTTCACCCCGATCTTTTGTGATTATCGCACCCAAGTATGTGATGTCATTGAGATTCCATTAGAGATGAGCGAGCGTACTCGCTAAGGCAAACTACTCGAGCGAGTAGTGCCTTATGAGAGTACCTGCCCGCTCGTCTCTAAAGATTCGGCGGGGGGGCGGGGAGGAACAGGGGGAGGGGAAGAACTCTCAACCCCCCCCCCCCCCCCCCCCCCCCCGCTCACTCCCGCAACTCACCACTCTTCCCCGCCGGCATCCGAATCTTTAGAGGCGAGCGGGCAGGTACTCGCATAAGGCACTACTCGCTCGAGTAGTTTGCCTTAGCGAGTATGCTCGCTCATCTCTAGATTCCATTTGAACGGGAGATCAGGCTTTATAGCATCCACCTCTTTGTTCAACAAAGAGATATTGAGAATTACCAATTTACTAAGGTTTACTTTTAAATTGGAATGCCTCCCGAACTGTTTAAATTCCGCCAAAACATTATGGAGAGCAATTCTAGGATTTGTGATGTACAATAGTAAGTCATCCGCGTATAGGGCCGTTTTATGTTGTTACCTATCTTAACACTGCCGATGTTGGTATTTGCGCGGAGCGCGTTCGCCAGGGTCTCCATAACCAGTATGTACAAGAAGGGAGACAGGGGATAACCTTGCCGTGTACCATTACGTATTTGTATAGGTGGCGAAAGCTGGCCATTGATCCGGACATGTGCAGAGGGATCCCGGTATAGAGCCATTATCCAACTCCTAAATCTGGGGCCTAGGCCCACGCGCCCCAGAACCGCCTCCAGGAACCCCCAGCCCAACCTAGCAAACCCTATCTCTGCGTCCACATTTATCTCTTAAAAGAACAGTTAATAGTATCAATAGGTTATCAGCTCTTGAAGTGAATAAGTCTAAATTCACACCACATTAAGTGTTTATATTTGAAAACAGTCTTGCCAAACCTATGGTCAGACACATGCAATTGTATGCCCATACAGTTGCACATGTCTGCCATAAAAAAATATATATTAGGAAGACTGCATGGTATACTTTTTAAAACTAGTTATATTAAAAGGCGCCGTTAATTGCACTTAACAATTCAGCTGGGGACTGATTTCTGAGGTATCTCAGCCAAAGGTATGCAAAGTGGACACCCTTTTGCCATACACTGGGCCACTACAGTCTATGGGCACATTGGCATACACATCAGATTTTCCTAATGTATATGCTTACAGTACACCACACATGTGCTGTGAATCAAGCCTAGGAACGCTTCCATTCACCAGGAGTAAAGACAGAACTTGAAAATCCTGTAAACTAAGAAAGGACCCATTACAGGATATAATTAGTTGGGCTGGTTGCATGGCTCTGCAGCCGCATCTACACCGACTCCCTGATTTGTTTTGGTTTGTTTTCATACTCCCCTCCCTTCACCCGGATGAGCTCTTCTTAGGGCCGGCTACCGGCATGGTCAATGTGCCAAGTGAGTGGTCCTCACCACTCACTCTCAATGAGGGATGTCAGATGTGACTCACAGTCCAACGTCACCTAATGAGAGTAAATGATGGGGACTGCCACTTGACACACTTGGACCTAAGAGGAGCCAGTCAAGGCAAATGAGGAGAGTATGGAGACCAAGAAAAAAAGAAGGGGGAAAGGGGAATAGAATCAGCAACTGCAAAGCTGCACAGCCATGCCCAGCTAGTTTTATCCTGTGACAGGTGCGCTTTAATACACAATGTGTAGAGAAGATGCTTTTCGGTATGCTATGGTACATTATACTAACCTTCCAGTCTTTAGGATCAAGTGTTTTTAAAAGTGCAAATTCCTCTATTTGAAACTCCTCATCCTCAGACTCTTCGGAGGTCTCCTTCTCATCCTCCAGTTCCTGAAAGGAGGCGGACACATTTCTATTCCTACGTTTAATGAAGGCTTCGAACCATCGACCCACTGGTTCAACCTGACACAGCAAGGAGGCTGCCAGAACAAAAAAAATACTCACGTTAGGCAACAAAGAGCAAACTGGAAGGCATCTGCATTAGTTTGTAAATGCACATAATGCGATGTCACACAAACTGATTAATTGCATTAAATCTTATAAGATATCCTTGTAATAGAATTAGTACTTCTGAAGCTGAGAGCATGTAATGTAATGTTATACAAGGTATCTATTAGATTAGGTTACTGCTGTGTTGTAAAATGAGACTATTGGTATTTCAGGCAGCATGCAACTGCCCATTCCCATTCGATGTTAGATGTATCTAGCCTGCTACGTGCACTTACCTTTAGGGCTTATTTGGACAACCTTATATCAGCTCGGTTTTCACGCCGAGCCGATATACGGTGTCCTCATCTGCAGGGGGGGGGGAGAGGATGGAAGAGCCAGGAGCAGGAACTGAGCTCACGCCCCTTCCCCGCCACTATTTGCAATGGGAGGGGCGGGGCAGGGGTGGAGCTAAGCGCTGAGACTTAGCTCCACCCCTATCTTGCTCCCTCCTATTGCAAATAGTGGCAAGGGGTGGAGAGGGGGCGTGAGCTCAGTTCCTGTTCCTGCTCCTTCCATACTCGTCCCCCCCCTCCCGCAGAAAAGGACACCGTATATTGGCTCGGCGTGAAAACCGAGCCGATATACGGTCATCTAAATAAGCCCTTAGGTTGTAGACAAAGCGGCATAACTCTTATTGGATTGATCCTTATTAGCCACTTTACTAGGTCTTGTGAGATTGTGTAGTCACAGCATATGATCTCTATATGCGTTTTATATATGCAGTGACCATGCAAACACACAAGACCTAGTAAAGTAACTAATAAGAGTTCTGCCACTTTGCCTACAACATAAAGGTAGGTGCATGTAGCAGGCAGCAAGTTAGGCAAGTATAAGATCAGGAGGCACAGAGATTGTTGGTCCAAGAGCTGTGTGGGTGCAAGAACAGTGGCTGGCACGTGTCTGCTGAGGCCAATGATTGGCACATGGCAGCTGCTTCAGAGACTTAGGGGACCTGTACACGGGACCATCTGTCGGGCACAGATGACAGACAGGTCGTCCCAGCAATAATCCTTCCTGTGCTTTTACACAATACACAGCCAGTCAGCGATGCTCGTTTCTGACTCTGATGCCAGCTTTCACGCCCAGAACCACTTTTGCCCAGGCTGGAGTACAGCTGCACTTAACTTGGGGCATCACCTGTGTGTTGGCAGTGTGAGAACAGTGACTCAAACGTCTTTATAGCTTTGAAAACACCCTCTGCGTGCTGAAACTGTTACAACAGTGGCCAAAACCTGGTTAAGGCCTCCCTCCCACAGACGGTTTCGTACAGCATTTAGCGCTGCGCTAACCGCTGTACAAGGCTCCCATTCATGTCAATGGGCCTTCTCACACAAAGCTGAAAAACACATTTTGAAAGCGCTGTATGTTCTATTCTTGGGCGTTTTCAGCTGAGTGTCTCCCATCGAAATGAATGGGCTGCCTCTTCAGCTGTGCTGAAAACGCTGCTAAAAAAACGCTGTAAAGGCAGTGTTGAAAAACGCAGCACTTTTGGAAACGCCCTGAGAGAGAGAGGCCTAACTCTTAGGGCCCATTTAGACGGGATGAATGTCAGCCAAACTATGCCCGACACTCACCCCTGCACATACTCCCTCTCTCATGCTGCTGCACAGGAGCTAGTATCACTGGCTCACAGCGGGGAGGCTGCAGGAGATTTCTCTCCTCGTGCTCTCCTGCCCCTCTCCACTGACATAACATAGCGGCTGTTCAGTACTGAACAGCTGCTATTTACACTGAGCGATCAGCTCATTGTCCATCATTTATGCAGCATTGTGTTATGTCAATGGAGAGAAATCTCCTGCAGCCTCCCCGCTGTGAGCCAGCGATACTAGCTCCCGTGCAGCAGCATGAGAGACAGTATGTGCGGGGGCGAGTGTCGGGCATCACTGAGAAAATAACAGAGATATACTTACGCTTCCGCAGCTGCCGGGATCCAGCGCTGCAGTCCTGGGGATTCCTGGGACAGATGATGTCACAGGCAATCAGGTGACCGCTGCAGCATCACCACCACCACGATGCCAGGAGTTCAAGAAGTTGATGCTGCAGCGGTCACCTGATTGCCTGTCCCAGGAATCCCCAGGACCGCAGCGCTGGATCCCGGCAGCCGCGGAAGCATAAGTATATCTCTGTTATTCTCCCACGAGGGGGGTCCTACAGAGAAGAGTCTGCCGCTGACCCCTTACTATTAGCTCTCGTCATTAATGAACAAGGAGAAAACCAAGAAGACGCTTATTACGAACAAGACGCTGCTGGAGGAGGCCGGCCTCACACAACCGGATGTGAATTACTGATTCTGTAGTTGGCGTCTGCCCGTACGATCTGCGGTAAGACACGGGCATTGAAAGGCATGCATTTTTAAAGTTTTTCTTCACATTCGCAGATATGAATTTCATATTCCGCAAACGGAAGAAACTTTGCAGCATGCTCTATTTCCCTGCAGGATTTGCGCGGACGGCCTCAGCCGTCAATGGAGGCGTCCGACCCGCAGCCCAGCCACAGTTAACATTGTATATGGGCTGCCGGTAACCGGGTCATCGCTAAGCGGCTGTGCGGGAAACACAAACAAAAAACAATTGTACTGCACACGAGCGCCTGCGAGCCTCCGGGGTCAGCCGCAGTACGGTACAGTGCCGCACACCGGATGGGACCCAACCTGTTTGTATGAGCACGGCCTAAGAACCCAGCCTCAGCAGTGCAGGTAGGTATGCCGGCCCTCCCACACAGGGCAGTAAGTGTCTGACCCTCCATGAGGCTGAGGTGTGATGATACACGGCAGCTATGTAACCGCCATCACAGCACTATGGACCATGAGTCTCATCGCCCCCCACAGGTCAGCCAGCCTCCTGCGGACGTCCCTGCTCTGTGGGTGACCGGCTCCTATTCCGCCCGACTCCCGCAGTCTCCACGGGCTGCAGTACCAGCTCGTCAGGCCTTGTAGTAGAGGCAGCAGTGAGCGGCGCCGACTTACCTGCACCGAGGGGCCTGAGGACGGCGGTACTGAGCTCCGGCCGCGCTTCTAGCAGCATGGTGCCGGCCTGAGGACGCCAGTCAGAGGCAGACTGCGCTACTGCTCCCGGCACTCAACCACAAAGCCGCATGGAGGAAGCGCGGAGCACTTCCAGGTCACGAGTGTCACACTGAATGCCGTCCGGGCTGCAGCACGTTCACAGCAGTGGTCCGCCGCATATAAGACACCTTCCCTCCTGTACATCACCCCCAGCACACAGGAGCTCCTTCACGCACCCTGTCCCCCTGTACGACACCCTCTGCATACTATTACACCCTGTCCCCCTGTACATCACCCTCTGTATACTATTACACCCCCAGCACACAGGAGCCCCTTCAGGCATCCTGTCCCCCTGTACATCACCCTCAGCGCACCCTGTCCCCCTGTACGACACCCTCTGCATACTATTACACCCTGTCCCCCTGTACATCACCCTCTGCATACTATTACACCCCCAGCGCACGGGAGCTCCTTCAGGCACCCTGTCCCCCTGTACGACACCCTCTGCATACTATTACACCCTGTCCCCCTGTACATCACCCTCTGTATACTATTACACCCCCAGCACACAGGAGCCCCTTCAGGCATCCTGTCCCCCTGTACATCACCCTCTGCATACTATTACACCCTGTCCCCCTGTACATCACCCTCTGCATACTATTACACCCCCATCACACAGGAGCCCCTTCTGGCACCCTGTCCCCGTGTACATCACCCTCTGCATACTATTACACCCCCAGCACACAGGAGCCCCTTCAGGCATCCTGTCCCCCTGTACATCACCCTCTGCATACTATTACACCCTGTCCCCCTGTACATCACCCTCTGCATACTATTACACCCCCCAGCACACAGGAGCCCCTTCAGGCACCATGTCCCCCTGTACATCACCCGCTGCATACTATTACACCCCCATCACACAGGAGCCCCTTCTGGCACCCTGTCCCCGTGTACATCACCCTCTGCATACTATTACACCCCCAGCACACAGGAGCCCCTTCAGGCATCCTGTCCCCCTGTACATCACCCTCTGCATACTATTACACCCTGTCCCCCTGTACATCACCCTCTGCATACTATTACACCCCCCAGCACACAGGAGCCCCTTCAGGCACCATGTCCCCCTGTACATCACCCGCTGCATACTATTACACCCCCATCACACAGGAGCCCCTTCTGGCACCCTGTCCCCGTGTACATCACCCTCTGCATACTATTACACCCCCAGCACACAGGAGCCCCTTCAGGCACCCTGTCCCCCTGTACATCACCCTCTGCATACTATTACACCCCCAGCACACAGAAGCCCCTTCAGGCACTCTGTCCCCCTGTACATCACCCTCTGCATTCTATTACACCCCCAGCACACAGGATCTTCTTCAGGCACCCTGTCCCCCTGTACATCACCCTCTGCATAGTATCACACCCCCAGCACACAGGAGCCCCTTCAGGCACCCTGTCCCCCTGTACATCACCCTCTGTACACTATTACACCCCCAGCACACAGGAGCCCCTTCAGGCTCCCTTTCCCCTGTGCATCACCCTCAGCACACTATTACACTCCCAGCACACAGGAGCCCCTTCAGGCACCCTGTCCCCCTGTACATCACCCTCTGCATACTATTACACTCCCAGCACACAGGAGCCCCTTCAGGCACCCTGTCCCCCTGTACATCACCCTCTGCATACTATTACACCCCCAGCACACAGGAGCCCTTTCAGGCACCCTGTCCCCCTGTACATCACCCTCTGCATACTATTACATCCCCAGCACACAGGATCTTCTTCAGGCAACCTGTCCCCATGTACATCACCCTCTGCACACTATTACACCCCCAGCACACAGGAGCCCCTTCAGGCACCCTGTCCCCCTGTACATCACCCTCTGCATACTATCACACCCCCAGCACACAGGAGCCCCTTCAGGCACCCTGTCCCCCTGTACAGCACCCTCTGCACACTATTACACCCCCAGCACACAGGAGCCCCTTCAGGCTCCCTGTCCCCCTGTATATCACCCTCTGCATACTATTACACCCCTAGCACACAGGAGCCCCTTCAGGCACCCTGTCCCCCTGTACATCACCCGCTGCATATTATTACACCCCCAGCACACTACAGCTCGCTGTCTCATGGCTTTTGGCCCCCAATTCCTGAGTAAAGAACAGAAGTTCTCTTGAGTAAATAATAAAGAGTTGCAGTAGTCTGCATGTAGGCGGGGCACCCGACTGCATAGGAATTGCGGACTCCGCAAGCGCATGATCCGCAGTAATGCGCTGTTCAATCATACATTGGGTTACACAACCTGCACACATTATTGCAGAAGTGTGTAATCCGCTCGCAGACAATAAAACAGCAGGTTCTATTTTACCGCAGGTATTCACAACCATAGAGGCCATTGAGCTATACGGTCACGGATATACCCGCAACGTATGTGCAATTACATTGTGTACGGGCTGCGGGTATCCAAGTCATCGCTAAGCAGCTGTGCAGGAAATACAAACAAAAAGCTGTACGGTGCAAGACCAGCTGCGTGAATATGTGGTTATACGCAGGATTCACAGGCCAGGCTCACAGACGGAATCCGTTAGCTACATGCTGCGGTTTTGTTGTGGAATCTCCGCAGCAAATCTGCAGGTTACAGTTGGGGTCATTCACACGACTGTATGCGTAAAACACTGCGTAGATTATGCCGTGTTTTACTGCAGCGAGTGCACTGCGCAGGACCGTGTATCTCATGCGCAGGGTGACTTCTGTCTTTTTAATAAATTCCCTACTCTGTGTCATAGCGGGTTGCGTATGTATCGTGGCCCATGTATTGCGTATGGTCAGCGTTACATGCGCTACCCATAGAAAAGAATAGGGCTCACTGCGTGATACGCGGTGAAATAGAGCATGCTGCAATTTTTTTCGTGAGCATTATCATAGGCAGTGCTTCCATTCACCGCATATCACACGACCATGCATTGTGTGCGTAACACGCCAAAATCACGACTGTGTGTATGGGCCCTACCAGTGCAGTGACAGTAGAAAATCTGCAGCGTTCCCACAACATGTGAACGCATCCTTTGGTCACGTCTCTCTGGCATTCTTAATCGCTTCTTTTTGGCTACTACTAATCTAGAAGTCACAGGTTTGCTGGCAGTGAATACTACAATTAGGGCCTTTACCCGCTATCGTTTTTTTTAACGCTGCAATATCGCTACATTTGTTTCTATGGGACTTTCTAATGTTAAAATCGCATCGCACAAAAATCAGAAAAGCACAAACTTGCGATTTTTCTGCGATGCAATTTTAACATTAGAAATATCCATTGAAAATAAAAACGCAGTGATATTGCAGCGTTAAAAAAAACGCTAGTGAGTAAAAGCCCTTGGTGTACTTTCACTGCTTGTACATGAGGTCCCTGCGCTACGTCTCCCCAATCATACTGGCTTCAGAGGAAGAGTTCTCACACTTTACACCTCAGTGAGACTTATGGAGGGTACAGAGGTGATAGCAATCTCCCTCTTTTTTAACCCTTGTGCAGCCGTTATGAAGCCGCAGCGCTATTTTTAAGAGGAGTAGTAAGGTGTTTAACTCATGAACATTTTCCATGACTTTTCTATTAAAAAAAGGGGTGAAAATCAATGCCAGTTCCAGCCTGCTGTTGGTTTAGTCTACAACAGATTAATCAAGGGGGCATGTGTACAGTGTGCCAGTATTAAAGTTTATGGGCTGAAAGTAGGTGAACAAATTATTAAACATCATGTATGCAAGTTCTTGGATGAGAATGGGGTAATTAACCAGAGCCAGCATGGGTTTGTAACAACCAAGTCATGCCAGACTAATCTAATTTCCTTCTATGATAGTATCACTGACTGGGTTGATCAGGGAAATGCGGTGGATATAGGATATCTTGACTTTAGTAAAGCATTTGATAAAGTATCTCATACCATACTTATTGAAAAAATGACCAAATATGGGATTGACAAGGCAACTGTTAAGTGGATTCACAACGGGATGAGTGATCGTACTCAAAGAGTGGTCAGAAATGGCTGCACATCCAAATAGAAGAATGTATCAAGTGGGGTACCACAAGGCTCTGTCCTTGGCCCAGTGTTGTTCAACATTTTTATAAATGATCAGGAGGAGGGAAGTGATGGGAAACGGATCAAATCTGCCGATGACACAAAGCTAGGAGGGATAGCTAACACTAGGGAAGAGAGAGAGTATTCAAAAAGATCTAGAAAAGCTTGAACAGTGGGCAGCGACTAACAGAATAGTATTTAAAAAGGAGAAATGTAAAGTCCTACATCTGGGCATAGAAAATGAAGAAAGCACATACAGAATGGGAGGAATTGGGCTAAGCAGCAGCCCATGTGAAAAAGACTTGGGTATACTAAGAGATCATACACTGAACATGAGTCAACAATGTGATGCAGCAGCCAAAAAGGCAAACACCATTCTGGGATGCATTAAGAGAAGCATAGAGTCTAGATCACGTGAGGTCATTATCCCCCTCTACTCTTCCTTAGTCAGACCTGATCTGGAATATGGTGTCCAGTTCTGGGCACCCCACTTTAAAAAAGTGGAGGAGCCAAGTTCAGAGAAGTGTCACCAAGATGGTGAGCAGTCTGCAAATCATGTCCTATGAGGAACGGTTCAAGGATCTGGGAATATTTAGCTTGCAAAAAAGAAGGCTGAGAGGAGACTTAAAGGGGTTGTCTCGCGAAAGCAAGTTGGTCTATACACTTCTGTATGGCCATATTAATGCACTTTGTAATATACATCGTGCATTAAATATGAGCCATACAGAAGTTATTCACTTACCTTCCCTGCACTGGCGTCCCCGTCTCCATGGCTCCGTCTAACTTCAGCGTCTAATCGCCCGATTAGACGCGCTTGGCTGGAATCGGCACACGTGACGGGGCGGAGCTACGCGATGACGTGTAGAAGGGCGCGGAGCCAGAACGCCGCTCGTGCCAGACCGAGCCGAAGGCAGAAGACCCTTCTGCACAAGCGCGTCTAATCGGGCGATTAGACGCTGAAGTTAGACGGAGCCATGGAGACGGGGACGCCAGTGCAGGGAAGGTGAGTATATAACTTCTGTATGGCTCATATTTAATGCACGATGTATATTACAAAGTGCATTAATATGGCCATACAGAAGTGCTTAACCCCACTTGCTTTCGCGAGACAACCCCTTTAATAGCTATCTACAAATATCTGATGGGCTGTCACAGTGCAGAGGGAGTAGCCCTATTCTTATTTGCACAAGGAACGACCAGAAGCAATGGGATGAAACTGAAAGGGAGGAGACACAGATTAGATATTAGAAAAAAACTTTCTGACAGTGAGGGTGATCAATGAGTGGAACAGGTTACCACGGGAGGTGGTGAGGTCTCATTCAATGGAAGTGTTCAAACAAAGGCTGGACAAATATCTGTCTGGGATGATTTAGTAAATCCTGCACTAAGCAGGGGGTTGGACCAGATGACCCTGGAGGTCCCTTCCAACTCTACCATTCTATGATTCTATGACTCACTGAGTCCGGGGCCCTTACTCACTTGCGTTTTTTTAACGCGATTGTCAATGGGACTTTCTAATGTTAAAACCGCATCGCAGGTTTGTGCTTTTCGATTTTTGTGCGATGCGTTCTTAACATTAGAAAGTCCCATTGACAGTTGCGTTAAAAAAACGCAGCGATATCGCAGCATTTAAAAAACACAAGTGGGTAAGAGCGCTTAGGGCTCACACCCACTTCCATTTTTTTAACACTGTGATATTTCTGAGTTTTTATAACACACATGTCAATGGGACTTTCTAATGTTAAGAACGCATCTCAAGTTTGTGCTCTGCAATTATTGTGTGATGCGTTTTTAACATTAGAAAGTCCCATTGACATGTGTGTTATAAAAACGCAGCAATATCGCAGCATTAAAAAGACGCAAGTGTATGGGAGCCCTTAGGCCTTATGTCCACTAGAAAAATACAATCCGCGCAGAATCTGCTCCGGATTTTTGCAGCAGGTTCCGCATGGATTTGCTTTAAATGGTATTTTTTTTCATGCCGATATCCGCACCTATTGTTAGCAATGTGATAGCAATGTGGCCGATCCGCGTGGAATCCGTGATAAAATGGAGCATGCCGGATTTTTTCTCCCGCGCATGAAAAACGCAAATCTATTAAAATGCCATTCGTGGATGCACAATTCAATTTAACTGACCGCCAATGGCCAATGATTCCCTATGGGCAAAATTGAATGCGGATTCCGCAGCAGAATCCGCAATTCAATTTTGCTAGTGGACATGAGGCCTTATACTTACATACCTTGGCATTCCCTTAGTGTGAGTGCTGAAAGACACCGCTCAGGGCATTGAGCTGCTGTTTTAATTTTACAATGGGCGGACGACTTATCAGCGCCACTTAATGCATTCAGCCACAACTTTCAGTGCTCTCATCAGTGGAATGATGGGAGACGCATAAATCTCGCACAGATCTGAAACCCATTCTTTTCAATGGGTTCCTTTACCTTTGCGATGTTTTCCTGCATGGCACCACGGGGCGATGCTATGCAGGAAAAAATCGCAGCATGTCTCATCTTTCTGCAATATTGCCCATTGCTGCTGCTGCCGCCGCCCCTGTTGGGGGCAATGGGAGAACTCCGCGATTCTCTGCCATAGCTATGACAGCCACGACAGGGGGTTCCTTCAGCCCGACAGTGATGTGAGGCTGTTTTCAGATGAAAGCGCCTCGCGTCCGGGGTTTCACATGGATTGCGAGGGCGATATCCAGCTGTGAATCACGTTCAGATATCGCCCTCACCAGTTTGAAGGAGCGCTAAAGGACTAGGCTATTTTGTACCGTGGGCTGCATTCCCACGAACGTATATCGGCTCGGTTTTCACGCCGAGCCGATATACGTCGTCCTCATCTGCAGGGGGGGGAGGATGGAAGAGCCAGGAGCAGGAACTGAGCTCCCGCCCCCTCTCTGCCTCCTCTCCGCCCCTCTGCACTATTTGCAATGAAAGGAGGCAGGATGAGGGTGGGGCTAATTCGCACCACTTAGCCCTGCCTCCGCCCCGCCTCCTTTCATTGCAAATAGTGCAGAGGGGCGGAGAGGAGGCAGAGAGGGGGCGGGAGCTCAGTTCCTGCTCCTGGCTCTTCCATCCTCCCCCCCCCCCCTGCAGATGAGGAGGACGTAGATCGGCTCGGCGTGAAAACCGAGCCGATATACGTTCATGGGAATGCAGCCTTCAGGACAAGACACCTTTTAGGGATTTTACCCATGTGGTGGTTTTACTGTCCTTTTTTTTCCCTTAAGCTCCCAAAATTATTTTTGCTGTGTATTTTTTTCTGTGACATGTAGGGCAATTTTTTATATCTTTTTTTTCACTGATTGTTTTCCCCGTTTTTTAGTTTTATTAGGGGTAGAAAGCTAAAAAAATGATTTTTTAAAAACACATAGTTTTTTTTAATTAGTATATTTACACAAAAATAAAGTATAGGAATGGGTTTCTCATTTTGTTTCGAACATTTTGATATACAATATGTATAGTTTTGGATTTCAGGACGCATATGGCGGTGGTGGGTCATTTTCTTCTTTATTTATATATTTTTATTTTGGGGCTTATTCAGACGACCGTATATCGGCTGGGTTTTCACGCCCAGCCGATATACGGCATCTCTCTCTGCCGGGGGGGGGGGAGGCTGGAAGAATCGGGAGCAGTACACTGAGCTCCCGCCCCCTCTCTGCCTCCTCTCCACCCCCTCTCCGCCCCTCTGCACTATTTGCAGTGAGAGGAGGCAGAACAGGGCTAAGTCCCGGGAATTAGCTCCGCCCCCGTCTCACGTCTCCTCATGTTAGCAAGAATAGAATACTAGTATGTCAAGAGGACGGAAATTGCGATTTCCACTCACAAAAAAAAAAATCACAGCACGCTCTCTTTTTGCGCAATTTCCTTGTGGACAGCTTCCATTAAAGTCAATGGAAGCGGTTTGACCTGCAGCCTTTCCGCAATTGACATTGCGGAAAGGTCGCGGATTCTGCCTTATCACCTAGCGATGACGCAGAAAAACAGTGATTTAAAAAAGAAAATCTGTACTGCGCATGACTGACGGCGAGCAGTCCGGACCATCTGCAATCCAAATAAATACAGATACATGCGGACGCCAGCCGAGCACAGGTTGGATTCTGTTGCGAACTCCCAAATGCGGAATCCGACTCATTCGTGTGCAGCTGGCCTAACACACTAGGAACGCAGAGGAAATATTTGTAAACACAACACAATGGCAAGCAGGGTGTAAATGCGTCACTGTTGTCAACTGTCTGCTTATTTTTAGGTTACATTTGGAAATGTAGCTGTTTACTAACATACAGTAATGTAATCTACTGGGTTCACATGAGCATAATGTTATGGCGTATTACACGTGTGATGTACACGTCATACTACATGGTGAATAAAAAAAACAGGATGACCGCATGACAGTGTGTGAGAGATGTGCTGTCATGTGCAGCGAAACGCGGTAAAACACGTTCTACATGCAGATTTTACACGTATCTGAGGCCCGTGATTGACTGCAGCAGCAGACTGGACAGGGAAGATGAAGCTGTGGCCGGGAGATGCAGGGGAACCAGGAGAGGTGAATGTAAGCCTGTTTATTACATTGTAGTCAGGGGAACTATTTTATTTTTCATTTATCTTGGACAAACCCAGATTGATGCAGGATGAAGAGTTTGTAGTCTGTTACCATGGATACACAGAGATCTGCATAAGACCTGTAAGCATAAAGCAGTATCGTTTTTCTACTGACTATTTCTAAGACTATGTTCACATCAGAGGTATCCCTTGGAGCTTCCGTAGCTGATTTTTAGCAAAATCCCAGGTGAAGCAGTGCAGCGTGCTGCGGTATTTCATCCTGGAAAATGCTGGACAGCAACACGGAAACCAAATGGGCCCCATTATATGGATCAATGGGATCTGTTCAGCCAGTGGATTACGTTTTCCAGCTCCCAAAATAAGGCCATGTTCACATGACTGTACTGGACTTGTGTATCGCGCGGGCTCTGTACGCTCGTGTGATATGCGGTAACTCGCAGGCAATCAATTACATTGCCTTACGCAGCTGCACTCACATTAGCATATTGGAATTGTGTAATCTGTGAGTGCAGAATAGAACGCAGCATGTTCTATTTTGTAGCGTATGTACATGTGTTAGCGGCCATTGTTCTCCACTGTTGCGTATATACCTGCAGCCCATGACCCTGCGTATGACAGCGAAATTGTACTGTGCATAACTGCGTACATCCCAACATGTGGTCATGTGCTGCCATCGATCAGGCCTGTCTCCCACAGGCGTGCGATAAGCGCCGCGGTTTTAATCACGGTACTTTGCCATGTTGCCGGTGCTTTCGGCCGCCAGCTTTCACCACTCATCTTTGATGAGGCGCACTAAATTCCTAAAAATAAAACAGACGCCGCTTGAACATTGTGCCGCTGTAATGGGAAGCACTGTGTCTGAACGGAACCACTGAAAACAATGGGAGCGTTATACTGCGATTAGTGCGCTGCTGAAAGCGCCGGTGTGAGGGAGGCGTTAGGATACACAGCTGTAACATGCTGCGAGCCCCGCACGGCTTTATGCTTACGGCTGTGTGAGCCAAAGAGAAGCAACCGCACAGATGTGAACACAACCTAACACTGCTTTATTCTTCATTTTAGAAACCCTGGAATAATGAATCCCAGCTATAAGAGTACGTAGTGTTTACACGGGCCACAAGGGGGCAGTAATGCTGGCAGCACGGGCACACGGCACGTCCACCGCCCGCACTGCAGGAGCGCGCGCTGCTCCTTGTCACCTCCAGAGGGCGCACACGCGGCGGCCGGCAGCTTCCGGTTCCGGCTACTACCGGACGTTGTGTGAAGTCTGCTGTGTAATAGTCGCTGTCTGTGCACTGTCCCCGCTCTGTAGCCATCACTATGCCGGACTACCTGGGAGCCGACCAGCGCAAGACGAAGACGAAGGAGGAGGACAAGGAGGACAAACCCATACGGGGTGAGACGTCAGAAGGACGGCCGTGTGTAGTGTGTGCTCCCTAGCCCTGGAGCCGCACACACGGCCCCCCCTCAGTGACCCCCGCGGACATACACTAATCTGCCCATAGTCGGTATTATTTCCCTACACCATGCACTATCTGGGCTGTATGTGCGCCATGATAGAACATGCTGTGAGGATTCTTATGCGCTGAATTTACGCAATTTGTATGAGCAGCAACATGGCCGCCTATGGGATATTACATACAGCGTACTATGCGTGTAAAACCCATGCATGTAATATGTTGTTACCATACGCCCGTGTGAGGCCGCTCTTAGCCCGGCTGCCGATTTGCATTGCGGAATCCGCCGTTGGCTTCCGGACCGTGAATCTACAGCAAACACCATTGGTTACGGCCTGGAGAGCAGCTGCTGCCTGCGCAGGAGTGGAAATCGCAATCACAGCATGCTCAATTGAAGTCATTGGGAGCCGTCCGATCCGCAGCCTGCCCGCAATCGACATTGTGGAAAGGTCGCAGGACCCGCATGATCGCCTAGCGACGGCGCAGGACAAATAAACATAAAAATAATCTGTCCTGTGCGTGTCCAGCGGCTCGCCATCCGCAGAACAGAAAAAAGAAGACAAGTAAGTGCAATCGCTGGCCGGGGTAAAGCCGGATTTCGTTGCAGGTCCCTCATGCAGAATCTGGCTCTGCCAGCAGCGGCCTACCTGCGCTGTCACCGGAGAATCTGTACCGCGGATGCACCCAGCGGCTCGCCGTTGCACATGCACAGTACAGATTTTTTCAATATTTTTTTTCTGCTCCATTGCTAGGCAACAACGCAGAATCCGCGACCTGTCCACAACATTCATTGTGGGTCGGACGGCTTCTATTGACTCAATGAAAGCTGTCTGTGTGTAATCCGCACTAAAATGGAGCATACTGCGGTTTGTTTTTTTTCCCTTTGTGAGCAAAAATCGCCATTGATTTCCGCTCGTGTGGAGGAAGCAGCCTTTCTCCATAGTAAACAATGGGCGGTATTTGCTGCAGATTCTTGGTGCAGGCGCCGACCGCAGATTCCTCAGAAAGTATCTGCCCGTGAGCAGGAGCGCTAAAAGGAACAACGCCGCTAATAACTCATCTCTCCGGCTGGATCCAGCGCCACCGCAAGCATTGCCTTCCACACCTACTGCTGGTGACTATGGGATAACAGCGCCCCCTCTGTGCTGTATAATATACTGCTGGCCCATCTTCTGATATGTAGTGAAGCTTCACAGTGTATATTGAGCAGTAATAATATTTTATTTCATTCCAGCGCTGGATGAGGGGGATATCGCCCTGCTGAAGACCTATGTAAGTAGCTTCACCTTTATTGAGCAGTAGATGCTTAGGCCACCTGTCCACAGGTGTTGCATTTTAACGCAAGCGGATTTCCACCAGAGGAGAACACTTAGTCACTGATTTTCATCGATGAACTTATCATTATGATGGGTGCATTGTGGGAAATAGTGGCATGCCGGGATTTTTATACATGAACAGAAAATCGTGGCGAATTTCCACTCCTGTACATCGGGCAGCGCTTTCCATAGTTTCCAGCAATGCTATGTGAAGCGTCGGCCGACGGTTTACCGCCGGCGAAATCACTGCCGTGGACGGGGCCTTAGAATGCGTTCACACGTTGTTTCTTCAGTGGAAATGTTTACTATTAAAGTGAAGGAGATCAAAACAAATCCTGGTCACATGGGGGGAAAACCATTACAGATTTTCTACTGTAAAGTTAAATGCAGACGTCCAGGTCGGATCCCGCTGCGAGAATTTTCGCAGCAGGATGCGAGCCATGACGCGCGGCTCACCTCTTCCCAGTGTCTTGTCTCTGCTCTGCTATATGCTGGCTGGCGCACATGCGCGGAGCGGAGCCAGCGCGTCAATAGTGACGTTACTGTGTGAGGTTTGCACAGAAATAAAACATGCCATGATTTGTTTACCACGCGAGTTTTCACGTGGTCAAATCGCAGCTGTCTGCATAGGATTGCATTATCTAATACAGCCTATAGCAGCAGGCACCGGCGGGAAATCTCGCCACAGAGTTTCCGTCCGTCTGCATTCACCCTTATTCTTAACCTGGATGCAGGAGTCTGAGTTATTTATTGGCCGTGTAAAAGGGCCCCAATACTAGTCCGTCACTTTCTGAGAAAGCTTTGCAGCAGTTACCTCACTAAGGGCTCCCACCCACTGGCGATATTTTCTCCACTGCGATGCGAGACTAAAGTTAGTCTCGCATCGCAGTGCGAGAAAAAAATCGGCATCACGCCGACATATCGCCAGTCTGTTCAATGGGGCCAGCGGCAGCAGTGCTAGCCCCATTGAAAAGAGATGGAGAATGCCGGGGACTTCTGTCACAGCTGTGGCAGAAGTCCCCAGCATTCTAGGCCATTGCTTTCAAAGCACTTCCATTGAAAGCACTGCTTTCTGCCAAGCCCCGCGGAATGATTATCGGGGAAGGGATTGAAATATAAGCCCTTCCCTGATAATCTGCCAAAAGTATGTAAAAAATTTTTTTTTAATTATTACTCACCTCTCCTGCGCTCAGCCGCGTCCTCCTGGTCGCTCCCCGGCACTGCTGTTAAGCTCTTTCAGCAGTCGGGGATTTAAAAATTCCCGCCTCCTAAAAAGGGCTGTGTAGATTGGCTGAGGGCTCAGCCAATAGCAGCTACTGCTTAACTATTGGCTGAGCGCTCAGCCAATCACACATAGCCCTTAGCTATTCATTCATGAATAGCTATATCTTAGCATAATTTTGAATAATTTTAAGCAAAAATAGAAACTTTTTCTCTATGGAAAGCTGTGATCCTGCTTGTGTCACAACTCCTCAGTGGCTGTGTGAGATTACAAGTTCTAGACTAGGTTACTGTGACTCTTTGTGGACGCTAGTCCTTTATGTTGGTTGAATAGCAAAACCACAAGTCTTGTGTTGTTACAGGGACAAAGCACGTATTCCCGACAGATTAAACAAGTGGAAGATGACATACAGTCACTTCTTAAGAAGATCAATGAGCTTACAGGTATGTAACATGGTTGGTTCAATCCATATACATTTGGAATATAAATACCCAAGCAATTAATTACACATGTGCATTCTCTATAGGTATTAAGGAATCGGACACAGGACTTGCCCCTCCAGCGTTGTGGGATTTGGCTGCGGATAAACAGACCCTTCAGAGTGAACAACCACTTCAGGTGGCCAGGTACCAGCATGTGGATGTACATAACATACAAGAAAAGGAAACTTTGGATATTGAACAGGCCTTGGGTTCTTTTAGATGGCCGTATTTAAGCCATGTAATATTGATTTCAATGGCTTCATACACGTGTATTTTTCACACAAATTTCAGTGTGATGAAAACACATGCGACATGTCCTGTTTTGGTTTTTATTACATGTTGAAATAGGTCATTGAAGTCCATGGATTTGTGTGAATACACAGGAAAATTGCATAGTCTCTGTGTATTTGCGTCATACGACGGCGCATCATACGCTGTACTGCGCATGCGCGCTGGGGCGTCATGCGGGAGCTACTCAGTGGATCTGGGGGTGAGTCTGGGGTCTTTGGAGAGGTGCTGTGATGGACTCTGCTGAGGTATTCCATGAGCCCTTCATGGCCGTGGGCATGAGCCCTTACTTTTCCTAACAGTTAGTAAAGTACTTCTATGTTTATGAGGTTTCTGTATACATAATCCCTTAGGCTGGGTTCACACAGGGCGGATTTGCCGCAGAAATTCCGTGCGGAATTTCGCCGCGGCAAATCCGCATGCGGCTGCTAATCCCGGGATTAGCCAGCCATGTGGATGAGATTTCTCAGAAATCTCGCCCACACGGGACGGCAAATCCGCTGCGGCTAAGCCGGCAGAAGCCGCTGCTGTGGTGTGGATTTGCCGACCGCAGCATGTCCAACCCCCCCCCCCCCCCCCCCCGCTGCGGCCGCGCTCTCCTCTATGGGAGCGCTGGTCGCAGTGGAAGAGCGAGCGGCCGGGCCACTTCACAGCCGCCGCAGGTTTTGCAGCAGCGGTTCTCCCGGCGGAAATCTCACGTTTTTTCGCTACGGCCAAATCGCGAGATTTCCGCCGAGAATCCGCCCTGTGAGAACCCAGCCTTAGCTGTGGATGTGTTATGTATTGTGCAGTGAGTGGGATGTTCCCAGCCTGGGGGTTACCCAGCCTTTTCTTTGCGCGCGACCTATTTGACCCAGAGTAGGATCTGTAATGCTGAAATAACATCCAGCTAGTACTGTTGATGGGATCATAGCATAGGCTGCTATTACTGAAATGGAGACCAAAACTGTATATTTTAGGCCTTTTCCTGCGTTGTGCATATCTGTCCTGCTGCATGAGACTTCTGCAAACTGCAGTTTCTTCAGTTACTTATAAGGCCTCGTTCACATGGGCTTTGAAACTGTCAGATCCACATCAGCTTTTTCCTTTGTGGATCTGTCAGCTCACTCCACTTGTGGCTGCCGGACAGAAAACTGTGCCAAGAATTGACATGCCAGCTGTTTTACCTCAATGCAGATTTCAAAATCACATCATATGAACTGATTGAGAAATTGTTACGTGTAACCACACATGGCACAATTCTTGGCTAAGAAAGAGTCGCCTCCTAACTGCAGGCCTTCCCTTCAGCCAATGACTGGGGTGCAGTTTACAAAAAACACTTTACTCCTGACTACCGATGATGATGACATCTGTCAGAATCTATCCTGCAGCATTTCTATTTTATTTGCAGTGCTCAGGGCCCATTCTGAGAGGCATGTTCTCAGTTTAGGCGTTGCCTGTGTACTCCACGGACCGCGCACGGACCTATTTATAGTCAGTTGGGCTATTCAGACTTACCTTTTTTTTATACACAAACCAATGGTCCTTGTGACAAAGACCACTACATGGCCTAATCTCCTCTGTTTTTATGGACAAGAGCATGGCATGCAGTGATTGGGGTCTGTGGAAACTCAACAGCCCATGGATGTCATTCATGTGCCATTTCTTTAAAAGAAAAAAATATTTATGTTTGGGTTTCTTTTATGTCCCCCGAGAAGCTCAACTGACCATCTGAATACAGTCTTAGGGCTCAGTCACACTTTTTTTACGCGTGTTTATAGGTGCGTGAAAAATTGCACTTTGCACGAAAAGAATCGCGTGAATTTGCAGGTGCAAATTTTAAGTGCATGAAAAAATCGCACATGTGACCGCTTCCACTGGTTCTATGTAGATGTGATTTAAAATCGCACCTATACATACGTGAAAAAATCGCTCATGTGACTGAGCCCTTATAATGTTTAGACTTGACCTTTAAATAACTACAAATTGTAATTCTTTTTCTTTTTTCAGGTGTACAAAAATAATAAATGCAGACTCTGAGGACCCAAAATATATAATAAACGTGAAGCAGTTTGCAAAGTTTGTGGTAGACCTGAGTGACCAAGTTGCTCCTACTGATATTGAAGAAGGAATGAGAGTTGGGTAAGAGTGATGTTGTTCATTTAATACGGAGCAGTTAAAACTTTCCATTTATTATAGACTGTTTTAGGTAACGCCTATAAGGGAACCCCTGAAATCTGACATTAGGGCCACATCGGTAAACTTTTGTTTTCATTCATTATGTAGCTAGTCACCCAATGTATAATTCGGCTAGTTTACCTTGTTTAGTGATTCCTTTCTATCCAAAACCCCTTAGCCGCCTCCTTCTCCTCATGTGGGTAATGTGATCTCTGTTCTGACCAGCTGAGATTTACTTGTGTTTATATACACTAATTTTAGTCCATTTTCCAGTCAGCATAATTCCCCTGTGATGGACCCTACCACACAAACTCTTTAGAGGGGTACACAGACACTACTATCCCAGCTCCTGTCACACAGGTATAATCCAGGAGATCACAGCTTATCTTCCTGACTGAATACTTAAGGTGTGTAGTTTACTTAGTTGAATACTGATGGTCATGGCAGTGTCATCCCTGCAGGTATAGGTATTACAGGCTATAGCTGGTCATGTGATACTCTGCTTTTGCATCGTGGAAGTGTTTAGCATAGAGAAAGTAAACAAGGAGAAATTTCAGCATCAAGGCAGTGCCTGCACGGTATTTTTGGTAGCAATCTCGGCAATTGAATTGCTCTTTACAAAAATGTTGCATATACGACAATAGCGACCAAAAACACAATAAAAGCAACTCCTGAAATGACATCCTTAAGTGCAATTTAAGACCAGAAATTGAAAACTGTAAAAAGAGAATGATTTAGGAAATTCCTCTAAAAAACAAAACAAAGTGATCGTATATTATATGTTAACAATTTAATTTGAACAATTTGTTTTTCCTGGAAGCTTCTTCCCCTTCTAAATAAATGAAGGCTTTTTAGTGCATATACTTGGATGAGCTATGATGATAGTGCGCCTAGTCAGTAATAAGCAAATTGTCACTTGATTCTTTATATATAGTGTCGACAGAAACAAGTACCAGATTCATATCCCGTTGCCTCCAAAGATTGATCCCACAGTGACTATGATGCAGGTAATTGTTTTCATAGATTAAATAAGATGCAGTTATTGGGCTCTGCTCACACGAATGTCATAGAATCATGTCATGGCTTCTAATTGTGTGATTCATAACATATCCCTTAGAATGTCTGACGAGTCTATAATTTTAACGTATACCTGTATTCTATTCTTATTGTAACAAGGCAAAGGAAACCAGAAGGAATATAATTTATGGGAGTGTGAGCACAGCTTTAATTTGTATTTTTAGGTTTTTTTGTTTTTTCTTTTTGCTGTTCATCACAATACAGTATCTGTTTTTTTTTTCTATATAGGTGGAAGAGAAACCTGATGTTACATACAGTGATGTTGGAGGTTGCAAAGAACAGATAGAAAAATTAAGGGAAGTGGTTGAAACTCCATTACTCCATGTAAGTACTATATGTATGGCAATATCTGATATGTTACACTTTACTTAAAGGGGTTGTGCCAACATTGACTATTATCCCTTAACCACGGAATAGGTAATATTCTGATCAGTGGAGGTCCGACCGCTGGGACCCCTACGATCCTGAGAATGGGGGTCCCAATGATCCCCACATGAATGATGTGGCAGTTGATCTAGTACTGTAGATGTGGCCATAAAAGGGGATGGCCTAGTCTGTTTGTTCTGCCCCTAAACTGTCCTAAGCAGTACACTGTTAATGGTAAGCCTTAAAAGAAGAAAAGGTCGTTTTATAAAAGGCGTCTTATTCCTCAAACTTGTTATCGTTGCAAAAATATATAGGCAATAATTTACAGGTGGAAATTGACTGAAATCGATTGCCTATACTTTGCAGTTTATGCAACTTTTAATCACCATCATTCCAGTATAAAAATATTGAAATCCCAGATGGTTCAAGGGCAAATTGACACGTGTAATACTACCTTTAAAATGATCTTGTGATATTTAAATATCTGTCTGATGTCAGCAAAGGTTATATGTGGATAATAGAGATGAGCGAGCGTACTCGGAAAAGCACTACTCGCTCGAGTAATTTGCTTTATCCGAGTATCGCTGTGCTCGTCCCTGAAGATTAGGGTGCCGGCACGGAGCGGGGAGCTGCAGGGGAGAGCGGGGAGGAACGGAGGGGAGATCTTTCTCTCCCTCTCTCCCGCGTGCTCTCCCCTGCTCCCCGCTGCGATTCACCTGTCAGCCGCAGCGGCACCCGAATCTTCAGGGACGAGCACAGCGATACTCGGATAAAGCAAATTACTCGAGCGAGTAGTGCTTTTCCGAGTACGCTCGCTCATCTCTAGTGGAGAACTAATAAAGAATGTGTAGCATTATAGCACTTAGCAGTATTTTAGGTGAGAGCCCTTGTAAATGCTGCCCATACTTTTTTTTTAATTAAAGTATTTTTTATTAAACTTTTTCACCTTTTGCATATTTTAAAACAGTTTTTTTAACAAATCTTTGGTTTCCCCTCCCTCCCCCTCCCCCTCTCACCCACCCCCTTCCCCTCACCCCCCTCCCTCCCCCATCCCCCCTAAGATCTCTCTCTCAACGTTCTGTTCTTTGGGTAAACTGTCTCTGAATGAACACCGTGTTGTGTTGTAAACAATAATAACAGTTCTTGTAACGTATATTTGTTTTCTTCTTTGGTCTTCGTGTTGCTTATCTTCTTGCTGTTTTCTTTTATTGATTCAGGGTTAGATTTTTTGTTGCATTCGAGGGGGGGTCATATTTCTTTTGCCCGTTGCCCGGTCTCTCTCTCTCCAATCCCTCCTTTCTTAACTTTTCCCTATTACTCCTTACCACTTTATTTTATTGTATATCGAGTCTGTAAATTTCCCAATAAACTTTATATATATCCATTACATACGTTGTTATGTCTTAGTAAATCCCCGGTTTACTGGTGCCTCCCCACACGGCTCACCACTCCCTATGTATTTGATCCAACATTACTGCTCTGGGCGTGTATCCATCTCAGCCATATGTCCTGATATTTTTGACTGGTCTTACGCTTAGTGTAAATACTCCTTTCCCACGGTAAAATTTGGTTGACCTTATTTTTGAATTCTCCCAGCGTGGGTGGTTCTTCGTCCAACCAGCGCTGGGCTATTGTTTTTCTGGCTATATACAATAGTCTGGCTACCGCTAGTTTTTCATGATCATCTAATGTTAGATCCTGTATGTATCCCAGAATGCACACGTATGGAGTAAAGTCCATACGTATGCCAAATGCCGCGTTAATTGCATTTCTTATTCCCATCCAATATCTGTGCAATTTCGGACAACGCCATAGCATGTGGATTAGGTCCGCCGTGTGGGTTTTGCACCTTACACATATCGGGGAGGTTCTCATTCCTATATTGTGTAAGAAGGCCGGGGTGCGGTACACTCTGTGTATTAGAAATATTTGTGAGACTCTGTGTGATTCGCTCAGAGATAGCTTGGGTGTCATTTGTAGGATTTCCTCCCAGTGCGACTCCTCAATGGGCCCTATGTCTGCCTCCCATTTTGCTCTTGTTGATAACGGGTTGTGTGCATTGACCGTGTCCTGTATATGGGAATATAGTACAGATATTTTCCCTGCTGTGGTGGTGGCTTTTCCTATTATGTCCGCTACTATATTTATTACCATTGTTATTTCCGCCGTGTTTTTTTCTGCTTGTATAGCGTGTCTAAGTTGCAGATATTTGTAAAAGTCACTATTGGGGATGTCGTGGTTTTGCCTTAACTGCTCGAAGGTTTTTAGTCCCCCCCCCTCCAGTATCTGGTCCATTCTCCTAACTCCCCTGTCTTTCCACCCTTGGAATCCTTTTAGCTTGTTGATTTCTGGCAGGTGCGGGTTATTCCATATGGGGGTATGTTGTGTGCAGTTTTTTATATCAAGCATGTTTCTGGTCTTCCACCATATTTTATGTATCAATAATAGCGTGGGGGCACTTTGACCGTTTTTTTTAAACGCTCCACGTTCCAGGGTTTCAAACAAATGTGATCCGTTAAAGAGATTTTTAAGGATTCTGAAACTAGCGTTGTGTGTTTCTTCTGTCTCCCATCCCCTGAGATGTTGCAGCTGGGAGGCCATGAAGTACGAGAACGGATTGGGCAAGGCTAATCCTCCCTTTTCTTTTGAATTGTATAGCAGTTCTAATTTTATCCTAGGTGTCTTCCCTCCCCATATGAGTTCTCTAAACAGTCCCTTGGCCTTGTGGAAAAATTTTTGTGTTATCCAGTGTGGGAAGTTGTGTATTAGATACAGTAATTGGGGCATCCATATCATTTTTATAAGATTCACTCTTCCTATGATTGTCATGGGTAGTTTTTTCCATATGTGAAGTTTTTGTTTCCATTTTTCCATAAGTGGTTCCAGGTTTATTTTCCCGTACTCACTGACCTCTTTCGTAATTTTAACTCCCAGATATTTAATTGTTGGGGTGCATTTCAGGGTTAATTCTCTGTTGGCAACTTGCATGTCTGGGGTGTCTATTGATAGTATTTCGGATTTGGTCCAATTGATAGCGAGTCCTGAGAAGGCTCCAAATTCTTTTATTGTTTGCATCGTGGTTTCTAAAGATTTTTCCCTGTCCCCTAAAAATAATAACATGTCGTCTGCATACAAAGCGATTTTCTCCTCCATGTTTCCTCTTATGAATCCCACTATTTCCTGGTGTGACCGAATTTTGCATGCTAGGGGCTCTATTGCAAGTGCAAACAGGAGTGGCGATAGTGGGCATCCCTGCCTTGTCCCTCTATGTAGTGGGAATGTTTCTGATGACCCCCCATTGATGGACACATCCGCCTCCGCTCTAGCATATAGGAGTTTTACTCGTCTCACAAATATTGGGCCACAGCCCATTTTTTCTAGTACCTTCCACAGGTATTGCCACTCAACGCTATCAAACGCCTTGGCCGCGTCCAGTGAGCATATGATTCTGTCTCCGGTATTATCTACGGGTATTTGTAGGTTTAGAAATACTCTACGGATGTTCGTTGCCGTTGATCTTGCTGGTATAAACCCACTCTGGTCTGGATGCACCAAGGTGGATGCCACTTGTGATAGCCGCTTGGCTAAAACTTTTGCTATAATTTTGACATCCGCGTTTAACAGCGATATCGGCCTATACGAGTCCACCAACAGGGGGTCCTTTTCTGGTTTTAACAGAATTATTATTTTTGCTTTTCGCATTGTTTGTGGTAGTTCCCCTTCCTTTTCCGCCCCCGCCCATGTCTCCAGGAGTTGTGGTAATAAAGTGTCTGCATGTTGTTTGTAAAATTCTATTGGGAAACCATCCTCCCCTGGGGCCTTGTTATTTTGCATATCTTTTACTGCCTCTTGCATCTCCTCCAAGTCTATTGGTGCATCTAGAAACTCTCTCTGTTCCTCCGTCAATTTATGTGTTCTTATATCCGCCAAGTATTCCTCGATTTGTTCTACCGTTTTTTCCAGTTTCGAGGAATACAGAGAGGAGTAAAATTCCCGTGCAATCTCTCTTATGGATGTTGCGTCCCTGACTATCTCGCCTTGTGCGTCTTTTAGTTCAATGATGTATGTGGGGCTGGTTTGTGCTCGGGCTATAACTGCCAGCATATGTCCCGTTTTTTCTCCCTCCTCATAATATGTCTGTTTCCTGAACCCATTTTTAGTGGCTGCCGTTTCTAGGACGTATTTATTAAGGGCCTCTTGGGCCTGTTTCCATAGGTTGAGTGTTGTTATAGTTTTCTCTTTTATGTAATTTTCTTCTGATTCTTTTAGTTTGTCTCGTATTTTTTGCCCTCTTTCTCTATGTCCTTTTTTTGCCTGTGTGATTTGCTGTATGTATACCCCCCTCATATATGCCTTCATGGCCTCCCAGCAAATCGTCATACTTGTGGTATCCTTATTTAATATGAAGTATTCCTCTAGTGTTTTTTTCACTATTTCCTTGTTTAATATATTTAGCCAGTGCGAGTTCAGATTCCATCTTTTTTGGGAATGACTCACAGTGTTACTGTGCTGTATGTCCAGACGTAGGATGGAGTGGTCAGAAACAACTCTTGGTAGATATTCTATCGAGGTTATATCTCTATATGTCTGAATATTCCCTACCGCTAGGTCTATTCTAGATAAGCATTGGTATGTGGATGAGTAGCAGGAGTATTGTTTGTTTGTGGGGTGCCGTGTTCTCCATATGTCTATCAATGATATCTCGTTTATTAGTTTACCTAGTGGTGTCAGGTTCCTTTCTTCGTTTGCGTTTCCTGCCCTTAGTCTGTCCTGTGCAGGGTTAATGACCGAATTAAAGTCGCCTATGATAAGGACTGGAATGTCCGGTTTATCTGTTATGAATCCTATAACTTGCCGCATTATCATGTTATTATATGGTGGCGGGATATATACTGAAGCTATAATGCATGTGTAGTTGTAGATTCTGCAGTGTAGGCATATAAAGCGGCCTTCTGGGTCAATTTTTTGTGAGAGACATTTAAACGGTATATTTCTGTGTATCACTATGCTGACCCCCCTGGAATACCTCGTGTGTGTGGAGTGGAAGCTCTGACCCATCCCCCCTATTTTGAACGTGTCCGTATTTTCTTTTGATAAATGTGTTTCCTGCAAGCATATAATAGCCGGGCCTTGTTCCTTGATGACTTGCAGTACTGCTGATCGTTTTGTCTGGTCACTCATACCTCTCACGTTCCACGATACGACCCTTATCCTACTACCCATTTTTCTTGTTTTTTGTTTTCCGCAGGGTTATTATTTTCTGGGCGCCTCCACCCCTTTTTGTTTTTATGAGTGAGTCGCACTGGGAGGGTCCCCATCTCTGTATTTGTGTCTCGCCCGTGTCGCCCCGTATATGTGTATGTGTATTACTGTTTGTTCTCCGCATAGGGCTTCTCCAGTAACATTTTGGTTTGGTCCCCCACATCCCCCAGTACAGACATTTATCCACATTTACTATACATATTTTCGTTATTTGCAACACATTTATCATTTGTACATTTACGTTGACATTTCTTCCCCTTATCCCACCCTGAATCATTTTTCTATCGTTTAACCTTATCCCTTTTAACTGTATCTTATCTAATATTCCCCTAATATGCGAGAGAGAGACCAAACAACAGACACCCCCAACATGTAACTCACTGATCCGTTGTCTCATCGGATCGGGGTACCAGTCCTCCATTCTCCTACGCGATGCATCCTGTCGTCCCAGGAGCTCCTTTCAGAAATTTTCGGTTCCCTTTGCATGAACGTTTCTTTAGGTGCAGCCTCTTCATGGTGTCTTGCGCGGTGATCTTCCCCTCCGGATCTGTTCTTCATTTTGATCTATCCAGGCACCTGCATCTTTTGGGTTTTCAAAGAATTGTGTCGTGTCCAGCGCCGCCACTCTCAGTTTAGCCGGGTACAGCATCCCGTAGGGCACTTGTAGGTTTCGCAGTCGTCTTTTTATTTCTACAAATGTTGCTCGCTTCTTTTGTATTTCCGTGGAGAAATCTGGATAGAAGGAGACTTTCACGCCATTATATTGGATTTCACCCTTTTCGCGGGCCTTTTGGAGTATGGTATCACGGTCTCTGTAATGCAGTACTTTGAGTATCGGTCTGGCTGGAGCCCCCGGGGGGAGGGGTCGTGTCGGTACACGGTGGGCTCTTTCGACTGCAAACATTGCAGTTAGAGTGTTTCTTCCGAACAGTTCGGGCAGCCATGTTTCAAAAAATTCTGCAGGGTTTCTTCCTTCCGTCTTTTCTGGGAGGCCCACAATCCGCACGTTGTTCCTTCTTGACCTATTTTCTAGGTCGTCTACCTTGTTCTGTAGATATTGTATGTCATGCAGATTTTTTTCCACGTCTCGTTGCATCGGCTGTATTGCGTCTTCTACGTCGCTTATACGTTGTTCAGTTTCTGTCAGACGCTCTGATATTTTCCTCATATCTTGCCGTAGCAGGTTTACATTACTTTGCATCGCCCCCATCTGCATATTAAGGTTGTTCAGTGATGCGTTGCCTTTAGTGATTTCGCTGAATATTTCTTTCAACGTAGGCTCCCTGGCGCACCTTTCGTCCTCCTGCCTTTGATCTTTTTTGGCGGCATCTTCTGCACTTTGGGAGGTGTCTCGTATAGTGCTTTCTGAGGTGTCTGCGTGATTTGCGCTGTGCGTGCATATGCCTGGGCTGCTTGCATTATTCATGCTGTCTTCTGTGTAGTGTTCGTCTGGATTGACACTGTTTGCACCTTTATTTTTGTAGTTGGGGTTGTCTGCCTGACTTGTGACTTCCTGCTTATTTCCAGCATGATCTTGTACAGCATGTAGACTATTTTGTTTTTCCTTGTCCTTGTCACTTTCTGCATGTACTGTGTCTGCAGTTTCTTCCTCCCCTCCTGCTCCCTCCGTTTGTGTGCTTCTCTGTGGGCTCTCCCGCTCTCCCCTCTGTTGTTTAGGGCTTATGGAGTCCTGTTTTCTGCCCCACTCCTCCCTGGCATACCTTGCCAGTTTACGTGCTGTGTCTGCACTGTTTGTGCTGGGCCGCGGTATGAGCGTTCTCGGCTCCCTCCCTCCGGCGCCGTGTTGTTTCTGCCTGCCGCCGGCTTCATCTGCCTTCCCCCGCTCCTTGCCTCGCACCATTAACTCTGCTGCTGTCTGTTCTGTCTCCGGAGCTTGCTACTGTGCCTCCGCTGCTTTTTGATTGCCTTTCGGCGTCTCTGGGTCCCGTTAACAGGATGGGAATGTCGGATCTTGCAGGAGCTACTCTGAGATGCGACTATCTACATCTCCGGCCAGGCTCCGCCCCCAAATGCTGCCCATACTTGGTCTAGTCTATGCCACCAGCTTTATCTGCATATAGGCTCTTTTAGTGTGTGGCTAGGATAAGCTGTAGCTTGCAGGGCTTATTACTCTGTAGTTCTGAGCACAGGGCCCACTTACTGAAGCTGACATGGCAGTGACCTGACAGGTTTATTTAATTTGACTTTGCTTGTTTCAAGTGAGGCTTGTTGCCTTGCACATAAGGCATCAATAGTGAAGGGGTATTTACTTACTAAGGTCCCTGTGTGTATATTCGTCATCCATAGATCCTCTGCATATAAATATTTCCATGCTACAGCTATGGTTGCTGATATTTGTGCACTAGGACCTCGTTATTACTTAGCACGAAGCTTGAGCCCTTACTGACCTGTGGTATTCTCGGCATATTCCTAATTTATTGTAACATTTTTTTCCCACAGCCAGAACGATTTGTTAATCTGGGTATTGAACCTCCAAAAGGGGTTCTTCTGTTTGGTCCTCCTGGAACAGGAAAAACTCTTTGTGCCCGTGCCGTTGCTAACAGGACTGATGCCTGCTTCATCAGAGTTATTGGCTCAGAACTGGTTCAGAAATACGTTGGGGAAGTAAGTTTTGGTTTCCTTTTTTAATTTGTTGCTTTAGCTGTCATGCAAGTGTAATATTGTATTAATTTAAGTTACAATTACGAAGCCATGGTGGCCTAGACAAAATACGTGATTTTACTTCATCTGTCACCTCCCCCGTTTAATTTTTTTTTTCTCTCCTTAGGGCGCACGAATGGTCCGTGAATTGTTTGAGATGGCAAGGACAAAGAAAGCCTGTCTTATTTTCTTTGATGAAATTGATGCTATTGGTGGTATGTATTGCTGCTGTTCGTTAACACCTTCAGGACCAAGCCTGTTTATGCTTTAAAGGGTTTGTGTGAAGAAAACAAAAAAAACTTAAAGGCTGGGCAGGTGATAAAATAAAAAGAAAAAACAAACACATACTCTTTCTACGGTCCACTGGGACCCAGCTGACACTCCGCTCTAATAGCCAGGATCAGACATAACTTTCATCTTTGTCCACTTAAACTGTTACATGCTGCAACCAGTGCTAACATCTTTGTGGCTAAACAGGGTGCAGGGTTGCTCCCTCAGTTCACCTCAGGCCTCCCCGCTGCAACACATGAGTTTTGATGGGTTGCCATGACAGGCTGTGCATATACTCATGCTTTTTATGCTCGATACTGAAGTATTGCAGTATATTACATGAGTAAACAGAGAATTGCATACTCAAGTCCCCTATTGTGAAAAAAAGGTAAAAAAAAAAAAGTAGTTCAAGTAAAATAAATAAAACACTTGGGGTGGTGTGGGTGAACGCTGGGCAGGTGCTTTTCAATCCACTGCCTTTTATTTCCAGCCATCCACTCCTTCCCTATGCCCGTTATAGTTTCTTGTTGCTTACTGATAATCTCTGCAAAATTTTGAGAGGTTTTGGGCTCCCATACCTCCGCCTTAAATCTTTGGGCCGATGTATGCGATAGTGGGTGGAATGAATACTAAGAGCCCGGCTCCATCCTGTGGCCTGCGGACCGTGCCTCCCGGGTAGCTTCATTAGCTCCTGCTGCCTAGCGCACTTGCTCTAGCTGGCTGTGACACCCATGGCTTTGGTAACAAGCTGAGCTGTCCCTCCACTCACAGGCCATCCTGTAGGACAGCTTGTGCACTACAAACCACGCATGTACTAATTGTGGGCCTTGGTGTCAGGTCCCCAGCAGTGCTGTATCCTACACTCTGCCATAGAGGCTCCTCTGCTATATACAACCACCTCCCATTTGTGGGGTAGCAGCCCCTTTGGGGTAACAGTTTCCTATGGCCATCAGCCTATGCCTTGTACCCCCTTCATGTTCAGAGGCACTGGTACCTGGAGCTTTGGGATTCTGAGGAATTACTGCACTCATAAGCTCTGCAGGCCCCCCCCCCCCACCACCAATTAAGGAGTTTATTCATTAACTTCATTTATAAACATTAACTCTTCATTGACTTCATAATACATAGCTGTTTCAGGATGTAATTAAGATTGTAGTGGCGCCATTCATTGATATCTGCTGCCACCCAGTGGCTTTCTACAGAAACTACATGTGGCCTATACCATACATGTTCTAGAAGAGATCTACCATTGTGGCATCTGCTAGCAATCGGTAGCAAGTTAATCCCTCTCCACTTTCTTTCCAACTATTTGTTTGTCTTATTTTTTTACATTCTTGATGCTCCTTTGAATGGCTAAAGGGTCTATTAGGAAAGCAATTAAGAGGCAGCTTGGTGCCATTGCAGCTACTGGACTAATGAGCCAACCCCCAACGCCTCCCTCAATCTTTTTGGGATAGAATCTCATTGCCTTCGGAACTTGAGTTTTAAAGGCTGGGAACCCCCACTCCCAGCATCGTTGGAGATCCAGAGGTGGAGGCCAATAGCCTTCACTCAGATATATCCGACTTAGCCCCCCCCCCCCCCCCCCCCTCTCCAACATCATCCATAGATCAAGTGATGTCGGGTCTTCCATCCCATTGGACAAGGGAGAAGGCCCTCATTAGCAAGATATCACCTACTTAGGAGATTAACTCCTCATTGCTCACTTTTCCCAATTGCTACAATAACAGCTAGCCAATGTTGTTAAAATCTTGGTGAAGTTACTTGCTGATACTTTACATTTAGTAAAGACTCCTTTAATACATGAGGATCTGTCGGGCGTAATGACAAACAAAACGACTGCTATCAATTTAAGGAGAGTATACCTGATTCTTCAGGTGGATCATTGAATTTGTGGGAGCCAGGACCGTTTTTTCACTGGACGCTGGCAACGCTTTTGACAATGTTGAGTGGAAGGAAAAATGTTTTTAGCCAGTTAACTTCAGAGACCAAACCAGAATTTAAAGAGCTGGGGCATCGCATTAACTCCATAGTCCAAGCTTGACAACAGTGTGGTGTGTCAGCCTGTCCAAGCTGACCATTGACAATGCTAAAATAAAAGATCTCAAGCAGGACTGAGGGTCAGCTTCCTGATGCACCTTTTACCCATACTGCATTTTCCATATCTAGAGGTAACACTCACTCCCTCTATTCCATCCCTATATGGGGACACCTACCTGCTAGTATACAAAGCGATAGTATACAGGAGGATTTGCACAGATGGTCTCGTTCATCAGTCCCTTGGTTGGGCCGGATAGCATGTGTCAAAACAAACTCCCTACCCCAATTGCTTAATGTCTTTCAGGCCCAGCCCATTAATGTTCCTTTAACGCAATTTAAATCTTTTCAACGTGGTATCTGGGGCTTACAGGGGAGGCGGATAAGGTTCCAGACTTTGTATACTTTGTGAGATTGAGGAGGTGTGGGGGTGCCTCATATCAAATACTACCAAGCTGCTTTGCTGTCCAAGCTTGATTCTCGCTCCCAGATTCCCTTGTGGCTGGAGTTAGAGGGTGCAGCTTGCCCTGGCCTCTCCATTGATCTTCTCCCTTGGTTACTGTCTAAAAGACCTGCTCTTTTGTGTTCTACCGCATTGTCTCTGTGATCGACTGCAGTCTCTGTTCCCCCTGGAGACTGTCTAAAAATTGGCACCTCCAGTCTTCAAATATCCTGACTTTATAAAAGACAGGTTTTGCAAGGAATCCTTATTTGTTCCATAACAATTCCTCATTATTTATACAATGTGGATTTTTGTCACTTGTCACTTCTGGATGTGGTTTCTGTGCTGAGTTTTCCCACTGAAGTCATTAGGAAGTGAAAATCTGCATGTAGACGTCTGGTTTTAACGTTAAAGATGTGAGGATTCGGGGACGAAAACACTCTGAGCCATCAGCTTGTCACGAGAACCCCCGACATGCCATCCTCTGGTCATATGGACGAGTTCACCCTAATCCAGCACTCCGCTTAGCTGTATACACCAGCAGTAGTGAGCCTTCATAGCCCCGTTCTCTGTGACATACATAACACTGCACCCGCAGAAGTCTTCAGGAGATGAGCAGCACATCTCCTCTTCCCTCTCCTCACAGAAATGTACCTATAGTTGGGCTGGAGCAACCATAGATCCATTAAACATAATGACTAGATATGCAGGAGAACTCTTTTAAGTAACAAATATTATGTTCCTGTCTAATTCTATGTCTTACAACTGCCATATTTCCCATTGCTGAATGGGACCCTAACATGACTGTAGAGCTGACCTATCGATAAACGTGCCAGATAACGCATTTAATTTATTTCCAATCAGTTCTATTAGAAAAAAAAACCACAGAACCACTTTGTTGCCTGATATATATGGAAATAACATGAACAACTTGATGTCGTCTTAATCGGTTAGGTGCTCGCTTTGATGATGGAGCTGGAGGTGATAATGAAGTGCAGAGAACTATGCTGGAACTCATCAATCAGTTGGATGGATTTGATCCAAGAGGAAATATTAAAGTATTAATGGCCACAAACAGACCGGATACTTTGGACCCTGCCCTTATGAGGCCTGGCAGGCTGGACAGAAAGATTGAATTCAGTTTGCCTGATCTTGAGGTAAAGAGGAGTAATAATTTCAACAGTAGATCTTTTCTTAGGTTGCATTTATGCTCTTGGTTTTTTTTTTATCCACTCCCCTGTACCTCCTGAACAATCTGTGAAGGCTTCCGTATACTGCTGCTATTTGTACATTATCATTTACTTAATCTGACATCTATGAGAGCAGTAAAAAGGGGGATCACATCCAAAATGTGACTCCAATGTATCGCCAGTAGATCACAATGTAATAGGAATGGGTGAGATATTGTTATGCTTTAGTATTAACATTTATTAGATAGATGTTAAAATATTTGGTATTCAATACAATTTCGACAGACAAGCAACAAAACACCATATGTATATGGGAGCAGGTTGTGTTAAAAAAGATCCCACCTCCTGTAAGTCATACATTTGAATGTATTAGCAATCAAAGTAAGGAACAACCTTACCATAGCTCCTTCTACGTCAGATAGAGTTCCAACTTTCTCCAAGTTATTTGGAGATGAAGAGTTTCATGTGTTGGTAAGAATCCTAAGAGCCAGTAGTCTCACAGGTGGGCAGTGGTGGAAACTGGACTCCACTATCCCTGTTGTACCATGTGTGCTATCACATCCTGAATATAGGGAGATTGGAGAACCCGCCAGCTAGTGTATAGGGAGAGAGCGGTCATGCATGTGTTTTGGTGTCTGTTGAAAGCCTATGCATGATTCTCAGTAAGAGAAATCAAGTAATCTTGTAGATATATCTTTTAATGGCTAACAAAAATACATGATGTAATAGTGAGCTTTCGAACCTCTCAGGGTTCTACCTCTGACATAATGGAAGAAATGCTCTACTGATTAACACGGTACTAAACTTTTTTTTTTGAAAGCCTATTTAATACCAAATATTTTAATGTATAGCTACTAAATGTTATGCTTTCATATTAACAATATATCACTCATTCCTGTTACATCGGCATCAATGAGACCGTAACTGTTATATATTTTTGATTAGCAGATGGTCATAGAAAAGCAAATACAATATTAACGGAATATAACCTAAAGTTACCGTTAATCGCTAAAAAAAACTAATTCAACACAGCGACCGACAGGGTGCCAAGCGGTAAGTCTCGAGTAGTTTTGGCTTGGCAAAAGAAATAGCTGCAGGTTGATCAAAAGTCTGTAGTTTTCACTTGCAAGTCATTCAAATGTATTTGCATGGAGACTACCCTTATGAACAATATGCTGGTGAACTACTCATGCCAGTCATCGCTCTGTGTAAAAGTGAACAAATTACTATATTTCAACGTCCTTTCTGAGTGACTATCTTCAACACAATCTGTTGCTTTTTTCTTTTGCATTGTAATATATTTTTTGGGTGACCAGATGTTCTTTTTGAGGTCTGCAGCACACTGAAAAAAAACACACACTGCATACAATGCATTTTTTTATGGCCCAAAGCAGTGGGTTTTTTTTCTTTTTGTTGTTTTAAAGGGGCAACTTGTTCTGGTATGGCATTTTTTTCTGCCATTCTTCCAATAGACTAGGACTTGAAAAAGTATTTGGGGAGAAAAAAAGGATTGAATGAAAATGGAAAAAAAAAAGGGTATGTAGTGTAGCCCTTGATACATTTTCGTGTGCTTATTATATTCTAAGCAGTGCATTATTTTCTCTTCTTGAAGGGACGTACACACATATTTAAAATTCACGCCCGGTCAATGAGCGTAGAACGAGATATAAGGTTTGAACTGCTGGCACGTCTATGTCCAAACAGTACTGGTAAGTGGATTTCTTAGCAATATACTAATGTAGTAGTGTGTCTTACTATCTGTACCATCCATAGCTGGTAAGCTGCAGTCCGATTCTCTCGCTTGAACATTCCTCAATAAGTTTTTCCTCTTTATATGGTTAAAATTGACATGGACAAAGATCGTGGCGTACATTTATTAAGGCCACTTTCCCACATGGCGTCGTTTTGCTGTGATTTCACCACAGTTTTTGGATGCAGTTACTGCGTCCGACAATTGTTTTTAACACACCTTTTAAGGTGATGAGGTGCGTTTTAAAAAGCACGAAAACGTGGCAAAATACAGCAGACAGCGCTCAAAAATCGTGGTGTTAGAAAACGCCACGATTGAGCAGAGGTCATCCAGGCCCCATAGAAATCAATTGCAGCATTATACCACGATGCAGTAAAAAGCGCATGTGTGAGTGGCCTAAAACTGTGTAATAGAAAAATGGTTATCCATAGCAACCAGTCAGAGCAGCTTTCATTTTCCAGTAGCACCATGAGCAATGAAAGCTGAGCTGTGATTGGTTGCTGTGCACATGGTTTTCTTTATACACGTTCATAAATGTCTCCCTATGTCTGTTGAACCACCACAGTATGTGTTGAGCAGCTTGTAGTTATTCATGAATATTGATAAATGGCTTCATTTTAGAAGTAAGTCTGGTAATGGGAGTGTTCCTACAAAATCCTCTATTCACAGATTGGTGACAAAATCTGAGAAAACAGGAAGTGTCTTTACTTCACAAGCAGGGTCTGATCCAATCATTGATGTGAAGGATCGACCGATCACTGACATTGCTACGAAAATTCTTAAAAGGCTTGTCAGTTAGGGGTAACCCCAGGTCGCCTATGATATAAAATAAATGAGCAGCTACTCGCCTTTCACTGCTCCCCCTATTCATCCTCTCCAGGCAGCTGCAGTCTCCCTCTGACATCACTCTGCAGCAGCCAATGACTGTGCTTGGAGATCATGGCTGAGCACTGTCATTGGCTGCCACAGCAGATTTGGGGTGTGTCTCTGCTGTCTGTAAACAGACTGGGAGCATCAAATGAATGGAAGAGCATTGAGTAGCTGCTCTTTTGTTACTTTATACCATGGGGTACCCAGTGACAGGGGTTTCCCTTAACTTGGACAACCCCTTTAAGACTGATATTAATTTTGAATAATCTGTGGCCAGTGCGATCTGCGGACCTGGCAGCACCCGCTTTCTTCTTGTGGGTGTTTTACAAGCTTTAAACATTTGAAATTCTCAAAGATGGGATATGACAGGAGGTTGCTGCCATTACAGATATCACACTAGCGGATGTCTTTGCTAATATGCAGACTTGTATACAAAAGTGTTTGGATGCTGGAGGGGCCATTTTTAGCATCTGCACTAAGCAGACCTGCTTTTGCAACAATCAAGGTAAATGCACATTAATTTTTATAGAGAGCCATACAAAAATTAAAAAGTTGAGGAATGGTTGGGTTCCCTAGCAACAGAATCGCTCTGTATAATCGCCATGATATAATGTTAATTATGTCTGTGACTTTTGCTACCTAGGTGCTGAAATCCGCAGTGTGTGCACAGAGGCAGGAATGTTTGCAATCAGAGCACGTCGCAAAGTGGCAACTGAGAAAGACTTCCTGGAGGCCGTAAACAAGGTCATCAAATCATACGCAAAATTCAGTGCTACACCTAGATACATGACCTACAATTAAACTATGTGGGACGTGTTATCAGACCACACTTTGTGTCTTGGTTAAGGCTGTGGCACAATGTAGCGTAAACGCTAAGGATTCCCTTTAACTATATTATGTGACTGGGGTATTACTGTATTTGAAATGATGAAATGTCAAAATCACATTTGTTTTCAGTTTCTACTGCTAATGTTTTGTTTTGAAGTGACCAATAAAGACACTTACATTGTCAAATCATTTTATTTTGATCTGAGAAATTATTTGTCCATAATCTGTCATAGGAGCAAACAATATCATCTATGAAGGCAAATTCACTTGTAGTATTTAACATAAAAATATATATCTATAAAAATAGACTATTGGCAAATAACATACACAAACATATTTCAAATAATTCTGTAAACACAGTTAGAACATTTAATAAAGATCTTCGTCAGCACTTTCAGATTTAAGTAACATTGGCTGCTTGTGAATGGACTGAACTGTGAAAGGTGGAACCGGAAATGGCTTACTAGTGCTAACACTAAACAGAGGCGCCTGTGCTTGTCAGTGAACATCTTTGTGCTATGAAATCATAAAGTCATGTTGGTAAGGGTTCTTAAATCTTTTATTTTTGAGTAAACCAGTTTCTGAAATCTCTCCAAGATGACAGTCATCTCTTGGCCCACTCCCAATTATAAATATGTAACAGCAAAGACTTCAATATTTTATAAATCTACTTAGGCAACATCAGTGAGAACAGCTTTCTGAATGCATCGCCCCGGGTCCTGCTACCAGCACCTCAGGCAATGGCTGCTTCCTGCTAGGAGGAGCCACAGTCAAGCATTTAGTATCACAGAGTGACTGTTCAGGCTTATTGAGAAGTGATCCTAAATATGGAGAACCTTTCCACCATCGTATCCAACTGAAATTTAATTTATTTTTTTCTTTTTTAAGCGAAGTATTTTATGGATGTTGTAACATATTTAGAGCACCACAGATTGGCTGCAACATAAACAAAGTGCTATTTCTTGTTTAGCAATGACTTTCATCTAAACAATGCGGAAAATGTATTATTGCCTTTAACGTACAATTCTGGCATTGAAAAACCGCTAGTTATAGCAGATGCTGCATTTGTGCAATCTGAGTTTTTGCTGCTTTACACTTCTCACTACTTTTAAGAAGTGTCGAACACTGGACCGGCTTTAATAGCACGAATAGGCCACCCCCAAAATTAACTAGATTTCAATTTCGTGCACACAGGCAGCCAAATTCATTAAGTGGCATGGAACTCTTAAACCAAAAGACCAACTAAAATGTGCCAAATTTACTAAGACTTGGGTAAAAGTAAATTACCCCCACTGTGTATTGCGAGTCACTGAGAGCATTAGTAATTTGCCACAGTTCTCTTAAGTGCTTTTTGGTGCATAAACAACTTTCTATGTAGCCATAAGATAAATCATAAGTGTATGATCTCTGGGGGCTCCACCAATAACTAGAATGGAGGTCATAAGTCCCTGTTTCAGAGGGGTCTGAATGCGGTGGCACTCATTCATATGCACTCACTCCAAAGTCTATGGGGCCGACAGATATAGCGAGTTTTGTACTTGGTTATATCTGTCAATCTTATGCAAGATCAAGACTTCAGTCATTGTTGTGATTGGTGGGGATACTCGTCCAGGCATATATTTGTAACCTATACTGTAGCTGGGTGAAAAGTTCTTGTTGGGTAACCATACTAGAGAGATATAATTTCACATTTATGTCCAAAACAGTGTTGCATCACGCTTTGAACACTATGGGGACTTTAGTAAATTAGATTTCAACAGCACTATGACTTCACAGAATGGTAATATCTTAAGTTACCACACCAGGTGTACATACAGCCTAAAAACTATAAGCAAAACATACTGTCACTATGTTAAAGTGCAAATATTTGGCAGTTTTGCTGAATAGAGGATATTTGGTTGTGAAACCGTAAAAAATCCTAAGGCTACAGCCACAAGGGGTAGAGTTTCCAGAGTAGGAACGCCACCCCTGCTTTCTGGCAAAATCTCCACATGCGGCACGTTGATTTGTTGCATATCTTTTATGGAATTTAACCCACCCTTCATTGAAAGGGCTGCATTCCTAAGAAATTTAAAGTCAGCACTTCATTTAAATTGAGGGTATTTTTTCAAACAATGGGGCCGAGAGGTGTAAAAATCTTACCCATGTGGTTTGTATGAACACACCGGTAAGGGGAGATAGTCTGGATGAGAACTACTGTAAACCTGTGTGTGTGTGTGTGGTTTTTTTAACAGCTTTCAATTTCAATCAGCTCTCCTTTTCGGTATTGTTACAGTAGACGTGTTAGTGGGTGAAGATTGGGCACCCCCTTCCTCCCAAAGTTATATAATGTGCTCTACACAAATTCTAGGAGCTCTCAGCTGTTTACGACTCCTACAAACACAAAGGTGCTGATGTTATGGTCATGGGGCACCCCTACACCTATCAAATGGAACGGCATCCCTTACAAAAGGAGATGTAGCTGTACAGCTTGGAGCTCAAAATTATTTTTCAGTAGGACTCCCCAGTTAAGGACCAATTGGATACAGGTTGTTGTTTTTTTTTTTTTTTAATCTGTATCTATAGACTTGCATTATCCATAATTTAAATGAAAACTGTCACCCGGTTGGAGCTTGTTAAGAGTATTCTGGATTTCTTCTCGAGCAGTCATCAGTAGTTGATGGATAGGGGATTCCCATCTAGCAGTTGCTCGTCTATCCCGCTGCCCAGCACAGGAAGTGGAAGTGTTGCGCTTCCACTTCCTTTTGCTCATTAGGGCCAGGCCAGGATGTTCTGTCAGTAACCACAACACTCTCATTAATTTCAATGGGAGTGAAGCTAGTGCGCTCCTGCTTCATTAACTGACTGGTGAGGATGATGCCTGGGCAGCTGCACTGGACTATAAACAAGATGATTAAGTTTTCATCAAAACTTTGTCACGTTTTAGGAGTCCATAGACATTGCCACTGATTGCTGAAAGGAAGGGACTACAGTGCTCTCCCAAATACTGTGCCCCTGCAGCTGCTTTTGGCCACTGAAGATTGACTCAGAAGTCTAGAGCCGGCTATCTTCAGCAGTCAAGCACAGCCACAACTAGCTGGCACAGCACTGGGGGAGCACTGTAGCCCCTTCATTTCAGCAATCGGTAAGGGGTTCAGACACCCAGTGATCAAAACTTTCGGGCGTGTCAATTTTATAAAAGTGCAGTTACTCTTTAACCAAATATCCCTGAACACATAAGAAGTAAAGAATAATCATTTCATCAACGCACTGCAGTAAGAACGAGCAGCTCACAATTCTAGGATCCATTTCTCCTTTCAGGTGCACCAGAAACTCAAGCATTGCAAGGAACATTTTCATATTAGTAATGTCTCTAGATTCTACTGCTAAATGAACTTTATAGGCATTAAAATAAGTTAATATATTTATATAGTCTCTAAAATCTTGGTCATTTACCTCCGTACATGTTTCTACTAAGTCATCTGCTCTCTTGCATGAGCCTTTATTTTCCCCACCTATAAAAGGATAGTGTGGTCTCACTTCAGATGCCAGTGGCCAATACAATGCACGTGTTTGTGGGTTTTGCACTTTGATCCAATCTGTTGCTGCAACCTATGTATTTTGAATAGGCTGAGTTTTTATTAAAAATCTGACCAAATATTAAGCATGTTGGCCATGGCTTAGGTCATGTTAGGAACACGTTGAGCACAGCCCAATCCACAATTGATGTGTACTGGGTGTTAACGACATAAAATACATTTATATGCATTGCTGATTGAAAACCTGATAGAATCTGCTAGTGGATTCTATCAGGTTTTCAGTGTCAAATCCATGCCTTCATCTTAAGAGAATCATTGCTGTGTGGATGTGGCCAACGAATGGTGGGGTAGGTTTCTCACAACAGAAATACCTGCAGTACCAAACCAGTTTGAGTTCTCTACAGCGTTCTGTCCAACATCAAGCATTAATGTGGTCTACTTGGATATTGGATTGTGCAGGCCTGCAGCAACTTGATACATTGGTCCGAGGTTGATTTAGAGGTGCTCTTTAAACATTGCCAGCACCAAGTATAATAGGAAATTAATGACCAGCAATACTGGTTTTGGATGTGACATGGCATGAAAGTGAGGCTTCTAGCAAACATCGAACTGGCTTGTACCCTTTGTAGGATACACTAGAGGCACAGCTCTAACACACTATGCATATGTAACTACCATTGGAGTGGAACCTATACAATTTAAAAAGTACATTTGTAATTATAAAATATAAATATTCATAGTACACAAAATCTTCCTTTACATTGATTTATACAATAAAAGCATTTCCCCATAATGCTGATCATCTAAATTTGGTTTCTCCATGTACAAAACAACTCCCCAGTAACAAACCATATATTCACTAGCAACTATCAGCACGTAGAAGTTTAAAGCCCCAGCAAGTATAACAGGCACCCATCAATACACACAAGGCTATTTTCCCCCTTCACATTCATTTCAATCACATGAATACATTCCGATTCGCAAAGCAGTAACACAAACATGAAATTGTCTGGTTTTGGCGAGGAGCGTCACAGTCACACGGTTTTAAGGCTGCTGTTTGTTTTGTTTCTCTAAATTAGCAATTATTTAAAATTTATAAATTGACCTTGGATTACATTTCTGATATGAGGAAATATAGCAAAGAACTAGAATATTCATTGTTTTCACTCCAAAGTACTGAGGTGGTCTTATGTACTTAACCACTGCTGGACAACAGAACAAACTGCACTTGATTAAAAGAACTAAATGTAGGCTTGTGTTGGTAGATGCTGATAATCTGATCTCCCACCCATCCAAATAAACCTGCTTCTCGGCAAATCTTGTTAATGTCTGGCCTAGTCTAAGTCACACTGCACAATGCGTCCGTTCAGCTTAGCATCCATGGGCCCTTACTAGAGATGAGCGAACGTACTCGTAACGAGTACTTATGCACCCGAGTACCGCCATTTTCGAGTACTTCAGTACTCGGGCGTAAAGATTCGGGGGCGGGGAGAGGCGGTGCGGGGGGGAACAGGGGGGAGCCCTCTCTCTCTCCCTCTCCCCCCCACTCCCCACTGCTACCCCCCGTGCCGCCACGGCGCCCCCCGAATCTTTACGCCCGAGTACTGCAGTACTCGAAAATGGCGGTACTCGGGTGCGTAAGTACTCGTAACGAGTACGTTCGCTCATCTCCAGCCCTTACGCTTCCCCAACCATTCTCATATGAAATTGAACATCAAGCATCCATTATAGCTTTTCCTTTAGTTACACCTTTCATGAGAAAGTCTTGGCCCACCCTAGAGTACTGCTTGGAAGCAGTACTTTCCCTTCCTCACCAAAAAAAGGAGTACATTACTAGGTTAAGCCAATCTGATCATCATAAAGCTGCATAACTACACATTTACAAAAATCTGAAATGTGATGGCAATAAAATCGTATTTTCTCAACTCTGAAAAATTAGAAGAGCAGCGTGTGAACATATTAGGGCAAAATCTGAGTTAACATGGAGTGAGGGGGGTACTCTGGTAAGAGAGGAGAATCCTGACGGGAAGGGAGTGACAAAGAACATCCCTCGCACTGGCGCATTTGTCCAGTACTACACTACAACCTATTGCTTTGACTGGGCACAGTATATGTTTAAAAGGTGCTGTCCCACTTCTAGTCGTTTTCCAACAGCTCCATACAGTGCAGTGGAATGAGGTGGTACTGTAGGTTGAAACCACAGTGACCTGCAGCACCAGCCTGGGCCCCTGTGCAATGGCCAAAGCGGTCTAAAAACAAGATAGAAGTGGGACAACCCCAAGTATGGATTGTCCAAAACAGAAGCAGCCAGTCACTGGCATCAACGGGCACATGCCACTCATGCACAGATGGTCAGATCAGCTATGTGGTCATGTGCATGATAAAAATATTGTTTATAGTTAAATTCAGCCCATAACTACTTTAAAAAAAAATTTTACTTAAAAACATCATTTTAGAATAGCGGCACCTGTTTCTATTCTGTATGCCATCAGAAAATAATCCAAGGTAGTCACTGCTACTTAGTCTTCCCTTCTGACAAAGCAGAAGCAGCTGCTCACCACACCAGGGATCTATCTCTCCACCTAACCAGTGGAAAAGGGAGAGAAGCAAGACTGAGCAGGTGGGAACAATATGTTACTGTGATAATGATAATATAGATGATAATGGATCATCTATATCGCTAACCTACTGGATCTGGCAGAAGAGTAAATCTGAATTGTGCCCAAACTGGCACTGTATTTATATAAAATCAGGAAAACTCTTCATACGGTTATTTGTGGCATTTCGTCTACAGGCATGTGTTTTCAGGAATTTCACATAAGTTTGGGTCTAGGCTTTTATTTTTCAGGCATTTACTCGCAAACAAAATGCACCCGAATTAGGGAGAAATGCCACAAAAAAAAATTGTAGCATTCTTCAGCTCTTCATGCATGCCTATTGACCTACATCTGCTGCCCATGTTTGTTTGTTTTTTTTAACATACTGTAACATATTTTTCCTTCAAGCACTGTCCAAAACCACCGTAAGGCCACCTGCAGACGAGCGGGTCGGATCTGGCGGCGAGAATTCTCGCCGCGGGACCCGACCTGAGCGCCTGCAGGGAGGAGCGCGTACTCACCCGCGCCCGGCGGCCCCGGCTCTTTCACGTGCCGGCTGCTGGGCCGCCGGCGCATGCGCAGCCCCGCACAAAAATAGGACATGCCGCGGTTTGTTTGCCGCACGAGATTTTGCGCGGCCAAACCGCGGCCGTCTGCATAGGAGTGCGTATTGTAATGCACTCCTATGCAGTCTTTCTGTTGAGGAAATCCCGCGGGATTTCCGCCCGTGTGCAGGCGGCCTATGGCTGTTTTCACACTGCCGAGAAAATCACGTGAGATTTGTGTGTTGCAAGATGCACCAAACTCACACGAATATGAACCCTAGTCTTTTGAATGGGATCATATATGAGCAATTTTTTCCCTGTGACGCAAAAAAAATTGCAGAGTGTCCTATTTTTGGGCATTCCCTCAGAACGCCTCGCATCACCCATTGTTTTCAATGGGGCCAGCGCAGTGTGCTGCAAGGTTTACCATTGAAAAAATTTAACTCAAACACCTTTCAATATCGAGCCGAGTTTCACAGCCAGATATCGCACTCACCTGTGTGAAATTAGCCTGACTTCCTTTACAGTTTCTACTGGGACTTTGTTTTGACTTATTTATTTATTTTTTTAAGTCATGATTTTTATGTGTTTTTTTGGTAGCTTTCTTTTTCTTGTACATATTATTGGGGCAGTGTACCATGCATATAGACCGAGGCCACTTTCATACGGTCACGTAAGTCACATGAGATTTATGCATTGCAAAATGGGCGAATATGAACCCCATTCTTTTGAATGGAGTCATATAAACAAGAGAACGCATCACCCATTGATTTCAATGAGTCCTTTTAATGCAGTGTTCCCCAACTCCAGTCCTCAGGGACCCCCAACAAGTCATGTTTTCAAGATATCCTATAGTAAGAACACCTGTGGCAATGTCTCAGGCACCGACAATAATTACATCACCTGTGCAGCACTGAGGAAATCCTAAAAACATGACCTGTTGGAGGTCCCTGAGGACTGGAGTTGGGGAACACTACTTTAAAGGGGTTGTCTCGCGGCAAACATCAAAATTTTACATTAGCCCATTCCCCCTGTCACCCCCTGGCATAAAATAGCATTTTAAAGCGGTTTTTAAACCGCTTGCTACTCACCGATGTGATGAAAGATGAACTTATAAAATTCTTCTCCCAAGATGGCCGCCGATCCTTTCCCAGGGATGCACTGCGGTTTTCTCCCATGGTGCACCGCGGGTCTTCTCCCATGGTGCACCATGGGATCTGTGCGTTCCATTGCCGATTCCAGCCTCCTGATTGGCTGGAATCGGCACACGTGATGGGGCGGAGCTACGCGATGACGCGTAGAAGGGGCGGAGCCAGAACGCCGCTCGTGCCTGGACCATCCAGAAAGGAGAAGACCCTTCTGCGCAAGCGCGTCTAAAAAAGCAAGAAGACCCCGAAATTAGACGGAGCTATGGAGACGGGGACACCAGCAACGGAGCAGGTAAGTGAATAACTTCTGTATGGCCAATATTTAATGCACGATGTATATTACAAAGTGCATTAATACGGCCATACAGAAGTGCTTAACCCCACTTGCTGCCGCGAGACAACCCCTTTAATGTATCGTATGGCTCTTGCCTGCCATGCGATGTGCATGCAAAGCGATGTTTCCCATTGAAATCAATGGGAAACGCTTCCGTTCCTCTATTGCACATGAAACTCGTGCAGAAGGATCAGAGTTTTACAGATGTGCTGTGAGGAGGTTTTTGCCTGAAAACCACCTTGCATCTGCGGGTAAATCGTACATTCATGAGCGTGATATCAGGCAGAGGATAAACAGTTGGATCCCCCTACAAAGTATTAAAGGTGTAAGAGAACCAGAAAAGCAGAGCAAATACCACCAAGTGCAAGATAACCCCAGCACAATCTCCTACTGAAGTTACAAGATATATTTTACAATGCTCATACTAGCCCTCTTTCAACCATATTTACAGGCCATGTAATTCCATGGAGAGCACACAACTCCATTAGAGCCTGAAGCTATGTACACATGGATGTTTTTCCACAAAGACCTATGGGTCCATGTGAAAAACTCATGGCATGTCCCATTTCTACCTGTTTTCACAGATGAGAACAGGACATGCAATGTCTGCATATGCTGTATGTATCATTCACATATGGGTATCAGTGTAGTCTGATGCAAGTTGAGCCAATTATCTCGGGTGCAACTTGAATTACAACCATGTGCCTCTTGTCTAAGGTGAAGAATCATCGGTGAGGCACACTTTCTAAATTATTCTCTATATAGTAACAGTCACATGTGTAATTAGATAATTCCACGTTCCCTCAAGATTCCTATGTCACCTATAGACATAGTGATAGAGTGCTCCGAGACAGAAAACATGGATGCCAAATAAAGTAATCTGAAATATCCGAGGACCATATGAAATTTTGCACTTGTATAAGTTTTATAGAAACTTGTAATGTTTTCCTACTTGGTTAAGAAAGGGATGAACTATAACAGCCAATATAATACGGATGAGAAGATACAAGCTTCCATTCACCCTTTTGCTCTGGTGATCAGAATCACCTAGTGTGCTACTCTGTTCTACGAATTAAATAATAGAAACCTGATGGACCCATCGCAAGATAATCATATCAGAATGTCACAAGATGGACAATAACCGATCCATCATGGCTCCTATACAGACAGAGGCAATGATGAGTGACCTGAGCCTTACGTTACTCCATCTAATATAAAGAAGCCTACACACTTTCTTGCACCACACTTTAACCCCTGGTGACCTTTGGTGGATGATTTTGGTGTCATTAGATTTGTGACATCCTCAGCACCGCTGTAAAATCATAACATGTGAGTTTAATACATTGAGTGACCTGTCAGCCCAGGGCAAAGTTCCTATGTTAAGCCTTTCCAATCCACTGTCTGACGTCTAAAGACATTCTGATTGAAGGCTGTACAGCTCCGATGTCGGAAGACGTCCTGCAGGGTATTCTTACTGTAAATAACTGGCCGCTATGTTGTCGGGGGCCTCTCCAGTATGTCCCATACCACAGACTGACTCCAGCCAGCAGATGGCGCTATTGTATAATTGCAGAAAGAGAAAGCCCCCTAGAAAACCTTGAATCCAAAATTGGATTGCAAAAGGTTTAAATGTAGCGGCGCTGTTGTGCTTCAGCCAACAGCGCCGCCAGGGAGAGTCAAGCATTGCTAAGCGGCGTACATATGAAGTGCATACCAGTTTGACTGCTGCCATGTCCTCAAAACATAGCAGACCAAGCCGTGGACGGCAAACAGTTCAAGCCTAATCCTCGGACCGACAGTTCTTAAAACATTTTACAACCATTTCTCCAAACATTGTATATTCGCATAGCGAACATCGCATCAATCTAGTTATTAAAAATATGTACTTCATGAAGATAAAAAAACAGGTGGGCGTTCTGACATCCAGCAGTTAATAAACACCTCATCCGATATATAGAAATATCTGATTTAATCATACTAGTCCCAGCTCCTAGGGGAGCAGGCATTTTATCTAAAAGGCAGCTGTTGTGGATAAAAGGTATTAATGCTATTTAGAGAATTTTCCCCCCTTTCCCCAAAGCCCTTGATTCCCATGTAGTACCAGAGGCAGAGTACAGAATCCTAAAAATGGGACACTTGCTTTATAAGAATAACTATAAAGCAAGAACAAGGCAATTTCCATATCCAACAAGACAGCCTACGTACAAATGAAAACATTGACAATATATCCTCCCAGCCTTACACAATTATTCTGTCTATTTCATAGTAAATAACCAGAGCAATCAGCCTTTCTTATGAAGCAGAGAGGCTCAAAACACTAACAAATAGAGAGAGGTCTCTGAAGTGTAAGAGAATACAATGCCCCACATTTACTAAGCTGTTTTTGATGTAAACCGTAACAAAAAAAAAATTCAAATCATGATGTGCAAAAATTTATCATTGTCACTTTACAAAATTGGCAAGTGACAGAAAAAAGGGTTGTATCCACAAGGGGTTGGTGTGGTCTCCAAGTTTTAACAGAAAGCTAGAAAATGACAAACGATAGTGCAAATCTACACTTGCTCATGGCAGACATATAGTGCCTTGTGAATGTAGTCAGCCCGCTTGATATTTTTCCTGTTGCATTACAACCTGAAATTAAAATGATAATTTAGAATTTATGCAATGGACCTGACAAAAAAATAGTCCAAATGGTTAATGAATTGAAAAACTAGATCTTGTTTTAATAAATAAAACCCGAAAAAGTTGCAAGTGTATATGTATTCACCCCCTTTACTGTCAAACCCATAAGTAAAAGGTCTGGTCCAACAAATTAACTTCAGAAGATACAAATACCTGAATAAGGTCCTTCTCTGTACAGTCAATATGTCACATGATTGGTCACGAGGTCAGTATATATTCACCTAGCGCACAATCACCCCAGAATTCCCCCAGCAGCTCAGAGCTCTTCCATTTTTATTTGTTTAGTGTGGCTGGGGAGGATTGGGCTGTGAGCTACTAGGGAGATGTCTGGGGCGATTGTGCTCTGGGATTTTTCAGAAGAGTTCCTTAGGGAATTTATCTAGGGAGCGATTATTAGATCTCACACTACTGTGCTGTAATGCTCAAGGAGCGTCCCTTACTAGATGTGTGTGTGCCAATAGTTTATGCTTCATGCTATTATATATTGACCTACATGGTTCCTGACGAATTGAGATGTCTAAAAGCAATGCGAATGTTTAACCTTGATTCATCAAAGCTTTTTTTTTTTTAAGTTCTAATCTGGATTGATAAAAATCTTTCAAACCATGATCCACTATTAAGGGATATCTGAAGTCCAATATTTTTGGCGTTTTGCCTATTAACTCTATGGATACAGGTACCTACTTGATTTTCATTTTGGGTAAGATCAGTAGAAGTTAGAGTTAAGGCTGGTTTACATAGGAAGATGATCGCTCAAACGACAGTGAATGACAGCTTTGAGCGATCATTTTGCATGAAAACTATTAAGTAGCTACTTAAGAGCAATTAGGTGTGCAAATGAAGCCTTTGCTGAACACAGCTAATAGCCCGAGGGCTCTTATCTGCTTTCAGATCCTTTGTTCTCCATGGGCAAACAATGCTATCAGCACTCCCTGTGGAGAACTGCTAATAAGGCTGACTGACGATTTTTAGGTTGGACTGAATTTAACGATCAGCTAGCAGCGCACGATGGGCGCACATTTAGACGCAACGATTATCGCTAAAACGATTGCTGATAAGCGATTTTTTAGCGATCATCGGCTGGTGTAAATGAGCCTTTATTTTCTGAAAGGGTATTAGTCCTGTATGTTAAACGAATTGATTCATTCTGTAATCTCTAAACCACCTTCTTGGGTGGTCTATTATGCACACATGGAGAGATTATAAAGAGTGATTCCAGATAAAAGGTCCCAGGTCCGATACGGACTGACAAATATAAACAAATAAAATTCTAGCCATCTTTTGTCTCTAGTACATTTTGGATTTCCCAGGTGCGCTACTTCTAGTTGTGCTGAGGAAAGTTATATGTGTGAGGGAGGACCTGCCAGAATTTTCCATTAGCTGTGGCTCATCACCTCACACCAAGTATCCCTTATTAACATATGGGGATTGCGATGAACCAAGAATCGTGAATCCTTCAGGAATTAAGTCTGTTATTTGGTCCACTTCTTGTCGGTGCCTAAAGAGGGTCACTATCTTATTGTGGTCAGTTGTTTTAGTCTTTAGCCCTTTGTTTTTAACATAGCTCAATAAAGGTTATTTTTTAGGGTTCTTGTCTGTGAAGGGTTAAACAAACTGAGAATCTTTGGCATAACTTGAAGGCTGCTGTATGCCAATACAACCCATCTGACTTGAAACCGCTGGAACAGTGTTGCCTAGAAGAATGGGGGGGGGGGGGGGGGGAAATCCCAATGTGCCAAGAGAGTTGTTTCTAATTGCAGCAAAAGGTGGCTCCACAAGGTATTAACTTTCAGGGAGTGAATACTTATGCACATTAAACGGTTTTTTTTCAACTTAATTACTGCATTGCAATGAAAAAGGATTTTGAACCTTTAAAGTGCTAGGCGTGTAGTGTAAGCCACATGACGCCCCTCAAAAAAAATGTAATTCCAGGTTGTGACGCAACAACAGAAAAGGCAACAAGGAGGTAAAACAATTTCAACATGCACTGTAGGTTTGATTTTCTGACTTCTAGATTGTACCAAATGTATTAGGAGGCAGGTGCCTTTTCATAAATATGGAGCAAATCACTCCAACTTTCTCCTTCCTTAGGCTGAGGTATCTTACTAAATGTGGGCCAATGTCTTATTCCATCTTATGCTGCATGTGTGGATCAACATCTGAGACAAGGTCTAGAAAAGGGTTATTGCACCGTTCTCCTTTGTGAAAGGAAATATCAGATCTGGCTCTGTGTGTCTGAGCTGAGGATTTGCTCTTCCGAGGAAGTAAGAGCCAATGAGGATGCTCTAAACCTGCAGTGGATCACAGCGTCGTGGACACTGTGGAACAGAATCTCTCGTCTTACAGAATTATCAAAGAAATTCAGCCGGGTCAAATCTTGTACAACCAGTCCTGTGAGACAAGCAGAAATACACAAAGTATCAAGTTATAGGCAACAGTTTACACGTTACTTTGCATAATTAGGTATTTTACATGGATACAAGCAAAACCTTATAACATTTCCAAGGTTTCAAAATTCTTGTACAATGACACTGAGCCGCAGGACCTCTGGCCAAGGTGGATTATCCTCACCGCATGGTTAAAATGAGGTGGAAACCCCTCTGAACAGTTTGGTCACAGAGCGACGGACACAAACATTCTCCCCAAAAAGCATATAAGTGGTCCATTTTTAATTTTCCACTATACGACCAGTTTCACACAACTGTATTATGGGAGCATTTATACTAGCCATGATCATGGCTTTTGCTAGCAGGTATCAGCTGTTTAACACAACTGAAAGACACTGGGTGTAGAGTAGGCTCAGCTCTCAGGCCTGCCGCACACAAGCCTGGCGCCGAAGACTGTACTTCTATTCCTTTGTGCACAAAGGTACTAATATATGTAATTTTTGATTCTGTTTGTTAATGTACCCTTTGATTTGTAAAGTGCTGCAGATTTTGTTGGCACTACATGAAAAGAATTATGTCCTTTATGCTGACTTCACTAAGGGCAGCATGAAGTAGTGACGATCATGCCAATTTCAGTTTAACCAAGAGCGGGCAGCTGGAAGAGTCCCAGCGACAGCTGAAGCCCCCGTGATTGATGGTTTTCTAGCCATTACAGTATATAGTTAGAAAACTGTGACTGGTCTCTGGCCTGATGCTCCTGGACAGACCTGCAAGGTATGAAAAATCACAGCACACTACTAACAAACTGCTGAAATCAGTAGGTCTGTCACTACTCTATGCTGGCGTCAGTGAGAACAGCATAAAGGACATGGCAGGTTTCCTTCAAGTGAAGGAGCTGAAAATAAATGACTGGTGTCAAACTGATTAGATTCCTTGTGTATCTGTGTTTTCTTATTTGTTAACGATATAACACTAAATGTGGGAAAGAACCTGATATTTAGCCTAAAAAACATAGCAAATATTTTTGTCCAATGTAGTAAATGAACAGCTTTCAGAAACGAGCATCGCCCATGACTTACCATTACATCCAGATAAGAGGATGTCAACACCAATTTCCTTGTATTCTTTGATTATCTGTAGCAATGGAAAAGGCAAATTAATACAATACCGAGTAGTAAGAGTCTCGTCAGCCAGAGTTGTTTCAGCTGCAGGAAAAATATTTCAGTAAAAACCATTATAGTATTTATTATAATTCATCACTTGTTATTTAGAGGGGTTGTCTGAGAGTTATTCCCCATGCTAGAAAACAAGTTTATGCTTGCCTCTGGGGTTCGCCTGTGATAGTAACATAGTACATTAGGCTGAGAAATGACATGTATCCATCCAGTTCAGCCGATTTCCCCCCCAATGTTGATCCAGAGGAAGGCAGAAAACCCCAATGAGGTGGAGGCCAATTTTCCTCATTTAAAAAGGGAATAATAATTACTTCCCAACTCCAAATCTGACAATTCGAATAATCCCTGGATCACCGACCCTTCTGAAGTAATCCGTGACTATAACCTGCAATATTGTTACACTTAAAGGTGTCCAGGCCCCTCTTAAAGGGGTTGTCTCGCGAAAGCAAGTGGGGTTATACGCTTCTGTATGGCCATATTAATGCACTTTGTAATATACATCGTGCCTTAAATATGAGCCATACAGAAGTTATTCACTTACCTGCTCCGTTGCTGGCGTCCCCGTCTCCATGGCTCCGTCTAATTCTGATGTCTTCTGGCGTTTTTAGCCGCGCTTGCGCTGTGCGGTCTTCTGCTTCTGGTCGGTCCGGGCACGAGCGGCGTTCCGGCTCCGCCCCTTCTACGCGTCATCGCGTAGCTCCGCCCCATCACGTGTGCCGATTTCAGCCAATCAGGAGGCTGGAATCGGCAATGGAACGCACAGAGCCCATGGTGCACCATGGGAGAAGACCCGTGGTGCACCATGGGAGAAAACCACAGTGCATCCCTGGGAAAGGACCGGCGGCCATCTTGGGAGAAGATTTTATAAGTTCATCTTTCATCACATCAGTGAGTAGCAAGCGGTTTAAAAACCGCTTTAAAATGCTATTTTATGCCGGGGGGGGGGGGGGGGGGGGTGACAGGGGGAATGGGCTAATGTAAAATTTTGATGTTTGCCGCGAGACAACCCCTTTAAAGCTCTTATCAAGTCCACCATAGCCACGTCCACAGGTAGAGAGTTCTATAGTCTCACTGCTCTTACAGTAAAGAACCCCCTTCAAGGTTAGTGTAGAAAACTTCTCTCCGCTAGATGTAGAGGATGCCCCTGTGTTACAATCACAGTCATGAGTACAAATAGATGATGGAAGAGTTCTCTGTATTGTCCCCGATATATTTATACAGTTATCAGGTCGCATTTCAGTGGTCTTTTTTCTAAAATAAAGAACCCCAATTTTGATAACCTTTCTGGGTATTGTAGTCCGCCCATTCCATTTAATACTTGCCCGCTTTGTACACGCTCAAGCTCTGATATGTCTTTCTTGAGTACCAGTGCCAAAAACCATACACAGTATTCCATGTGTGGTCTGACCAGTGACTTATAAAAAGAACAATGTTCTCATCATGCGCCCCTAGACCGCTTTTGATGCACCCAGTGATCCTATTTGCCTTGGCAGCAGCTGCCTGACACTGATTGCGTCAATTAAGCTTACAGTTATGTAACCCCCTCCTCCCTCCCCAAGTCCTTTTCCATGTCCTGGTTTCCCATTTAGTGTGTAATGGTGACATGTATTTCTCTGCCCATGTGCATAATCTACACAAATAAAGATTTTTATTACCTTACATTTATCAGTGTTACACCTCATTTTCCACTTTTCGGCCCAAGCCCCCAGCTTACCCAGATCCTCTTGCAACCACCTTGTGTCCTCTCGTGTTACTTTACATAGTTTTGTATCATCTGCAAATGTTGATATTTTACTGTGTAATCCTTCTATGAACAGTTTACTAACAAATATACTAAAAAAGTATAGAGCCCAGACCCAACCCCTGTGGCACCCCATTAGGAACGGTAACCCAATCAGTTGAAATTTATTACTATTAATTAATAACCACCTTCAGCTTTCCATCATTGAGCCAGTTACTTACCCACTTACACACCTTGTCACCCAATATACATGTATATCATCGCGGGTGTATACACAATATTGAAAACGTCAATCTCCTAGCTAAGACATAGAGGTAAAAGGGATATTTGATATGTTTGTTGAGTTTATGTTTTGTGAGTGTGCATAAAAGCATCTTATTTTATCGTCAAGAATAATAAAAGCTACGTTTTAGGCTTCATAATTAGTACAAATTCTAATAGGTTTTCTACAGTGATTGATTTAGTAGAGTCGGAAACCTACTGTCTCAGTGATTAGTGTATTTAAATTAAAATTACTTGCGGATGTATGCGATACATACGCTTCCATAGAAATCAATTAAAGCCAGTTTTCGCAGAATCCGCACGAAAATAGAGCATACTGTGATTTTAGATCCACTCCTAGAAAACACAATGCGAATCCGTTTGTGTGCGTGGAGTACAGGACACTCCATTATTTTCTATGCACGACTTGAACCACGGATTTCAGCCGTGGGAGTCAATCGCTAATTCTGCGGTAAAAATCCGCCCGTGTGCATGAGGCCTAAGGGCATCTCTGAGCTGATCGATCTCTGCCTTCCAAAAGTTTAGCATTTTCATAGCTCTCCTATAAATCTCCTTTCTGAAAGACATATGGAAATTATATTCTAACTGCACTAACCCCTCTCACCACTCCACCTCCATTTTCATTAAGTCCCAGGTCACTGTCTACACTATCGTCTCCTCTATCTCTGTGATTGACCCCCCAGTCCCTTGTTTAAACACTCCTCCAACCTTCTAGCCATCTTCTCCCCCAGCACAGCTGTATCCTCCCCAGTGAGATGTAGCCCAGCCCTATAGTGGAACCTGTAGCCAACAGCAAAGCCGGACCAGTTCTCCAGCACATTCTAAACGGGGATCGAGAGATTAGATCAAAGTAATATATGCAAAAATTCAAATAAAAAAAGTCCCTGAGTCGAAAGTCCCACATTTAAGAATACAGTACACTCAGAATACAACACGCACGCTCACTTAGGTTTGCTTTATATAGCACTTATGTGTAATACTCTGGGAAGAGATATTTATAGGAGGCAGCAGCCTGTTCACCGGACATCACAGGCTGCTGCAGACAATAATAGTACTTAGCGATTGAGTGCTTAAGCCTATGATTGGCTGCAGCAGCATGTGATGTCCTGAATTCAGTCTGACTGCAGCCTGTTAACAAAGACTCGGCACAGATGACCGAGCTGCACCAGGAGAAGCAAACATAATCTTATTATTTTCTGGCATGAGGAATATTTACTTTTCTCAGACAGCCCCTTTAACTTTAGCCTGAACCTATTCCATTAACTTCAAGAACCTGTATAATATGTAAAAAGACTGGGATTCTTGAGCTAAGGCAGAAGCGCCTGTTTACCCAACTTTTATTTAGCAATTTGATAACTTACAGATTTTAGTGTTTTCGCTCCCACAGAATCTATGAAGTTGACAGGTGTGAAATCCAGAATTACTGAATGGATGTTGATTATTGGACTCATGAAATACTCTAACTCTTCAGAAGGTGAATTATGCAGGTTTTTATCAGCTGATCCATTTTTCACATTTGCCAAGTCTGTGGGTGGATCATCATTCATCAATTCATGTTTAACAGCCATCTCCACATCATTAGTCTGAAAAAAATACAAAATCCACATGTTGTGACCTGCTTAGCTACCGATAAAGACAGTTTGTGCAAGTCATTGCTTTATACAACATGATATAACCATGCATCTCGATAATGTGATCTTACACAATCACCATCTTCAATTTCTAGGACCCTTGCATTTTTCACCAGTTTTCCCGTCTGCAGGTTTTAATTGTCAGCTTTCCCTGAGCTGGTGGATACAGACTAGCTGCTGTGTAGTCTCCCACACACTGTACGCACAGAGACCATTTTTTTTCTCCTCTCAACATCTCTCATATAAAAAGAATCAGCAGCAGCTGGAGGACAGCAGTACTGAGCAGTGTAGCTGTGAATGCAACACTGAGGTAACATAAATTACTATTAGCTACAGCAGCACATATGTACGAGTTTCTCTGCCTCTGTCTCCCTCCAGCATCTCCTTACTTACTCCTCCCTATTTTCTCTACAGAGACTTCTATGGTCAGCATGAGACAACAGTAAGGAATGCCCCCAGCCCCCTCCCCCTCCCTGTAATCAGTGTCAGTTTCTGCTGTTGGATATGGATTTCACATGACCAAAAAACAGTGGAAAGCACATTAGAAGGAAAGCAGACCCCCAGTGACCAGCACTTCAGAGTGATTTTTCAGCAGAAAACATTGTTTTAGGCAAATAAAGTGATCTGCTTATGTAATAACTAGCAAAAGTTCAAAAGCATTTAAAAGGGCCAAGCTTATTTAATCAATCCTCAGATATACCAGCGACTTACAAGCTTTAAAACTGCCCTTCTTTCATTTTTGGTAGATTTCTTCACATCCAAAGCATGTCTCTTCTGGGCCTTTTTCTTTGCAATCAATATTGCACCAGGATCAATTCCAGTCTTTTAAAACAAAAGGTTACATACAAAATAGTTACACTAAAAAGTAGCATTTTCTATGTAATCCATTTCCTGTAGTCTCTCCGTATCATACTATACCTTTTTCTTCAGAGCAGACACATAGAGATCACTATTGGCAAAGTACAAAGATGTGTTGGCCTGAAATATTTTTATTCCAGGGTATTCTTTAATCTAGAAAAAAAAACATTTAGACCGCATTATTGAAAAATATAAAAGTAGTATATAATGCATTATGTAGCATATAAACAGTTTTTAAAAATATTTTTCTAAATTTTAGGCTAGAGCTACATAGCAACGTATCACATTGCGACACTGCATCCAGTTGTCAAAGTTGCAATTTCTGTGCAACGTTTCCACCATAGCCTTTGTTGTATGCAGTCAGACTGCAACTCCGAAACTGTTGTATAACATTAAGTTGGAGAAATCACACAACTTATGTTAACTGCCGCAAGAGTGTTAATAAACCAAAGGCACTGATTTTCAGAAAAAAAATGAAGTTCTTGTGCCAATTGTCTATGCAGTTTCTTGAGCCAAAGCCAGATGTTTAAGTCAAAAGGAAAAGGAAGGCCTTCTTCCTGTTGGATCCATTTCTAGGTTTGCTTCAAAAAAATTGCAGTGGCATGTTTCCAAAAATCTGCTGTCTGTGAAACCACTTAAGGCCAACCGCGATACAATTTTCCCATTGATTTCAATAGGGCCTCGCAGACCTTTGCTTGAATGTGGCGCTTTCTAATGCCACGATTTTCGAGCACCGTCTCCTCTAATTTTGGCATGTTTTCGGACTTTTTAACGCACCTCATCACCCATCAGAATGACTGACAGTTTTTTTGTTTTTTTTAACGCACCCCAATGCAGTGGTATACAGTGATTTATATTGCTGTTTTTAATTACGGTGTTTTACTGACACAGAGTGTGAGAGTGGCCTTAAGGTATTTACAAGCACTTTACAAAGACAGTCATTTTTAGGCTTCATGAACAGAGTCCCAGGGGCCAGGGTTACAGAGATCTGCCATACCACCATATAGCACCATACTATGGAGCAGATCAGTAGGGAGCTCACACACAGGGGATATTAAGTTAGAAACTTGTGTGGATGGACTCACCCGGTGTACCAAAGTCACCCTTGTTTAGGGGTGCCCTGGTACGTCCATGATCCTAATGTGCAGGGAATATGTTATATCATACGCTGGTCCTCAGGACATCCGGTAATGGATACCATCAATGGGAATCCGATTATGGGGATATTGGAGAACAAGGGAAACAGCAAAAGTACACATAGGTCAAAGCCTAAAAAAATCCCTGAACTCCAGGTATTATAACAAAAAATAGGTAGACTGTGAAGAACTTCTTCTTCAAGCTTGAGAAAGGCTCACCTTAGAGCTGAAACGTGTCGCATGTACTTCTTGGAATAAAGCACCTGTAATTGCATGGTGGTTTCTACAACTTCCTTCCTTCTGGACCTGCAGCAGTTAAGATACAGCTTTGCTGGATTAGGGGTGCACTCTTCTTAGGCACCCCTGTGAAGCAAGTTCTTCACAGTGTATCTATTTTTTGTTATAATATATGGAGCACCTGGATTTTGTTTAGGGTTTGACCTGTGTGTTCTTTGGTGTTTACCATGCTATGTACGCAATGTTTATAGAGAATATTTCTACAATATGGCGTTTAATGGAACAAAGTAGTGTTTCCAGCTCCTTCTCTAAAGAAGAGATGACAGACATCCTAAAACTGTCATATTCCTTAGCTCAGTGGACTGATTAAGTATTTATCCCTTTGCTCAGCTTGTCTGTTATTTTAAGTCGAGTGTGAAACAATCAAAGGGTGTCCTCCCTGCATCTGTATGTTATATTTGTGCCCCATCCAAACCAGTTTCATTTTAGCCTGATGAAGAGTTGAACCCAAAAGCTAGCTATAACATCATGTATTTTTGTTAGATATTAAAAAGGTATCATATCTACAAGATTACTTGGTTTCTCTCATGCAAGATTCGCACAGAAAAGTTGCCTGTGTAAATACACCCATTGCAAATAATGGCTTGCATTTTTGTTCAAATTTTGTGCATCTCTCAGTGCACAAGATGTGAACAGTTTTCTTGCCCGTCTTAAGGCACCTTAAGGCAGCGTTTCCTAAATTCCACTCCTCACAACCTCCAACAGGTCAGGTTTTCAGGATTTCCATACTATTGCATAGGTGATGCAATTATTGGCAATGCTTCTGACTGACCATATCATGACCTACGTGGGGTTTATGAAGACTGGAGTCTGAGAAACACTGTTCCATGGGTATATAAAATCAGTAAAATACATACCTCCTCATATTCTTCTATACCACAATATATATCCGTATTAGGAACCTGTCCAAGGATTCTGTAGTTTGAACTGAAAAACAATTGCAATGACATTTCATATCAAACTAATGTTAAAGCTTTTCATAAAGTGACAGTTAACCAAACGCAGTATACTAACAGATGGGATAAACAGCAGTTCCCCAATATATCTTACTATTAAAACTTCTCCCATTATATGCTGACTTGTTCCATTAATACACATGGATGGCTGCCAAGAACCCAAATATGACCTTAGACTATCAGCAGACTACAGGCTAGAGTTTACAGCAGTCTATAGTCTGTAAATGAGAAACAAGGATGTTTTAAGTCAGGCTGTAGTCAACTGGTGAAACCACTGCAATATTGCTAATTATTGAAGAAATATTCTAGCTAAAAAGTGCAGGGGATGGTTTTAGACCCGTGATGGCGAACCTATGACACGCGTATCAGCACTGACACGCGTAGCCATAGTCGCTGACACGTGGCCGCTCACCCAGTTAGTGAATACCGGCAGGAGCCGTGGCTCCCCTGCTGGTATTCACTAACCAGCACTACTAGCAGCGTTGATCCCGGCGCACACTGTGATGTCAGTGTGCAGCCGGGATCCTCCTCCCCCCCCGTCCCCCGATGTCTCCTACCTGTTGGTTCCGCGAGAGCCGGGGAGGAGGCGTCATGCAGCACACTAACGTCACAGTGTGCGCTGGAGATCATCTCTGCTAGTGGCGCGCCGGGCACAGGAGTGGAGCTTCCAGGAGGTAAGTACGTGAGTTTCAGGGGGCACAGTCAATTCTGACAGCGGCATTTAAATCCCCCGAACGCTGTTTGGGGGTCCCGCAAGGCCCCCCCGTGCAGGTGTCATGGCAGCCGGGGGCCTAATGAATGGCCCCAGGGCTGCCTTAGCAGACTGCCTATGAAGCCATCCACACAGGGTGGCTTGAAAGACTGCCTGTAAAAAAGCAGTATGACGTAATGCTATAGCATTACGTCATACTGCAGGAGCGATCAAAGCATCGCATGTTAAAGTCCCCCAGGGGGACTTCAAAGTAAAGTAAGAAAAAAGATCAATAATGTTTTTCAAATTGTAGAAAAAAAAAAATAAAAAAAAATAAAAGTTATAAAAGTTTAAATCACCCCCCTTTTGCCATATCAATTATTAAAAAATCTAAATCATAAAATAAAAATATAAATATGTATTTGGTATCGCCGCGTCCGTAAAAGTCCGATCTATCAAAGTAGTGCATTATTTTTCCTGCACGGTGAACGTCGTCCGAAAGGGAGTGAATTTCTTATCGAAAATTCCTTTTTTCCGAGTCATCCTGACGGCAGACATGGAGGTTGCACCTTGACCTTGTAGGGACAGGAAGCAAGAGACTTCAAAAGGCTCCTCCTGTCTCCCATTCACCAGTGTCTTCTAACTTACTTACATGGACATGTCGTGGTTAACCAAGGAAGATATTTATTTGCTCCGAAAAAAATAACATGGTTAGTTCCATTTGAACATAGACAAGAAGAGGGTAGCTTACCCGGACTTAACACAAGATAATAAGCACAACTTTTCCGCATAAAAGGAAATGTCCAACATAGGAGCCTCTGGGCTACAGATTCATGCCCGCATAAACGTTAATATAAACGTGTGAATTTTTGGGAGGGAAATACGTGCCGTTAGGATGACTCGGGAAAAAGGAATTTTCGGTAAGAAATTCACTCCCTTTTCCCGGCGTCATCCTGACGGCAGACATGGAGTATACCAGATTAACTCTTTAGGGAGGGACCACTGCTTGCAGGACCCTTTCTCCCGAAAGATAGAAATCGGAGGAGAGGTCCGCATTCAGCCTGTAATGTTTTGCGAATGTGTGCAGGTTGGACCATGGGCTGCCTTACAAATTTGGTCCGGCGTCGCCATAGCCCTCTCTGCCCAGGAGCAGGATACTGCCCTGGTAGACTGGGCCTTGAGTCCTTCCGGGATAGTGCTGTTGCAGGACGAGTAGGCCTGCTGGATGGTGGATTTTATCCAGTTGCTAATGGATCTCCTAGAAGCCGCTCTTCCTCTGCCCGGCCCCTGAAATTGAACAAAAGACAGTCAGCCTTCCTAAAGAATGAGGTCTGCTCTAGGTAGCATAGAATGGCCTTCCTTGCATCCAGGCTATGGTAGTCTCTTTCCCTATCGTTTTGGGGATTTTGACAGAAGGATGGGAGAATAATTTCTTGCTGTCTGTGGAATTTTGAGGCTACCTTTGGAAGAAAAAAAGGGGGTCTGTTTTTAGTATGACCCTATCGTCCTGGCTTAATAGGTAAGATGTCTTACAAGATAGGGCCTGGAGCTCGCTTACGCACCTCGCTGTTGTGATAGCTACCAGGAACACAGTTTTAAACGTGAGGAACCTAATTGGAATCTGATCGATAGGTTGAAGGGGTCTTTGCAGAGGCTTTGGAGAACTAGGTTCAGGTCCCATGGGGGGACTGTACTACAGCTAATTGGCCTCATTCTTTCCGCCGCTTTCATGAACCTGCGGATCAGTCTATGATCCGCCAAAGGTTGGTCTAGAATGGCCGAGAGCGCTGATACCTGCATTTCCAGGGTTCCTGGTCTCAGGTTTTTATCTGGAGGAAGTCCAAAATCTCCGCCACCAAAGTGTCAAGATTGGAGACTCCCAGCCCCCTCCAGGAGGAGAATTTTTTCCCCGATCTTATTATAAATAGCTGAGGTTACAGGTTTTCGGGACTGGCGTAGAGTCACGATAACTCTGGAGGACAGACCTTGTCTTAGTAGCGTCTGTTCCTCAGTATCCACACCGCGAGGTTCAGTCTCTCTAGGTTGGGGCAAAGAACTGGGCCCTGCGCTAGAAGGTCCTTCCTGGATGGAAGGCGAATTGACTCCGAGCTGACGAACTTTAGGAGCACCGGAAACCATGCCCTTTTTTCCCAGTGTGGGGCGATCAGGATCAGCGTGATGTTGCTCTGCTGGACCTTCTGAAGAACTCTCGGGATCAGGGGTATGGGGGGGGAAGGCGTACGCCAGACTGAAATCCCAACTCTACGAAAAAGCGTCTAACCCCTTGGCCTTGTCCCTCGGATCTAGGGAAAAATAGGCGGGACATTCTGAATTTTTGCTGCTCGCACACAGGTCCACCTGTGGACTGCCCCAGGATTCTGTAATGAGACGAAATTCCTTTTGATTCAGAGACCATTCCCCGGGGTCTAGGCCTCTTCGACTTAGAACGTCGGCTGTCAGGTTCTGGGATCCTTTGAGATGGACCGCTGTCAGGGACTGTACCGTGGACTCGGCCCATCGGAAGATCTGGGCTGTTAATTTCAGCAGGTGAAAGTTTCTGGTGCCTCCCTGGTGGCGAATAAGTGAAACGGCGGTCACGTTATCAGAGAAGATCTTAACATGTCTCTTCTTCAGGCTATCCTGAGCTCTGTGAAGCGCCTCCCAGATGGCCCTAAGCTCTCTGAAATTTGAGGTCTGGGCACGCAATGTCGGACCCCATTTGCCCTGGAGCAAATGCTGCCCCACTTGCGCTCCCCAGCCAGACTGGCCTGCGTTGGTGACTACGGAGATGAAGGGCTCTGTCACCCATGGGGACTCCGCCTCTAGGTTGTCAGTTGACCGCCACCAGCGGAGGGACCTTGTGACCGATGATGACACGGGCATTCTGCTGTCCAGAGAGGTTGTTGCCCCGTCCCAGTTGCCCAGGGTGGCTCTCTGTAGCGTCCTTGAGTGCGCCTGGGCCCAAGGAATAATGCCGATACAGGAGGTCATGAGGCCCAGGAGCCTCATTGCGTCCCTAATCGTTATTTGTTTCTTCTGGCCGCATTTCTGCGCTGCCAGCCTAAGGTTTTCCTGCCTGGGTGGAGGCAAGACAAGATCTGAAACGCTGAGTCTATCTGTACCCCCAGGGAGGTCTTTCGCGTCTCGGGGAGAAGACTAGATTTAGGGAAGTTAACTATTCACCCCAGTCTCTGAAATAGGGAGATGATTCGGCTGGTATCCTCTTTGAGGATCTTCGGCGAGGATGCAATTACCAGGAAATCGTCCAGGTATGGGACAATGTTTATGCCTGCCACATGGAGATGCGCCACCATCTCTGCCACTATTTAAGAGAATATCCTGGGTGCCGTTGAAATTCCGAGGGGTAGGCACTGGAATTGAAAATGGTGTACACGGCTGCCCATCCTGATGGCAAACCGCAGGTACTTGTGATGTTCCGACAGGACTGGGACGTGGTAGTACGCGTCCTTTAGATCGACGGTACTCAAAGTCCCCTCTTTTGATCAGAGTTACTGCAGATCTGACGGTTTCCATCTTAAACCTTTTGTAGGTAATAAACCTGTTCAGGCCCTTCAAATTAAGGATCATCCGAAACTGTTGTTCGGTTTTTTGATCAGAAATAGGGGTGAGTAGAACCCAAAGCCCTGTTCTACTGCGGGGACCCGGACTACCGCCCCCATCTGTAGCAGCTTAGAAATTTCATTTTTAAAGATATCCTGCAGGGCGGGGGATTGCGTGGGGGTGACTCTGAAATTACTGGGGGGCCGGATGAAGAGTTCTATTCTGTACCCTTGGGCTATGAGCTGCAGGACCCACGGGTTGTCTGTAATCCCCTGCCATTCCCGGGAAAAGCTCAATAGTCTGCCCCCCACCTGGTACTCGCCTACAGGGGAAGGGGTTGTTTTTGTCTTACCCCTGCCTCCTTTGGGGTAGGACCAGCGTTTTTCCTTTGCCTCGGTATGGCTTGAAGGATGGCTGAGGTTTGTGGGGAAATCCCGTTCTTGCTTGGTCCGGGAAACTGTGGGTCCTGTCGGTAGCTCTTTTTAGGATCTCCTCCAAGTCCGCGCCAAAGATGTGCTGGCCATGAAAACGGGATGTTACACGGCCTTCCTTTGGAAGCCGTATCTGCTTTCCATGTTTTCAGCCAGACCGCCTGTTGCTGATCTAAGTAGAGGCATGCACTCCAGCATCTCTAGGAGCCTTCTGTTTAATCTGGTCGTCGAGTTCCCCCAACCAGAGGAACATCGACCTCGCCCCAGAAGTCGCTGCGATATTGGACTTCAGCGTATAGGCCGTTGTTTGCCAGGCCCGTTTCATCAAGGCGTCAACCCTGTCCATCGGGTCTTTAAGATGAGAGGAGTCCTCGAATGGCAGGGCTGTCTTTTTGGCCATTATGGCCACCTGTGCCGACGCTGCGCGCGGCCGCACCGGCATGCCTGGCAGGCATCTGAGCCTATGGCCCGCTGCTCTTCCCGGCTGAAAACAACTGCGCCGAGCTGTGGCAGAGGAAGGAGGGAACCCCAAGGACCTCTGGTCCGCCGCTCCGACCGCTGCGGTGGTGAACCCCGGGCGGTCAGACCTGTGGCCCGCCGTGCTCCCGGACCGCGCGTAGATGCTCACGTCTTTCTCCGCAAATCGGAGTCTCTCTTTATATTCGCGGGACAAATAGAGGTGTTTGTCCGCGCAGCCCACTCATCCGTGATTACTTTCTTCAGGGTATCATTAACCGGAAACACTGTGCGGTTCCTTGGTCTGAGCCAGCTGACAAGTTGCCCAGGGATTGCTCAAACTCTGAGCTCGTTAGCGGTATGTGGCTCGCCCTTTCTTCCCGCTGAGCTGGGGGGAGACTGGAAATCGATGCCCGGACCTCCTCTCTAACCAGGGATCTAATATCTTCCCTGAATGTGGCCTGTTCATCCGTAAGGATCTTGGAGGTACAGTCGGGCATAGCGGCTTTTTATACGCCTCGTCCATTTTTTTTTTTTTTTTTTAAGACACAGGGCGCCTTTCCTGTGTTTTTTCTTTAGGTCCTGTTTAGACCGGGTGGATTCCCTGTCCTGCAGAATATACATGCATGCACATAAGGGAAAACCCCTACACAGTGTTAAATCTCTGAGCATAACATCCCTGCAACAAGTAACACTTACAGTTTGCAGGGCTTCCATCTCTGGTTCCTTTGTAGTCATGATGCAGAAACGCAGACAGAACCAGATTAGACAGATAAATCCTTCTCTGAAGGTGTGCTGTCAGTGGAAGCTTGCCGAGGGGGGGGGGGGTGTGTGTGTCTCCATTTTCAAATCTCCCGCTGTTCCGGGTCAGCTGACGGCGTCTGACGTCACTGGCTCCACCCCCCGACGCCGCGCGCGGCCGCGCTGGCATGCCTGAAAGAGAGAGGCATCTGAGCCTATGGCCCGCCGCTCTCCCCGGCTGAAAAACAACTCCGAGCTGTGGAAGAGGAAGGAGGGGACTCAAGGACCTCTGGTCCGCCGCTCCGACTGCTGCGGTGGTGAACCCCGGGCGGTCAGACCTGTGGCCCGCCGTGCTCCCGGATCGCGCTGACACCCCGAAGGGAGATGAGAAGGGAAGCAGCCCTATGGACCGTCAATCCCTACAGTCAGCCTGCTTTGAAAAAAGGTGAGGGGGGAAACAGCCCTATGGACCGTTCCCCCAGCTGTCATCCTGCAGCTCCCTGGAGGGAGCTCCTCTTGCATGTCCCTGTAGGGACAGGAAGCACTGGTGAATGGGAGACGGGAGGAGCCTTTTGAAGTCTCTTGCTTCCTGTCCCTACGAGGTCAAGGTGCAACCTCCATGTCTGCCGTCAGGATGACGCCGGGAAAAAATAAATAAATAAAGAATGCCAGAAATACACTTTTTTAGTTACCCTGTCTTCCAGAAAAAATGCAATAAAAAAGTTGTATGTATTCCAAAATTGATACCATCGGAAACTACAGGACATCCCGCAAAAATTGAGCCCTTGCTCAACTATGTTGACAGAAAAATAAAAAAGTTATCGCGCGCACAAAATGACCGCAGAAAATAATTGAAAAAAAATTAAATATCTTTAAAAAAAATACAAGTACTACAGTAAAAAAAAAAAAAAACTATATAAGTTTGGTATCGTAGTAATCATACTGACCCATAGAATAAAAATATCAGGTCGTTTTTGTTGCAGTTTGTGCGCCGTAGAAACAGGACGCACCGAAAGATGGTGGAATGTGGTTTTTTTTCCATTTGTCTCCGCTAAGAATTTTTAAAAAGTTTTTCAGTAAATTATATGGTACAATAAATAGTGCCATTGAAAAATACAACTCGTCCCGCAAAAAACAGGCCCTCATACAGCGACGTCGATGGATAAATAAAAGGAGCTACAATTTTTTAAAAGGGAGTAGGAAAAAACAAAAATGGAAAAAAGCAAAAAAGCTCCGTCACTAAGGGGTTAAACTATAAATATCGCGAATGTATGCTTTTTTTTCTCAAAGTGACACACCACCCGAGTTATGCTTGGTTTTATGGCAAATTTTGACACACCGAGCTCAAAAGGTTGCCCATCACGGTTTTAGAAAAATCCCACAATTAGCATGGTAGAAGAAGACATGGAAAACAGACATGAATAGGTTATGCAACGATTCCTTTTCGCATGAACCATCCTTCCGTGTGAAGGAACGTTCTTCTGAATAACCCAACTGGCTATAATGGGTCCAAATACGGTCGAAGGAATTCATGGACAGCACAGGAACAAAACTATGCCCATGTGAATGGGCCCCTAGGTACTAGAACATGGTAAGTTCGAGCCACAGTGGCTGTAGGAGGCATGCCATGGCACTATCTTAATTCGCAGTAAACCGTGTGCCGTTCCTGAATCAGCCACACTGTAGATAGACAAGGGCCTGATAATGCATTATAGTATGTAGAGAGATAAAAATACTTATCTGTCATTCATAATCGCAATTAAGATAGAAAGTTTATGGGACAATAAAAGAAATCAGGACTGACTGCCAACGTGTATAATTTACGGCATTTCTTGATGATCAGTAAATGAGCTTAGTCCCTGATTAAAAGCTTTTATTGCGTGAACATTATTAAGAAGTAGATTTAACCATTAACCCTTCCATGACCAGAGATTGTTGGGTCTTTTATTTTCGTTATTTGTCCCTACCTTCCAAGAGCCATAGCTTTATTACATTTTTTCATCAACACAGCCACGAGGGCTTGTTTTTTAAATGGTGCCGCTTCATGTACTGTATAATTATTTGAAACTTAAATTTTTAAGTGGAGTGCAATAGAAGAAAAGGCATTCACTGTGCATAAACCTGAATGTTATGAGTCAGTATGTTTACAGCGATACCAAATTGATAGTTTTTTAAAAAATATTTTGTACAGCTTTAAAAAAAAAAAAAAAAAAAAAATTGTTAAAAACAAAACAAAACAAAAAAAACACAACTTTTGCCCTCTTGCACACGGGCGGATTTACATTGCGGAATCCTTAGCGGTCATCCGCCTCCAGATTCCGCTGCAAATACCACCCATACCATGCAATATAAAAATGCGATTTCATCTAAGCGAGTGGAAATCGATTGCGATTTTCCGTTCACAAAGGAGAAATTGCAGCATGCAAGTCATTGGAAGCCATCCGACTGGCGGAAAGGTCGCGGGATCAGCATCATCGCCTAGCGACGGCGCGGCGTTATCTGTACTGTGCATGTGCACCGGCGCAATGGTTGGCATATCCACAGCACAGAGAAGAATATGGCAGACAGGTACACAGGGGGCATTGGGTCGAATTCCGCTGTGGGATCCCACATGCGGAATCCGACCCGGTCGTGTGCAGGGGGCCTTTGCCGACACATTCTTACACTCAGCACTTATTTGTTTTGTTAATAGGGCTGTATAAATTATTGTTTTTAGCGGGGAAAGCTGTAGTTTCTATTGGTACCATTTTGCGGACATATACGACTTTTTTTTATTGCTCGTTATTACATTTCTCCTGGAGATTGGGTGACAAAAAAACCAAACAATTCTGTCCTTTCATTTCATGCAACGTTCATGGTGTTAGGATAAATAAGGCTATATTTTAACAGAAGCTTTTACAAACCTAGCAATACCAATTATTTTCATTTTTTTGTGCACGTGCTGGGAAAAGGGAGTAGTTTTTCATTTAAAGGGGTTTTCCAATCTCAGGCTTCAGTGGTTAAGTGCTGTATATGGTAAAATCACCACTGAAAGCTGTGATTGGCTAAGTGGTTACATGAACATGACTGCAACCGGTTTCTTCAGGGTTTGGAGCAACAGGGCCTGGGGCTCCAGCACTGCATGGAGTGCCACTGAAGTATGCTTTTATTTCCCTTTATTTCACACCATTCTACACCAGTAGAATTTTTTGAGTTCTAGAAAACCCTTGTAAATACTTTAAAAATAAGTTTTTCTATTTTTGGTCCCACTAGAGGACTTGAACAAGTGATTGATTGTTCAATATAATGCAATACTTTTGCATTGCAGTATAATGTACTTTTAGTAGCCCTATAGCATGGCTTAATAGGATGAAATCCATGTCAGGCATGGGGCCCGCATAAGGCTGCGATAGCGATTGAATGCCACCCCATGATCTCATCGCTAGAAAGTTGTTTGGGGGACAAAAGGAGCCCCCTCCCTCTGTCAAGCCATTTAAATGTTTCAGCCAGCTCAATCGCAGAATCTAGAAGCTGTGGCAGGGTATTCGCTGTACTTTACAGCTGGCACCCACTGTGTATGGAGCAGGATTGGCTCCCAGCCCCCTCTATACGGACTCCGGGAAATCCAACATTAACGTCAGACTATGAGAAAGGGTTATCTTGCTTACCATTATCTGTAACATATCTTTATAAATATGAATATACTGAAAACAAAGCACACAACACCATCAATACTTTTAAGGCTGGTTAAACTCTTGCATAGCTGTGGGCCAAACAATCCCTCATCCGACGGCTTATCCTCCTGATTCATGTGCATGCGTTCTGAATAAGAAGCAGGAAGTAAGCCACGGCCATAAACCTTTGGTGACACCTCACTTCCCAAGAGGATGGGCATGTTGAAATTCAACTGCCCAACGCTTCTTTCCTGCCAGCAATAGAAAGCTATTGGGCCACCCGCATGTACATTAGATGGTGGGCAGGTGAAATCTGTAATGCAGTGCATTATACAGCACCTGCCAGCCTTATACCAACAGGCAGCCCAAATGCATGATGGATATATAGATCATGGAGCCTGAAGAGGTGAAGGCCTCCAGTACAACATAGCATAAATACTAGCTAGGCCTAGACAAATCCCACGAGAAAAAAAATCCGGTCTCAAGGGGTGAACTACTACATTATTATTGAATAACTATATCATACACTGGTCACCCTTTGCAGATTCTTGCAGATGACCTGAAAACTGTGCATGGATTAACATGCACAATTATGAAAGTACTCTCACCCATTTCAATACAATGGGACAAGTCTGCAGCAGTTAAGAGAAAAAGTGTATGCAATTTTGGTCAGTGAAAAAAAAAAAAAACACTGTGTGAGCATCTGCATTCATAGTGCAGAGTTTTTTTTTCCTTTTTTAACGTCTAGCATTTGTATTAGCTGTGATTATCATGGGAACCCCCCCCCCCCCCCCGCAAGGTGGCCCAAACCCCCCCCCCAACTATCTCCTGGCAGTTGCATGCATAAAAACATTGTGAACACCACGTCTTTGCAGTGTTTTTACACGACCCCATAAACTTTCATGGGTTACTTCGTTGTGTGATATAAACCAAAATAGGAGATGCTGCGATGGTTAAATTTTTATTTTTTTTATTTACGCGTAAAACACATACACCTGTCTGAATACACCAACACCAATCAGTGATGTTGTATCCTCTCCATATTAAGGCTGTAAAAAATATGGACGCAATAGTCAGAAAATATGCCATGTGCATGAGGTTTTATTCTCCTGTAATCTTAGCACATTCCCCATAATGAAATAAATCTTCTCTCAGATTACTGATTTACCTGAAATTCCTACTCACTAGGGTGTCATGTGAACTGTTATTGGTTTTCTAGCATGCATTCAGATTTCAATCATATTAGCCAGGAAAAAAAAAAATCTGTAATATATCTATTAGAGATGAGCGAACGTACTCGTTTCGAGTAATTACTCGATCGAGTACTGCCATTTTCGAGTACTTCAGTACTCGAGTGAAAAGTACTCGGGGTCGCCGTGGGTGAGTGGGGGGTAGCCGCGGGAAACAGGGGGGAGCCCTCTCTCTCTCCCTCTCCCCCCCACTCCCCGCTGCAACCCCCCACTCACCCACGGCGCCCCCCGAATTTTTTCGCCCGAGTACGGAAGTACTCGAAAATCGCGGTATTCGGGCGAAAAAGGGGCGTGGCCGAGCACGTTCGCTCATCTCTAATATCTATCTATCTATAAATTATAGATGGCACCTTCTTGAAGGCCTCCTTTCCATCTAACATAACGTTATAACCACCAACAATCCAATTTTCTATCTAAAACACATTCTCTTAAGAGTTCACTTATATGGAAGCTATAAGAAGACTTTTCCTCTCCTATGAGCATTTCTACGATGTCTGTTCAGTGAACTACTGAGAAAGATCTGTTGCCATTAGAATTATTAATTTGTGTAAAAACAGACTAACTGATCAGGGTTTCCTCAATCTCAGAAAGCAGCTTTACCAGTACAGAACAAGGAGTACTTTAATTAAATGAGTATTCTTTCAGCTGGTATCCCGCTGGCAGTTCTCAGCGGGACACCAGCTGAAAGTTTCAAGAACAATGCAGCTGTTTGCATATACAAAACAGCTGCTTTGTTCTCGGAGCCATCACAGTGGTATCCCGCTCTACCTGCATTAACTCTTAAGTAGCTAATTGGAGTTATGCAAAGATGATCGCTCAAAACTGTCACTCAAACTGTCGTTTGAGCGATTATCTTTCAGTGTAAATGGACCTTTACAAATTGTTAGAAACTAGCAAAGCATACTAATAATTGTCCAGTATACATAGGACTTTAGTAAGACTGATAACACGTCAGCATATGCACTATCCAAAAGCAAGACATAAAAGAATGGTAGATTAATTGTGAACTCAAACCTTTGTGTTCGGTAGATAACGGTTATGATGGCGAATGCCACTGCAACAAGCAGACCGTAGTCAAGACCTAAGGAAACTGAGGCCAGAAACGATACCACCCAAATTGCCTGAAAAGTGCAAGAATTAATTAGACAGACTGCATATTTCCAAAAGAAAAAGGTTTATGACAAGATAGTTAGGAGTAATCGATTACACAAATTATAAATGCTGCACACTGCATGTAACTCTCACATATCGAAGAAATATTGCATGCCAACATATACAATCTTGCCAATAGTAGCAGTATGTACATCTCAAGTCATTTAGGAGTGCGTTCTCTCTGCTACTGGCATTGCTATTACGTTTCTCGGAATAAATACATTTTTGGTTAAATTAAAAGGGCAAACTGGCACTGTATGGGTGAAGACAAAACTGCAGAATGCAATGGAAAGGGTGTGAAAAGTATCAATATCTAGTCAGAGCCACCTTTCATCTTCCAGCCTACCCCTGACTGTATTCTTCTCACGTACAATGGCCAGCAAATACACACTGGGATCGGGTATTATACAAACTAGTGGCGGCAAAACGCAGAGGGGCATTTTTATATTAACCAAATAAAGGTGCAGGTTACAAGATGACCGTGATCACACTTCTGCTACTGCGGCACTTTCTGGCCACGTTATTTTTATTTTAGCGTCCAAATATTTTTGCACCTTTGTAAATGTGTGAAGCCTGCCTTCCAAGCATTATTCACATCTGGATCAGGGCTTCATTTGAACCGCCATGCAGATGCCATCACTTTTGATTGGAAACACAGTGACATTTGAGGCACTACTTTTCCTGACACTTCAACGGAACCTGACAGACCTCATTACAAGTCAATAGGGTCTGTCAGGCACCACTGGTGTCCACCATGTGGCAGATCTGCCGCTGTGCAATTTCTGTTTATAGCCACAAGGCAGATGTAAACAGGGCCTAGGGTACATAAATATATAAAGTTTATATATATATGCAATACAATCTGAGGCAATACCAAGGAGCTTACATTCTAAGTACCTGAGGCAAAGGGAGATAAAGTGACTTGCCCAAGGTCACACGGAGCAGGTATTGAAACCAGGATGCCTGGTTCATAGTCCAGTGCTGTAGAGCCACTCCTTCTCCCTCTAACTATCTGCATAAATAAACGTTAGTTTATGTGAGGTGTATAAAGCTCATCTACAATCTCATTAGTCCTGCCAACAATTCAATTTAGCAAAAAAAAAAATCATGTCATGTTATCCCAGTTAAATAATTTAGTGTTCAGTAATAACCCTCCACTGAGAAATAATGACCTCAATATTCAGATTATTAGTCCACGCAAACTGCAGCGACAGTCTCCGTAACCGTGCTGCATCTTTAGATGACATAGTTAAAAGCAGATCAAGATACATTCCAGCAGCAATCAAGAGAGAGTGTTAGAATTCAATGTGGATACATTTAGAAGCATGCTAATTTATGTCGACACCTACCAGTTCTAGTCGGCTTGTTCTCCATAAATGTGGGATATCTGCAAACTGCTTGAACATTCCTTTTAAGTTCACCATCACTATAGCTGCTAATGCTGTCTAGAATAGAAATAGACATCACTTTTATTCTTTTAAGTTGCAAGAACTGGAAAAAACAACAAATCACCCTCATAAAAAGGAGCAGAGAGAAAAACGATGGCACCAGAAATCCTGCTAGTTAGGGATTAAAAGTAAATCCCCCCAGTCAGCAGTTATGATGGGAAAGGGTTCAGTCGGTCTTTATTTCTCACACAGATGATCGCTCAAAATTCTTTAGAAACTGACAGTTTTGAGTGATCATTTTACAGTAATGTTAGTGCTATACCTAAGCGCCGCAATTCTTCGTTTTGTATCCTGATATCCCATATTATAAAGTAGTGACACGCACGCACACACGATAAGAGTCTACGCATCCTTGTTAAAATGCGATTTTTGTGTCATGTTAAAAGATCCAACCAGGGGGGCGGAGGCGGCTAATGGTGGAGCAAGTCGAGCCCTGAGAGAGCTCCCGCGGCAACGGCCTTTCTTGTGGCTAACCGGCACAAAATCACGGCGCAGACAGGCAGGGAAGCCCAAAGCACCCCAGGGCACTCGCTGGGATGCGACAGAGGCGGCTTAGAGCACTTTCTGTGGCCGCAAAGAGAAGACTCCAGCCGCACAGGCAGATCCAAGATGGTGCCGACGGGAGAGGAGAGCGCGAAGAGTGGCGGCGCTGCAGGAGGAAGAGCCCTAGCGGTGGCGCCCTGGGAGAAATACCCCGAGAGGGAGAGAGATGACCAGGAGGCAGAGGAAGCAGACCCCGAACGGCACTCACCACTGCAGATGACTCACACAGAGCGGAGGAGGGAGAGCAGCGGCAGGCTCCAGGAACAGCACCATGCAGGTCAGACCTTGCCTGTATGCCCAGCAGCCCAAAGCCCCGCTGATCCAACAAGCTACCCAGGCAGTCTGAGGGAAGACAGGGGTGAGTCCAGCAGCCCCTCTGATACCCCACATAGACTCTCACATGTCCCTAGACAAAAAAGCTACTCCCAGCCCCACAGCCCCAAGCGACATGGGAGAGGAGTGGGATTGGAGAGCCCATTTACATTCCCTCCCCACTAAAGGGACCTGGATGGTGTTCTACGTAATCTAGAGGCGTCCCACAAGAGAGACATATCAGCTTTACAGAAAGATATAGTTCATGTGGACCAGCGCCTGACAGAGGTAGAAGATCTCCAAGACAAAATTTTGGAAACAATTGAATCTCACAGAAAAGCTATCCAGATGCAGGCGGCACAGATTGAGGAGCTATTTCTACACCTGGATGATTTAGAGAACCGGCATAGGAGGAATAATCTGCGTATTAGAGGCCTAAGTGAAAAAGTGGAAAATGCGCAGTTACAGACATGGGCTCAAAAATTCTTTAATGACATTCTGCAGAGACCAGCGGACAAAACCATTGAAATAGATAGGATCCACCGTACACTGGGACCGAGGTCCTCGGACTTGGCGAGACCGCGTGACATACTGTGCAGGATCCATTTCTTCCAGGAAAAGGAAATGATAATGCGTAAAGCTAGAGAGGCTAGGGAGCTGAACTTTCAAGGCTCCCTTATCCTTCTACTCCAAGGCCTATCCCGCCGTACATTACAACTCAGAAGAGCTCTGAAACCGCTGCTATTAGCTCTGAGAGAGAACGATATCCAATATCAGTGGGGGTACCCGTTCCAATTGACGGCGCGCAAAGGAAATAAAAGGGTCTCCTTCAGAGCACTAGGGGACCTGCCGGGCTTCTTAGGATCCCTCGGACTTCCAATGATAGCACTCCCAGACTGGCCTCGACAGGAGGGGGCACTAGCTCCCGCCTTATGCTCTTCCTGGCAGAAAGTCGGAGTTAAGGAGAAGCGCTGGCCCCTAATGCCTAATTGCAATGTCATACAATGCATGCCTGTCTGTCTGGGTCCTTGTCTGCTCTTTGTTCCAGGTTCCACCTTGGCAAGAATCCTCCGTTAAAAGTCAATGCTCCATGCCGGTAACGCTGTACCTTTTTGTTTGTAATATGCTTGTCAATTGGCCAGAGCCGCTAGAGAGAGTGGCTCCGCTGTTGGTTTCCACGTCCCCACATAGGGGCAATAGCCTGTGTGCTATATTGAAATGTTATTTCACACTTCATGTTCATTTAGTTCGAGAGGCACTAAGCCTCATGTTTCCTTGGTTTTCCCCTTTTCCTTCCCTCTCTACCCCCCCCCCCTCATCTCCCCACAAGGGTGTGGGTCCTGGGAGATAACAAGCTTTTGATTATACCTCTCATTGATGGCTAACGTGTCCATGTGCACCTTTAACGTTAAGGGGCTGAATACTCCAGAAAAGAGGAACCAGATTCTGTACAATTTACATAAAAAGGGGATCATGGTCGCCATGTTGCAGGAGACCCACTTTAAGGCTGATAGTGTCCCGCGCTTCTCCTCGAGATATTATTCAACTTGGTTCCATAGCACTCACCCCGAGAAAAAGGCGGACGGGGTCTCGATAGCGCTGCACAAATCCCTGCAACACACTGTCTTAGAGCACGAGACGGATCCGATAGGTCGATATGTTTTTGTTAAATTGGACGTAATGGGGGTAATGCTATCATTTGCTAATGTCTATTTCCTCAATCAGGGTCAAGCTTCTTTCGGGATAACCACCTTGAGGAAACTGGACGCCTTCACCGCCGGATCCAAAGTGATATTAGGAGGGGACCTTAACCTGGTGATGGACCCTGAGACGGACACATCGGCGGGTAAGTCCCCCATCTCGCACACAGCACGGACGACACTAAAACGGGAACTGGACAAAATGCATTTGGTAGACTTGTGGAGGATTCTGCACCCGGGTGTCAGGGATTACAGTTTTCACTCAGGGGCCCATAACAGTTATAGTCAGATAGATCACATCCTAATCTCACATAGCCTCCTAGACCATAAACCGGCGTGTTCAATTGGACCATTTCTCTGGTCAGACCACGCCCCAGTATATGGGGAATTAGCAGATATGGGCAGGCGACCGCGCTCGAACAAATGGAGACTTAATGAGAACCTCCTAAACGACTCGCTTTGCATCTATGAAATTAAGAAAACCACAGCAGACTTCGAGGAGACCAGTAGAAACGACACCTCAGACCCCCCCGGTTAAGTGGGAAGCTCTCAAGTGCGTACTGAGGGGGCTACTCATCTTGCATGGAGCCCGCCTCAAGAAAGCTAGATCAGCTAAGTTGCAGAAACTTATGGGAGAGATGGCCATAAAGGAATCCCTCAACAAAGGTCACCCTTCGGACGCAACAAAGGCAGAGATCTCAGTGATCCGCCACCAAATCTTGCAAATACTAGATCAGAGATCTCTAGGGGCCAGAGATAGACTGCGCAGAAGCGTTTTCGAATACAGGGACAAGTGCGGGAGGTGGCTGTCTAGGACGCTACACCCGAGAGCTCCCATGAACCACATTTCCAAAATACAGACTCCGAAAGGAGTGGCATATGCAACCTCTGAGATTCTGGAGGTGTTTCGTACCTACTATAACGATCTATATAACCTTAAGCAAGAGACCGAGAGGACAAATGGGGACGGGGGAGAAGATACACGAGATTACCTAGATAGCTACGCCCCAAAACTTGCGGACTCGGCTGCACTGGGGGACCTGGAGGAGGACTTTTCGACCCCTGAACTAGCAGGCCTAATAAAAGACCTTAAAGCGGGCAAGAGCCCGGGCCCGGATGGGTTCTCCTCCAAATTCTATAAAGCCTTTAAAGACGAAATTTCCCCGTGGATGCTGGGGGCTTTTAACGCGGTAAATAGGGGGTGCAATTTCCCAGCCCAGGCTTTACAGGGTCACATAGTGGTTCTGCCCAAACCGGGAAAGGACCCCACAGTTTGTAGCAATTATAGGCCTATATCACTCATAAACACCACCATTAAGATATTCGCTAAAGTAATTGCGTCCCGCCTACAACCCTTTATCCCAAAGCTAATACATAGGGATCAGGTGGGGTTCGTCCCGGGAAGGGAGGGCAGGGACAATGTAATCAAAGCTATGTCCTTGATCTCGAGGGCGCGCGGCGCGGGGACCCCACTATGTCTTATGGCCGTCGATGCCGAAAAGGCCTTCGACAGAGTAAGATGGAGTTTCCTGGAGGCCACCTTGCAGAGCATAGGTCTGGGACCCCGTATGAGGGAGAGGATAAATGCCCTATATAAGAACCCCACGGCTAGGGTGAGGGTCAATGGAATGTTATCAGATACCTTTCCCATACACAACAGAACTAGACAGGGGTGCCCGCTGTGGCCCACCCTCTATATTTCAACAATGTAGTCGCTAGCCAACGCCATCAGAAGAAAGGATTCCGTCAGGGGTGTAAAGATAGGACACACGGAGCATAAATTATCCCTGATCGCTGACGACCTCATGATCTACCTAACCTGCCCAAGTGTCGGCCTTAAAATACCTGGGCATCCAGCTCCCTGCCGACGCCTCCCACACATTTAATCTAAACTATAAACCATTCCTAGAGAACTTAGACAAAGACCTTAACAATTGGAACCCCTATTTTTGTCCTGGAGTGCCAGAATCAATGCGGTCAAGATGGTGTCGCTCCCAAGGTTTCTTTATCTGTGTCAGGCTTTCCCCATATGGCTTCATAGACAATACCTAAAGCACATACGTTCCCTAAACACCAAATTCGTCTGGCGAGGGCGCAGGCCTCGATTAAAACATAGTACGTTGGTTAGAAATAAGGATAGGGGAGGCCTAAGCCTTCCGGACTTCTCTTTGTACTACAAAGCTAATATAGCTAAATGTCTCCTCGAGCTTCTCAAGCACAGCGAGTCCAAACTCTGGGTCGAGATGGAGCTCGACTCGGAGCCAAGCTTGACTCAGGGTATGTTCTGATCCCGGGAGGCCTGACCAGAGACTCTCCCAGAGTGTCCCCACTGTTGAGGATACTGGCGGAGGCATGGTCGGGCTTCGCCAGACAGGACGAGCTTGTCTCAATCCCGGGCCCCCTTACCCCAATCCTGGCTAACCCTCAATTCAAAGCCTTCGAGCGGAGCAGAACCCTGCTGCTAACTCCTGAGACACGGGTTCCACGTTTGAGGGATGTGACAGGCCAATCGGGGATCAAACCTCTGGCGGAGTTTTTCGCGGGGACTCGGGTACCACCGGGAGCTTGGATGGTATATCTGCAACTGAGGGGCTCATTGGACTCCCTGGCACAGGCCTAACCAAGGTTCTCACTCCCTTTGAGGAGTTATGCATGTCTCCCGATTCCCACAGACATTCAATTTCAGTACTATACAGGTTAATGCTGGATCGCGAGATGGGGGAAGAACCCCTGAGGTGCACGGGTATATGGGAGGGAGAGCTGGGGAAAAGCTTACCCACTGATCTCTGGCGGAAATCCTTCATTCTAACCCACAAGGTCACAGTTCACTCCAGGTTACACGAACTCAATTATAAGGTTCTGTCTCAGTGGTATACAACCCCGGAAAAATTGAATAAAAGGTTTCCCCAGTCCTCCACCCAGTGCTGGAGGGATAATATGGTTCATATTTGGTGGGAATGCCCCCCGATAGCGGCATTATGGAAGGACGTGGAGGCCCTATACAACAGCCTGTGCAGGACGGGTGTAGTGCTCTCGCCCGAGATGGCCCTGCTGTCCATGTTTCAAGGGTCTATAGCCCATGTGAGAAAAGGCCTACTGAGATTTTTTATCCTGGCAATAAGGCAAATTATCCCAAAATTCTGGCGAGCTGCCTCGGGGCCCAATAGGACCCATTGGGTGGAGGCGCTGAACACCTTGGCCAGATTCGAGGAGATGAGGGCAGAGGAGGACGTCACTGTGGAGAGGTTCTATGCAACATGGCGACCCTGGCTGGACTTCAGATCATCACCCGGTTTGGGAGAGTGGATCACTCGGTAGACAAGCCTGACACAGGCTGGGGGCTCCTTGATATCGCCCTGCAAGTAAGTAGAGAGGAGGCGGCCCCCCCCCCCCCCAGAGCGGAGGACGGCAGACTCGCCCATACTGAAACCCCTCGCACTGAGGCGCTACAATGTTAGACACGTCGAGAATACAGTCAGGTGTAGAGTGTTGACAGATTCTCTCTCCCGATTCACCCACACCCAACCCCTAATCCTCCCTTGAGCTCCTCGGAGCACCTTCCTTGGTTAACTTTTCTCTCTCTCTCTTTCATCCTTTCCTACTACCACCTCCTGGACCCCTACCGCGAGGAGGGAAAGAACTCTATCTGTTAAAAGAAATGTTGGACTGAGGCGGTCAATTCACAGACTCCACGGTGGTGAGGTAGTGGAGTAGATAGCGGGTGCAACACAAAAAATGGATACCAATGATGGATATGTACCCTGTGTTGGAATCTCTGCTTGCCTCTATGTCTTAATAAAAACCTATTGAACTAAAAAAGATCCAACCAGGATGAATAATTTCAGATTTATTACCACCTTCAATGTGACCCACTATCTGTACAATTTAAGCCACTTCTTGATGACAGTCTTCACTGTGCTCCATAATATATGTAATGCCTTGGGAATTTTTTGGGCCCCTTCTCCTGACTGATACATCAAATGGATCTTATTGTAAAGCTCTTTGCGGACCATGGCTTTTGCTGAAAAATGCAACTAAGCATTTCCCTTCAATTTTTTACTAGAATAGCTGAACTTTATATGGGGTAAATCAGAATCACTTTCCACAATGGCAGCAAAGTACTGACTACTATATACTCAGAAAGAGGTGATTGGCTACCTCTGAACACAACCACATGCCCAAATATAAGCGGGTGCAAACACTTATGCAACCACATTCTTGTAGTGTTGTTTTTATTTTTCCACCCTAAATGATTTCAGTTTGTTCTTCAATGGAATTGTACAGATAATGATTTGTACAGATTGTACAGATATTATAACGGATCACATTAAGCTGGAAATAAATCTGAAATGATTCATCTTTGTCAGATTTTTTAACATGACAAAAACCTGGCATTTTAACAGGAGCGTGTATACCTTTTATATCCACTGTACAGTATATAATAAAGCTTAGGAAAAAAAAAAGTTGAAAGAAAGAAAATGGAGTTTGTTGCCTTTTGTAAGCAGTCTTCAATGTAATAGTCAGCAACAAGGCCAAAGGAAGTCCAATTCTTGCATAACAGACCATACAGTGACATTGTGATCTTAAATAAATGGATACATTACACTTCCATGTACGCAAAACATTTCTACTGTGATTACAAAGGTATAGTGACCATGTTTACCAAACATGAAAGATATTCAAGTTACCCCCATCCCCTTACACAGAGCAATGATCGTTCAATAATTAGCTGACTTAACGTTCATGGGGGAGGAGAGGGGATATCTCCATGAAAATTCTTTCGCAAGTTGTGCAAATGAGAACAATTATAGGCCCATTTACACAAGCAGATAATCGCTCAAAGATCACTCAATAATTGGTATTCAAGTAGCTTCTCAGCTACTTATATACCAATTATGTAGGTTAATCAATCCTTCCTTGAACGCAGCTAATAGCCCAAGGCTATTATCTGTGGACAGATCCTTTGTTCTCCATGGGGAAAACAATGCTATCAGCTGTGGTGAACGACTGATAAAAGTGATCTCTAAAATCAAGTGAGCTTGATTTTAATGAACAGCGAAAGGTGCCCGAAATGCGGGTGTCCCGCGCTCATTTACATGCACCGATTATCGCTAAAACGATCGCCGACGAGCAAAGTTTTAGCGATAGTGGTCCAGTGTAAATGGGCCTTATGACTTTTCACCAGTTGACTTTTGATCTACCAACGACTAGGGAGCACATTATTGCTCAGTGCCCCGTCATTGGCCGTATGTGCACAGGACGACTATAGCCCGAATTCACTGTTTTTAATGATTATTTGAATGATAATCGTCCCATGTATAGGTACCTTTACAAAGCAAGGCTGAATACCCTAAATTGTTATCTACAGTAGTTAGTGTGTGGGTGCTTACAAAAGACAATATTACAAAACTTATACAGAGGGACAAAAAGACCCACCTTCCCAAGAATAATACCCCCCTACCCCTCCTATTATACCCAAAAGGTAGTTGCTAACATAAGTTAAAAAAAAAGAAAATGAAGGTATATTCACATAACAAGTAGAACTTACGAAACAAAATGTAAAGTATTGTAAATGTCTTTAATTGTGATCATATAGGTTCATGAATGATGTTTCAGGAGAAAGTGTTCTCCTTCATGGTTCATTTACAATAGAATCAAAATGTATGTTTAAGTCTTCCATCAATAAACAATAAAACAAATAGACAATACTACATACCTGGGGCAATGGTTGAAAGAGGTATCCAATGACCAATATGACCAACAGCACCATAAAAGAGGACAACAGACCTGCAATCTAATTGTATAGGCCAATTGTTAATGAAAACACGTCACACTTTTACCTCATCTAGTCTGTGCACGTTCACACTTTTTATAGATTTTACATAGCACGGTAATCTGACCAATAATTAAAGCGGTTGTCAGAGTAAATTTTTTTTATATAGTTTTGGGCCTCCTGCGCCCAAAACTATATAAAACAACATACTCACCATGGTGCTCCGGAGCACCATGACATTTGACAGATGATGTCACCAGTTCTTCTGGCCCAATGACGTCCCATAAACATGTCACATGTCCTATTAATGTAGAAGCCCTTGGCAGGTTTACGGAACATAACTGAAGACATCCCCGTCAGGCCTCCTATTGACTGCAGTGGGCATGTGGATAAGCAATGCGGCAGCAGGGAGGCTATTTTATATATATATATATATATATATATATCTTACTCGGAAAACCCCTTTAAAATAACAGACTAGCTCATGATTTCTGTCCAGGACATCTGACCTCTCAAAATGCTGCCTTTCAAGAAGCAAATATTTCTGTTTTATTGCCAAATATACTAAAATAATTTGCTTTCCTTTTCGGCAGAAGGGAGGTGACGTTCCAGCTATACCAAAAACAATTTAGTAGTTGGTTCCAAAACAAATAGGACCCTAAAAATAACTGGTAGAACACAACTCCTCATTTGTTTTTTGAACGGTATCCCTTTCCTTTAGTGCCCCATTCGCAGGGACCTTTAGTGTAAACAGTAATAGTATATAGGTAAGGGTTTGGACAAAAAAGGGGCAAGGAATTATTTGCAGAATGTCATTAGCATACACTCTGTATACAGATGCATCATCAATGGACTTGGTGACATCCATGTGTCATCACAGAATAGGGAAGCAGCGTGAGAAGTGTGTTCCTTGTCTCAGGAAACGGGCTGTAAGACTTTTAAGCCATTTTACTTAGTAATGAATAAGAAAAAAAACAAACAAAAAGAACACGTATTTGCCCAACACAAACACTACATACCTGTGTATTACCCCCTGTGCTCTCCTGGACCAGACTACGGGACATTGAGCAAGTCACAGCAAATGTTTGGAAAAAAGAGCCAACAGAATTGCACAATCCTAGAGCAATGAGTTCCTGAAAATTGCAAGGAGTTGAGTGTCAGATTTAATACACTTAGCAGAAGAAAGTATTATTGCTGAATGATATAGCACCATCATGTTCTGCAGGACTAGACACAGAACATTTACAGAGAGTACGAAAAAAGACCAGCGTCCACAATGCTACAAATCCAGAGGTGCGGCCTTAAAAAGATTAGTGCTTCTGCATTTAACGCGACGCAGTAAGCAAGACTCGCCCAGGTTTTAGGAAACTATTTCATGACCCTCAACAACCACAGAATAGGTGTGAGTATAAGTATACAAGATAGAATATTGGCTAAATAGGAAGGCTCCGTGTCCATCCATTTCTAAAAATTAAAAACCTTTCAAAACCAAAAATTTTCAGTTTTTTGTTCCCGTTTTCCCAAAAGCAATAGTTTTTTTTGTGTGTCCATTTACGTAGTCGTAGGAGGGCTGTTTTGTTTTTTTTGCAGGGTGAGGTGTACTTTTAATGGTACCATGTAATGTACCACATAATGCATTAAAACTAAAAAAAACTCCAAGTCAAGCGAAATGAATAAAAACAAACACACTTGTGTTATTTTAGGGCTCACTCACACGAGAGATGGGGGGCTGCATATTACACATTTTTTTACGTGCATAAGGGCGCATTCAGATGACCGTATATCGGCCAGGTATTCACGCCGGCCGATATATGGCGCTTCTCTCTGCAGGGGGAGGAGGCTGGAAGAGCCGGGAGCAGTGCTCTGAGCTCCCGCCCCCTCTCTGCCTCCTCTCCACCCCCTGCACTATTTTCAATGAGGAGAAGTGGGACGGGGGCGGGGCTAATTCCCGAAACTTAGCCCCACCCCGCCTCCTCTCATTGCAAATAGTGCAGAGGGGCGGAGAGGGGGTGGGAGGTCAGAGCACTGCTCCGGGCTCTTCTAGCCTCCTCCCCCTGCAGAGAGAGACGCCATATATCGGCCGGTGTGAATACCCGGCCGCTATATGGTCGTCTGAATGCGCCCTAATATACAGTACATAGTTAAATACGCATAAAGCTGTTTTTTTAACCCCCATAGCCTATAAAGCGCATAATACACCAAAATAGGACATGCTGCATTTTTATTCACAAGTGTGAAAAAAATGCATGTTTAAATGGCCTGATGTAAATAAACAGCTTTTAGGAGCTTGAAATCCCCGCCTCCAGAAAACACACGTGCCTTCAGCCAATCACAGCCATTCAATGATGTCATTGAATGGCTGTGATTGGCTGACGGCGTGTGTTAGCTAATCACAGCTTTTTGGAGGCGGGGATTTCAAGCCCTGCGTCCAGAAAGCAATGCTCTGCCGGGGACCAGGAGGGAGCGACAGCCTGCAGCAGCGCCGCAGAACGCCGGGGAAGGTGAGTAATGTTTTTTTTTGTTTGACACTTTCTTTTTTTTTGTATTACCGGCGTATAAGACGACCCCCGACTTCAGAGCAGATTTTTCGGGGTTCAAAAGTCGTCTTATACGCCGGTATATACGGTAAGTGTAAAAAAATATTTATAGTTATGGGCTGGATACAATATTTTTTGGTCGGACAACCCATTTAAGGCAAATTGGTGTAAAATTGTAGGTGAAAAAGTTGTCTACTTTGAACTCAATCTATGAGCCAAAAGAGAGAGCATATAAGTATCAGGGACATCCTCAACTACCAAAAACCAGCCTATACACATATTATATGGACAGCCTTTTATTGGAACAGCCACCATGTAATAATCCATGTCCTTTGTTGAGGATGCAGGAATAAAAGAAAAAAAATTTTTTTCCCCACTATGATAACAGCTGATTGTCATGTTTTACTAATAGCTTAATTGTCAAATAAGATTAGGTAGGCTTAAAAAATGCAGGTCACTCCAAGTTAATCTTTCTCCTCATTCTGAAGTAGACCTGCATCTGACAACTTACTTAAAATTGCGATTTTGTTTCCCAAAGTGAATTCGCAGTAGCCCTCCAAAACAGTGTTCAGCTACAGATTTGCTTGTGGATCCGCTTGCAGGTTTAGCCCCAGTCAATGGGACAAATCCACATGTGACTGTCAGATACAGAAACTGTGCCAAGAATTAACATGGCAATTCTTCCCCCTCCTTGATGTGGATTACAAGATCTGTGCTGTATGATCTATCGTGTGGCTTTCCACAGCATTCAATTAAATACTAAAGTCCATGGTCTCATGAAGTTTTCATGTATGAACAGGGCTTCAGTGCTTTAGAGGGGAGGTTGTAATAAGGACAAGGGCATCTAAACGTCTCCCAGTAAAATGGAAAGAAAATAGAAAGGGTCCACATTTCTAAAACGTTTTAAACAACCGTTTAACAGTGGATATTATCTATCTCATAGCTCTCTAGCTGCACTCCTGACATTACTAGTTATATTGTATACCCACCTGATTTCCACTAACTGCATATCCATGTTTAAGTGCAAATATTTTGGCCATTGAAATAGTCATGGAAAATCCAACCACTGCTATAGCCACTGCATCCACAAAGACGGCAGAGAAGAGGCCAACATCTGGGAGATCTGGGGGACGAAACCTACAAAATAAAACTTCTCTTTAATGTTGACGCATTTCCTCAAAAAGAGGAGTACATTATTATATGTATTATTTAATCTTGATGGTAGTGGACCGTGTAGGGAGTAAAATGACCTATGCAGTTTGGTGATAGACAGATGCTAGTATAGGTAGAAGGGGAGAGAATATTTGAGGGGCTGCTGATTACTTGCACAAATACAAGTTCTTGTAAAGAGCAGTGCAGGGTCCTGGAGGAGATAAGAGTGTTATGTTATAGAGACACTAGGCCTGCCACATTTGTGTGATGATTGCAGTAGTAACAACCACTTTATAATCACTGCTTTGTGCAGGAATACTTATCTATAAATCTATCTGATGAGCACAGTAGTAGGAGCTATTCTGTGTCATTACGGTGCTGGCATCATTCAGACACCACTGAAGGGACCGCACACCATGAAAGAGTGTAGACACAGTCTGTTTTAAGTGCCACAAACAGATCTAAAACATCTGCCTCTATCTTGCAATGACTGAGGCTCCTGAAAATTACTATGGCTTCCAAAAAAAAGACAGCTAGATATATGGTTGAGACCTTCGCTGTCTCGTATACAGGAAAAAAGGGGGGCTATTTTTGAAAATAGAAGCTCACAAGATCTTTAAGTGTTGGAAAAAAAAATAACGCAAGAGCAGGACATAAGGCAAAAAATGTTAAAAGGTTGGTTAAAGGTTAACAAATGTATAGTGGGGGAGACTTGGAGGGAACCTTTTTTTAAAGATAATGCAGTCTATGGTTTTAACCTACCGGCCACCAGTGCCTTCCCAGAACATATCATGCATTGCCCAAAGTGTAAGACCCCAGCAACAGGTCTTGCACACTTGCTATGGTTTTGTGATTGCTCTCAAGAATACTGGGACTGTATTCTACAGTATATCAAAACACATTGGAAGGTAGAACTCTAATGGAATATCTGGAGTCTGGATATTAGTCTATAGTCCCGCAGAGGCTCCGGTTCCCCAAAATACAAACATATCACCATTTATACACACAGTGCAGTATTTAGCAAAAGGGGCACTTCTATCACACTGGTCAAAAGATACAATCCAAGCATACACAAAGGAGGAGGAGCAAAAAAAATTATTTGGGAAATGGAAACCTTCCTTGATCTCACGTTTTACGGATATGGATATAGCAAACATTGTGACACCTTTCCAATATACAGCATGGTACCTCAGGGAGAACTTGAAGGGGTCTCGGGGCAGGTTAAGACTCCCTACAGTGGGCGATAGAGAAAGTAGAGGCACCAAGTATTGAGGTAGGATCTCTTAGAGATATTCTTTCCCACTCCCACTACCTTATTTTTCTACCCACTGCCCCCTTACCTTCACTTCCCCCACCCCCACCCACCATCCTCTAACCTACACTACCCAGCTTTTCTGCGAAAGATTAAAGGTTCAGCTCTGGTTTAAAAGCTACAAGCATAAAGGAACTGTTCTTTGTAGGATTACCGCATGAATATCGGTCCTGCGAGACTGAACTCACATATGTAAACAAAATATTGGCCCTGTGTGGCTTTCACCAATCTTATAGTATTTCATTTAAATTTTTGTATGTTGACAAAATATTTTGAAGAAAAATAAATAAAAAGGACAGCTATCCAACTTTCATACTGGGCAATGATAAATATATGTTCAGTCTAAAATATCTTACCCGGTTGGGATATTGCCAACCACATCTACTTCATATGACTTTTCTAGATTAAGTGCAGCTGATACGCCAGTTGAGATTATTACCTTAAAATAATAGGGTGAGATAATTAAAAACATATTACCAATTTAAAGCACAATTCATTGTAGCAATATAACTCAACTTAAACAGGACGGTCAGCTCTCCCGACTTGTCTGCATAACTTAGTACTTGCACTCCCCATTTAAGAATTCTGCAACATCTTTTCTCACAGCAATGCTTTATGACATTCCTCTGTTCCTCCTAGACGTTTATGGATAAGTTGACAACTAGGCATTACCTGTCACAGGGGTGTGTCCTTACACAGACAGGTTCTCTCACAATGGCTGCATAGTGACAGACCATGTTGGGAATCACCCCCTCCCCAACCAGTAACACAGTTTTAATGTAATCATACATTTCTAGTAGGAATAGCAGACAAATGGCACAATAGAGAGTTCAAAGTAAAGGATGCTCTAGAATTGTTATAGGGAAATACAAATAATGTACTAAAAGCATGGCAGGAATGATGACGAATCCCCTTTAAATGAAGCTGCCAAGAGCATTTTTTGTCTTTATGCTTGCAGCAGAATTTAAGAAATGTGTGTACAATTTACAGCAAATCGGCGGAACGGACTGTCATATTGGCAGTTCATGTGGGGTCCCTCAATTTTCACGCCATCTTCTAAGGGTGGTTTCACACGGACAATAAAATCAAACACATTAAGTGTTTGTCAGTTTGCAAAAATCAGTCTGTCAATTATTTGGCCATCTACATGCATTGGTGAATGTGTCTCACACTGTCAGTAATATTCACTTCAGCATATAAAACACAACTGTATCTAGTATAGTATATATAGCCTCAATGGTTAGGATGGGAATATGCATTTAACCCTAGATCACTAAACAGATTTTTGAGCTACACTGTCACTACATATTAGTCTAACAGACTAACAAAATTAAACTTCAATATTTTATTAGTGAAAAAGTAACAACAATTATGAACATTTATGAAACTAAATAAACTTCTTCCCTCGAGTCGTTGCTAAGTGGAACAGTGTGTTCTCCCCAGATGGCCTTACTGCAGGAGTGGCATGAGAACAGTCATCCTGTGCTTCTAGTACGGACAAGATGCCCACCTTGGGTTTGTTTGCTGTGCTTGAGAAGTACTTGCTACAATACTTTCCATTTTCAAAATATCTTTGATACTTACTTTAATATCCCTCCTCAAAGTCACAGTATGAAACTGACCACGGCTCAGTGAGAGTATCTGTGAGACTAATGTTTACATTCACCACGTCCAAAAACCCACCTTGCCAATGCCACGATGAATATACAGATTACACAGCTCCTGGAGTGGCTGCCCTCAAGATCTGCTCTGAGGACTTAACATACTGTGAGAATGTCTGCAGGTTAACACTAGTTCTGTTATCCCAGGGAACCTTTGTGATATGAATATTTTATAAAGAACACTTACAACAATTATCTCCATGGGAATTGGAACTGGCAATTTCTTTTTAAAATGATCATTAATTTTCTTGGCCCCGAGCAGCAATATCATGCAGATAACCCCAATAATCAACGTAGCAATGTTGGTTGCTGTGATATTGGACAATACAGCAATTAAACTCTGAAACAAACAAAGAGACATTAAAAATCCACAGATTCTGACCAGTCTAGAAATATGGTGAAGGTTCTATTCTTAGGAATTCCATTTTATGTTGCATTCTGATACAAAAATATTTCTATAAATTTTAAGCCTTATTTGAAAGGGAACAAAATTTTAACCCTTTCCAATCCACTTTGTATCCTGGTTTTCCTAGGGGGGCTTACTCTTTTTCTGCCGTTATACAATGGCGCTCTATGCTGGCTAAAGCCAGTACTGCATGAGGTGACATGTTGGATAGGCTCCGACAGCAGAGAGGCTGGCAATATACAGTAAGAGAACCCCGACGGACGTCTTCCAAGATCAAAGCTGTACAGCCTTAAATCATAATGTCTTAAGACGTCAGATAGTGGATTGGGAAGGGTTAAAAAGGTAATTGTATTTACCATTCTAACTTCTAATGTACAGTAATCAGTCAGTACTAACCCCAATGCTGAATGTATTCACCAGGTGGGATTTATATCCAAACTACAACAGATGTCAATATCATAGGCTGCAACTATTAGTGGTTGTTAGCAGAATATACCGATAGCACAACATATCACGGAGTAGAAGATAAAATACAACTTACATATATGACTGCTAGAGGTCCGCTGTATCTATTAATTTTAATTCCCAAGAGGTATTTCAGCTGCGAGGTGAAGACGTGAACTGCTGCTGCTGTTGTGAATCCTCGTACCAAAGGTTCAGTCAGGTAGATGGCTACAAAGCCAAACCTAAGTATGCCTAGGCACAGCTTGTAACAACACATAACACATCAGTACATGGTCTATATAGTCACGGTCACATTTTCTGTGATTTAAGGATACACACCATGTTTAAATAGTTCAACTTATTATGCAATAATCCAAAATCCTTTTGCTACCAGAATTTATAAAACACCATTAAATACTTGGGAGTGTCTCATGAAGGCAACCCCTGTCTATATATACACTATTCGGGTATATGGATTTCATTCAGGCCCAGACTGGGACTCCTCTCTACATGGCAGACCAGAGCGCTGCTCTTCTATGCATTACATTGATGGCCATTCATCTAAGATGGGCACAATGTAATATTGGCATCTGCAGCTACCCTTTGCAAAAATCAGCGGTCTGCTGGAGGTTCAGGGAATTGGACTCTGACCGCTGCAGCAGTGCCAAACTGAGTCATTGAAAGTGAATGGGTTAAAAGTGGTTGTGGGAGACTAAAATATTTAAGATCTAATGCCAATGCAGATAGGTGATCAACAGTGATCCTACTCCTGGGAAACCCCTTTAAAAAGGGAAATCTGTCAGCTTAAAAATGCTGTCCATTCTGCAGGCACCATGTTATAGAGTAGGAGGGGCTGAGCAGATTGATACATAGTATTATGGGAAAAGATTCAGTACAACTTGTATTTTATACATTTAACCCTTTCCTCATTCTAAGCTGAACGGTCCAATGGGCGGTCCTATGGTGATGGACAGCTACCCCTGCATGTACTGTCATTCCCTGTTTCTACAGCTAGTTCAAGTTGACAGATTCCCGTTAAGTTCTAACACGTTTTTATAATACTAAAGCATTGTTAACAAGCACAAATTTTACATTAGATACCCAGGTTTTATTTCCAAAACAAAAATGAATAGCATCAGTCATCAGATGAATTGCATTAATGTATTAGATACCCTCCTCCCCATGTCATGCCACACAGTATATAATGGGTAGTGTACACCTATCAGTTATAACATTACCACCACTGACTGGTGCAAATGTAATGAAATAATCAGATTTATGTCAAGAGGGCAGATATATTAAGCCACAAGTGAACAGCCAGTTCTAGTAAACTTTAAATAGGGGCAAGCCGAAAGGACTGTTTGTGACTTTGACATGGGCCAAATCGCTACAGCTAGACGGCTGGGTCAGAGCATCTTTGAAACGGCAATTCTTGCAGGGTGTTTCTAGAATTCAATACCTGTAAAAGGTGATCAAAGGAAGGACAACTGGTGAACTGGTAATAAGGTTATAGGTGTGCAAGGCTCACTGGAGCGCATAAGAAGCACAAGTCAGCCCGCCTGATCCAATCCCATATAAAAGATACTGTAGCACAAACGGCAGAAAGGAGTTAAGGCTGGCTATAAAAGAAAATGTGCATTACAGCTTGCTGTGCATGGGGCAGCATGATCAGACTACTGTTCACCACTAAAATGGTCTACAATGGGCACAAGCATTAAAACTGGACTACAAAGCAATGTAAGAAGGTGGCCTGGTCTTAGGAATCATGGTTTCTTTTAACTCATATGGAAGATTGCATGTGTTGGTGTGCACATGTCCCTGGGAAAAAAGAAAAAAAAAGGTTTGATACCACGTTAGCCAGTAGAACAATGTGCGTTATTGTTATGTTAATATATTATGATACATTTTAATGGCCAACAACAACAACAAAAAGAATAGATGTTGATGGTGTTGACAACTTAAAGGGGTATTCCAGCGATTCAAAGTGAAAGTCATATTCTTCATAAGGCGAGAACAAGTAATTTTACAATACAAGGTTAGAACTCATTTTACAAAGCTGCAGAGATATTGCTTTGTGCCTTGATATTCTGTAATGACACAGATTGTACAGCTGTGAATGTGCACTCATTAGTAACTGGCAGTGGGGCATTGTTGGAGATGTACTCTTTGTACTCAACAGTGGCCACTTTAAATAACAATGTGGAACTCTTAAGCTGGCTGGAAAGCAGGGGTGGCACAGGTAAAAAAAAAAAAAGTACTGGAGTTTAGTTTGACAATTAGATGGATGCTTGAAATAATGGCAGTGAGTGGAAACATTAGGGGAAGTTTCACCCAGTCTCCAGAATACCCCTCTAAGTTTGGGTCTACTTTGGCCTCTTCATCAGGATACCAAAATATCTGAAGAAGCACAAATGCACTACAGGTCTCTGAACGAATATTAATTCCAGGGCTCTTGTACACTGGTGAAAGCAATATCGGGCTGTGAATCACAGCTCGATATCGCTCTTGCAATCCTTCTGAAAAGCCCTGGATGCGAGGCGTTTTTGCAGGGAAACAGCCTCGCATCACAGCAGGGCCGAAGGAATCTCCTGCGTGGCTGTCACAGCCGTGGCAGGAGATAGCGATCTTCTCCCATTGACTTCAATGGGGCCGGCGGTAGCCCCATCACATCAGAGGATCACTGGAGGAATCCCCTGCTGCAGCTGTTACAGCTGTAGCAGGGGGATCGTGATGTTCTTCCATGGTTTTCAATGGGGCTGGCGGCAGTAGCTCCGGCCCCATTGAAATCAATAGGAGAAGATCGCAATCCTCTGCCACTGCTGTGGCAAGGGATTCCTTCATCCCCGCGGGGAGTTTCATCATCACTGAACACTGTGTTCTGTGATGAGGGGACTCCCTGCGGGGATGAAGGAATCCCCTGCCACTGCTGTCACAGTAGTGGCAGAGGATCGCAAAGCTCTCCTATTCTGCAATTTGGTTATTTTCTTTAAATGCAATCCAATCAAACATTTATATACTATACATTATGTGTGTTTCTTCAGATATATTTTGTTATACCAGCCTGATAGAGGCCCAAGTAGCCTTCAAAAGCTTGCACTATTACATTTTTTTGGTTGTTAGACATTAACAGGTATCATTATCATCATGATTTTATTTCTCTTCCTTAGAACAATAACTTTTTCCATGGGGAAGAGATGGCACCAGAATGAACTATGGGAAGAAGACAAGCTGGTGGAGGCATGTTATGCTCATCCTCGGAACCTTCAGTCCTGTCATTTGTGCGTGACTTTGACTTACAGCACCTACCTAAATATTGTTGCACACCATGTACACTCCTTTATGTAAACAGTACTCCCTATTAGTAGTGGCCTTTTCAGCAGGATGATGCATTCTGCCACAAGCAAAAATTGCTCAGGAATCGTTTTAGAAGCAGGGCAAAGAGCTCAAGGTGATGACTTGGCCTCCAAAGTTCCTTCAGATTGAGATCTGAGGAATATCTGTGGGATGTGCTGAAAGAACTTGTCTAAGCTATCAAGGCCCACCTGACAACTTACAGGACCTAAAGGATCTGCCACTATTGTCCAAGTTGAAAAATGTAAGACTATGCACATGGGCAGGAGGAACGGATGTCACAAATATTCGCTTAATGGGGTACCACTAGGGAAAAGTGATATGGAAAAGGATCTGGGGGTATTAGTGGATAATAGACTAAACTGGAGTAACCAGTGCCAGTCCACTGCTGCAAAGGCAAATAAAGTCTTGGGGTGCATCAAAAGAGGTATAGGGGCGAAGGACGAGAACATTATCCTTCCATTATATAAGGCACTTGTCAGACCTCACATGGAATACTGCGTACAATTCTGGACACCGGTGCTCAGGAAAGATGTCACAGTGCTTGAGGGGGTTCAAAGAAGGGCAACTAAACTAATACATGGAATGACGGGACTGGAATACCCGGAGAGGTTATCAATATTGGGACTATTTACTCTAGAAAAAAGAAGGTTAAGAGGCGACCAAATAACCATGTATAAGTACATGAGGGGACAACACATGGATCTCTCCCGCGATCTGTTTACACCCAGGACCACGACGGTAACAAGAGGACATCCGCTACGATTAGAGGAAAGTAGGTTTCATCACCAACACAGAAAGGGGTTCTTTACTGTAAGAGCAGTTAGACTGTGGAACTCTCTACCGGAGGAAGTGGTGATGGCAAAATCCATAGAGGAGTTTAAAAGGGGACTTGATGTCTTTCTGGAGAAGGATATTACAGGATATAAATATTAGGTTAAGTGTCAATCCTGGTATATAGGCAGGTAGGAACTATTAGGGGTTGATCCAGGGAACAGTCTGATTGCCATTAGGGAGTCGGGAAGGAATTTTTCCCCCAAAAGGGCTAATTGGCTTCTGGCCTTGGGGTTTTTTGCCTTCCTCTGGATCAACACAGTAGGATAGACAGGCTGGACTAGATGGACAATGTCTTCATTCGGCCTTACATACTATGTTACTATGTTACTAAGTACCAGATAGCACAGGACACCTGATGGCTTGTGGAGGTGATGCCTTGCAGGGTCAGCACAATAGTAGGTAGCTGGTTTTAATGTTGTGACTGATGGGTGTACAGCTCAGATACAGGAGCACAGAAAAAGTACCTGAATTAGACCAGAAAGCAAAGTGATGGCCACAGCTACTCTCACTCGCATTGCATCCCTTTCACCAATCTTCTGCAAGAGCTCTGTGCCGTTCGTGACATTGGCTTGCACTATGTCAAACATTTCATCTGGGGCCATTCGAAGCGCTACTCCACCAATCATCAGGCTGATAACAGCAAATGTACCTGGAATGGAGCACATTCATCTTCATCAAGTCTTATTGATTTTTCAAGTGAGAAAAGCAAAACAATGAAAACATTTAATAAGTTCAAAACTGAATAGAAACAAGAAGATGGTGCAGTTTGTGGTGCCTCCTTTATATCAGCCTCAGCTGGACAGGAAATCGAAAAGCACATTGAGGCACATTAACCCTCTTGTGCCAGAATTCTACAAAATATTGCGGTTTAGGTGCAAGTGCCAAAATTGCAACTTTTGAGGATTTAGGCTGGGCCCCGACATAGTTTTAAGAAGTGGGCAAAGCCTATCATTAGGGACACAGCCCGTCAGATATACAATAATTTATGCCAGAAATGGAGTTAAGTTATAGCCGTAACCTAAACAAACCTGAATGGGTTGCATAAGCTCTGCATAGTCACACGCATCCATGGAGTTCATCAGGGGCTGTATGCAAGTATTACGTAGTAAATTAGAGCATGCCGCGGTTTTTGGTTTTTTTTCACATGCATATCAACATGCAGTGTCCACACGCTGGTGTGCATGGAAGAATGAAAGTCCATCGACTTTCACTGCCTGCATTCACAGCATGTCACGCATGCGTAATACTCCATCCCCTGTACTTTATAGGATGATGCATTGCCAGGGTGCCTGGGAAATATGCAAATAAGGCCTTAGTCACACGGGCGTAAATACGCGCGTATATACGCGCGTAAAAAAAAACGCATGACCATGTCCATTGCCTCCAATATGTTCTATCTTTTGTAGGTGCGTTTTTACGCGCGTATTTACGCCCGTGTGACTAAGGCCTAAGGGAGATGGAACAATACCTCTGCAGCCCCACCTATTGGAAGGCAGCATTCCTGCACATCAATGTCAGACCCTTTATACAGGCCTTTATAACAATGATTGGGAATTGAAAACCAAAAGCCAGAAAACAAATTGTTGTTATAAAGACAGACTAGTATAAAACGGTCTGACATTGATTTGAAAGAATACCGCCTTCCAATAGGTGGCGCTGCAGAGGTATTGTTCCATCTCCTTTATTTGCAGTGTGAGGGATGAGAACTGAAGTCCCTCCATCTTGTCTTTTCATAATCACAGTTAATGGACAATACTAACATGATTTTGACTAACACACTCACATGATGACCTCAGCACACTATAAAAATACTAACCTTCTGACCATGACCACTATGCAGCCGGCATCCTGCTTACTGTACTTTGATTTCAGGTGAAACTCAATCATATGCAGTTTCACCTCAAATACTGTAATCTCTAAAAAATATATGGGAAATTCCAGATTGTCGAGAATACACGTACGCTTTTTGGCATAAAGCCTTCATATCTTTGGAATGGTATATAAACTAGAGGTTCCGCAAATAAAATCAGAAACTTCTTGCACACAGCCTGTTGCCGTGTCGCATTGATTTCTCCAAGCCGGCTTAATACTTTGCTAATTTGGCAATTGGTAACATATTGGAAGAAAACCCTTAGCTTTTCGTCGACAGCCCCTACAATTAGACACATAGTGGAAGGGAAGCCCTCTTTGTGCATTTGTGTTAACAAATGTCATATCACGGTTATTGGACATTTAACCAAAAAGAAGTTGGCGTGCTTTTCGGTAAAAACCCCTGTTGTATGCCCTATTGCACTAATCAATTTAACTCTGTCTTAAATAGCACAGTAGGATCACTCTCATGTTTGACGTAAGCTTAAAGGAGATGTCCCGCGCCGAAACGGGGTTTTTTTTTTTTAAACCCCCCCCCCCCCCGTTCGGCGCGAGACAACCCCGATGCAGGGGTTAAAAAAACCACCCGCACAGCGCTTACCTGAATCCCGGCGGTCCGGCGTCTTCATACTCACCTGCTGAAGATGGCCGCCGGGATCCTCTGTCTTCATGGACCGCAGGGCTTCTGTGCGGTCCATTGCCGATTCCAGCCTCCTGATTGGCTGGAACCGGCACGTGACGGGGCGGAGCTACACGGAGCCCCATTCAGAAAAGAAGAAGACCCGGACTGCGCAAGCGCGGCTAATTTGGCCATCGGAGGGCGAAAATTAGTCGGCACCATGGAGACGAGGACGCCAGCAACGGAGCAGGTAAGTATAAAACTTTTTATAACTTCTGTATGGCTCATAATTAATGCACAATGTACATTACAAAGTGCATTATTATGGCCATGCAGAAGTGTATAGACCCACTTGCTGCCTCGGGACATCTCCTTTAAGTACACAACATGTTTTCATTCTGTATCCTATGAACTTCCTTGTTTAATACTGCAATCCCACCACCCTTGTTTGCTCAATGAATTATGTCGACATCAGAATGTGAAAGTTCCTCAAGATTAAGAGGATCAGCATGTACGGAATAAGGGCTTAGTCACATGAGATATGAGTTTTGTGCAGTGCGAACGAATATGAAGTCCTTTCTCTTGAATCGATTCATTCACACGCGCGATTTAGGCCACGCCGAGTGTTTTCAACGGGACAATGAAAGCCACCACATGGCGCTCGCATGTTTTCAATTGAAGTCAGTCAACTTTCATGCGAACAAGGATCGCAATTTCACAGAAGTAATGCATATTTTTCAAATAAAATTTAAAAAAAAGCACTTTGCATCGCCGTGAGAAACGCACATTGGCAAGCATGAGGTTAGGCAGAGTTTCTAGGCCCGATATCGCACTCACCCATGTAAATCTGGCCTAATAATGAGGATTTTTTACGACTAAAGGCATAAGCAAACAAACTTTGAGATTGAAGATTCAGCTTACTAGCAGTATCATGCCAGTTTGCAGAAGTACACCATGCCAATACATCCTTTAACGTACGGGGGAATGGGAGGGATGGAGCATAGCACCACAAATCTTTTGGATTTTTTTTTTCTTTCAGCACATGCATCAAATTTTTTAAAGAAAAAATGGTTACCACTTTGAAGTATATATGACTTTTAATTATTATTTATTTGTTTCAGGGCAGTGAGACATCAGAAAAATGCTATATTGGGATTTGTTGATTTATTTTTTGCAGAATTTACCGTACTGGACAAATGTAATATTTCACAGCATGTGTTATGGATGTGGCAGTACCACTTAATGTAGGGTTTTAAAAAAAAAATTTTTGTTTTTATTTATTCAATGCAGCCTTGTGTAAGGGGAAAAGTTTTTATAATTTTTTTAATGTAAAAACTTTTAGATTCCACAGTCAGCAATGACTGCAGCATCTACAGGGGTAAATGATGTAAAGGAGTGAATAGATGAAAGTCATCATCATTTCACTCCTTTTCTGAAGAAAACCCCTTTTGAGACAATCAGAGAGCAAATATGCTGAGTGATATGGGGGTGATAACACGAACACAAATTCATGTCAAGCTTCATCTGGGGCAGGGAGATACACAGGAGAATCACTGATCTTTTCTGTTTCAGCTGGCCTTCTCTCCCCCTTCCTCTGCTCTGCACACATTGACTGAAACCAACAGCTATAAATTCAGTATTCACGACTAAACTTCAAAAGGCTGTAGCTCCAAATCTGTGAGGGCTACAGACATGCTTTTTGTGTCATTTTAAAGTCATGAATCTAAGCTTTAAAATGACATCAAATAGCTGATCCTGATAGAACCGGAGCTGCAAGCATTTAAAGTAGAACAAGCAGTTTGTCCTAAACTGTAACAGCTTTTTCCCTTAGAGCGAACAGAGCTCATCCTAAACTGCTTGGTGGAAGGCTTAGGGTTTAAATAAAAACTATGAGCAAATATTACATTATTAGACTATGCATGCTAGGTTTTCCTTATTTTCCATTTGTATTTCTCACTTTTTATGGTATTTTTGACTTTTTTGTAAAGGTAGGTCACACAATACCTCACATGACTTCTTGCCTTTGATGTGTCTTGTGCGACTCCCCTTTTGATGTTCATTGATTGCAAGTAATTATTTAAGCCATTATGTATAGGGAGGGTCATGAAAAATTAGCCTGGTACCCACACTATTTGTTGTATATAGTAACTAATCGCAGCACAGCTTTCATTTTACTTCAGCAGTATAAAAAATTAAAGCCGAACTGCAATTGGTTGCTATGGGCAAAGACTTTAATTTTAGCAGTTTTTATAAAAGTGTTGTGCTGGGCTACTTTCCTATGGCCCACCCTGAACTTTCACATCTTCGACTTCATTAAAGGAGATGTCCCGCGCCGAAACGGGTTTTTTTTTTTTTTTTAACCCCCCCCCCCGTTCGGCGCGAGACAACCCCGATGCAGGGGTTAAAAAAACCACCCGCACAGCGCTTACCTGAATCCCGGCGGTCCGGCGTCTTCATACTCACCTGCTGAAGATGGCCGCCGGGATCTTCTACCTTCGTGGACCGCAGCTCTTCTGTGCGGTCCACTGCCGATTCCAGCCTCCTGATTGGCTGGAATCGGCACGTGACGGGGCGGAGCTACACGGAGCCGCTCTCTGGCACGAGCGGCTCCATAGAAGACTGCTGAAGACCCGGACTGCGCAAGCGCGGCTAATTTGGCCATCGGAGGCCAAAAATTAGTCGGCTCCATGGAGACGAGGACGCTAGCAACGGAGCAGGTAAGTATAAAACTTTTTATAACTTCTGTATGGCTCATAATTAATGCACAATGTATATTACAAAGTGCATTATTATGGCCATACAGAAGTGTATAGACCCACTTGCTGCCTCGGGACAACCCCTTTAAGTCAATTAAAATATAATTTGCAGACAGAACATGAGGAACAACACGATTTTGGGCCATTATATAACTTCTATCCTGCATTTATCACCAGCTTTCCCATCAGCAGGGGGTGTGTGCTTTACACTGGCTGCTGTGATGTCACTTATCCACAGCATACAGTACATACTGTAGACAAGAGACCCTGTGTGTGCAGCTCCTCTCTCTTGTCACTCCTCTCTCTATAGAGGTCTATGGGCAGCTCTGACTTCATGACTAAGTTGATCAGTGTTGGCTCTTTCAAGATGGATTTTAGCAGTAAATTGAATGGGAGTAGAAAGGAAAAAGTAAAAAGGATTTTTCTGTGATAATAGATATATTACATTTTTTAAAATATACATTACTTTTTAAATCTCCGCTTGCACTATTAATGTAAAGTTTGTTGAAACAACAATGTTCATTTTAATATTCATTGTGGAAAGCTGCATGACAAAAGCTCCCACCAATGGCTACCATTACTGGACTTCAGCCATCATATGTAACTGGTGTAGGAGACCAAGAGAGATAAATATATAGTAAAACAGCACAACAGAATAGTTGTTGCACAAGCGGACAGTTCAAGCAACTTTGAATTTTTTTTAGTTTTGTTTGATTTTTAGAGAGAAACTCCCTTTCATAAAAGTGGAGAACATGTACAACTGTTGCTCATTTGCTAAGTGCCACTAAGATAATGAAGAACTAAAATATTAGCAAATTCAAGAGATCACATTTTTACAACCAAGAAAAATACCATAATCAATGATTTCCTGCCCTGCAGCTGTTGTATCATTATCTTAATAAGGAAGGTGGAACCTTCTAGCTGCTCTCCGTAAGAAGAAACCGTTATCTTAATGAGGTTAAGGATTAACCATGTTATTTGAGGCTATCTTTATTACATATACATTATATACACAGTCAAGTCACATTATTATGACCACCTCCTACTTTTGACGTCAGCAGCGTGTAGCCCATGAAGGAAGTGATGTATTGTGGGCTGGCTTGGTGGGTATATAAATCTGCTCACATATCACTAGTTGTGCTTATGGGTAAAAGGCGCGAAGCAGCGCACCGTGAAATGAACCAGGGGGCTATCATACGTGTGTCTAGAACAGCGGCTCAGCAAACCCTTCTGTGTATGAGGCTCCAGAGCAGACAGACGTCACTGCATCTATGCTAACAAAGGTGCGTCGGAAGAAAAGGCTTCAATGTGCGCAGCAGTACTGGAAATGGACTACAGCTGATTAGAAAAGGTTGGTCTTTTCCGATGCGTCACATTTTCTTCTTTATCGAACAGATGGATGTTGACGTGTCAGTCGAGAAACATGAGAACAAAACACCCTGCAGCACTGGAGGAACACAAGCTGGTGGCGGCAGCGTTACGGGCTGGGAATTTTTTTTTTGTGGCATTCTCTGGGCCCGCTCATCCATGTGGAAGGCACTCTGAATCGATTTGGTTGTAAATCCATCCTTGCAGATCACACACACCCATACATGCTGTGTCTTCTCTGGGACAGATGGAATCTTCCAGCAAGACATCGCGACAGGTCACATGGCTAGAAATGTCCAACAGCGGTTGGAAGAGCACGACCAAGACTGCCAAGTACTTCCCTGGCCCCCCTATTCCTCATACTTGAATCCAATTGAGCATCAGTGGGACGGCCTCGATCATCATATTCGCTCTATAGATCCTCCCCCAGGAAGCCTCCAGTAACTGTGGGATGCACTGTAGTCGGCATGACTCCAGATACCCGAGACCACCTACCTGCACCTTACTGAGTCACTCCCAGCCCATCTAACTGCTGTCCGTGCGGCACATAGTAGTTACTCTGGATACTAGCTGGTGGTCAAAATAATGTGAGTAGACTGTATATATTTTACCATATACACGCACTTAGCCTGATGTGCTGCAGTTTGTCCTCAGTACACTGCCCTCATGTGTACGTATTATGTAACTACATGCTGTGCCTCCCCCTCACTCATCATCACCATAGCATCTACAGGATGGGCCACAGAAAATTACCCCATCACCGCACACTTTTTAAAGCTGTTTAAAAGAAAATCTGTGTTGCCCATAGCAACCAATCACAGCACAGCTTTCATTTTACCTCACCAGTATAAGGGCTGTTTCACAAGAAGGTAAATACGCCACGTAGTACGCAGTGAATAGAACCCGCTTTCAATTTGTTCATTCACATTTGCGTATTCTCATGCAATTTTCAGTCGTGTGGGAAAAATTCAGTATGTCCTATTTTGGTGTGTATTACACGTGTGAAGAAAAAAAAACAACACAAAATAAGCAAAAACATGCAGGGAATCGTTGTATTCAATATTCACAGACCGAAATACACCATGTGGCTGTGTGAATTAACATTAAGAAATTAAAGCGGAGCGGCGATTGGTTGCTATGGGCACAAAGACATGTTCATTTAGACAGCGTTCATAACTATCTGGTGCCAGGCTAAATTTTCTGTGGCCCATCCTACCGGTATACAACGAACTTCAGGAAATGTTTTTAATTAGTTCTGCTGAGAAGCAAAGCCACTGAAGGCTTTTGGAAAATTCCACCGGTGTCTACATAAGTAGGACAACACGCAAAGGGCCCTCCACGGGGTCTGATCATTTGACCTTAGAAACAGACTTGCAATCTCCCTCTGCCACACACAAGTTCTGGTGCCCGCCTGCAGAGAAGCATATGCCATGTACTGTAGGTCATTAACCAATGTGATGCAAAGGCTGCATTAAGCTTACATATAGGAAAAGAGTGGGAACCCAAGTACACGAATTATTACATGCATTACCTATTGATATGTGTCTTGATGTACCAAAGAAGGTGTACAGGAACACTGGATAAAATGAAGAATATAATCCAAACACCGGTGGTACAGCTGCCAGCAGGGCATAGGCTAAACCTGAAAAACAATAACCAGATTTTACTTCTGTGAAGTACAAAAAAGGCAGGTGCACGGGAGCGAGTATGTGCGGGGACGAGTGTCAGGCATCGTTTGCCTGATACTCGTCCCATCTAAATGGGCCTTTAGTATACAATGAATTTGCCAGCCAGGTTGATCTGTCTGCTGAAGGCTTAGAACAATGTATTTACTCTCGTTAATCAATTTACTGGTTACCTGTGAAATACTGTAGGTTGTTGCTAAATACAGGTTATAATTAAAGGGCCACTCCAGTGATTTTCTTAATTGCATTATATAACTATCCTCTCAGTATATAAAACTAAGCTAATGTTACACTGGTTAGTTATTTTTGTCCGAAACTCCCATTCTTTTTCCTCAGATGGTTATGTGATCTCAATTCTGACCAGCTCAGGTGTACTTGGGGTTATGTCTTCATTTTCTAGTCGGTTTCTCAGTTTGTGTGATGCTGTTACATGGCACAAACAGGCACTCCTGTCACAGTTACTGAGGATGATCACACAGTTATAACAGAGGAGATCTCAGCTCATCCTCCTGACTGTATACTTACGGTCTGTAGCTTATATAGGAGAATACAGAAGGTAATGATCATTAAAAACTGCCCCTCAAGCGGGCCTCAGCTAAAGCATCATGGGATAGATGTGAAAAAAAAAAAAGTAAAAAAATCTCACGGTCAAGATGGAGACCTCCAGAATGTGACAGGCATTAATATGAGGGGAGCAAGGAGAAAAAAATGTTTCTCTGCAGGAGAGGACCTTTAAGTATATGACTTTTGCAATTGCTGTGCAACTGAATATGATGTAGAAAAGAAGTGGACTCCAATGTCACATTTCTGAAAACCTTCACAAATGTACAACAGCGGTACCAGTTGTGAAGTGCCCATACACGTTACTCGGAGTTGTTGAAAATCGATTTCAATTAAAACAATTGTTTAGAGTGAAATTTAACCAAGTGTGGCCAACTTCCTTCCAGATAATGATGTTGTGTCAGCAATTAACTGAAATGATTATTTTTGTCTAATTGTTGGACAAAAGATCTGTCATCTGTCAGATTTGAAAGAATGTTTCCAGAAATATCACCATTGCTCGGTGTTAGTGAAGACATGCGGCCAGTTGGATCTACTGTAATATAAAATGTGTATGGCTGCATCATCTAAAGGATTGCTCAATAAAAGATTATTTACCTAACAGGTGTTCAACCTTCAACCTACTTGTAACGAGTACCGTCACCTGTACATAGAAATATGAACAATCTTCCAGACGTGTGGGCGATATTGTTGTGTGCACTAGTAGTAAACAAGCTGTAATCAGCAATCACTTCACATGAGCAGGCCTCAATGGGGCTCATCAACCAGATTACCACACTTTCAAATGTAGCTGTCCGTTCCCCTAGTCATCGTGTCCAGCTGCATGAGCGGCGGCCATCAGCTGAAACTAAAGCTGTCGGCAATTACACAATACTCCTGCTGCGACACTGCAGGAAATATACAGTGCTCAGTCTAATGTGTCACCGTGTCAATACCTTATCCCAGAGCTGCGCTTCAATTTTATTAATACATGAAAGGGAACCTGTCACCTCCCAACAGCACCATAAACTAAAGACCCATTTACACTGATAGATGATCGCTTAAAAGTCTCTCAAATAATAGTTTGAGTGACAGTTTTAAGCGATCATCTTTGCATACTTTATAGCAGCTAATTAGCTACTATAGAGCTATGCAGACGGAGTGGGAAACAGCCATGGTCACTAACAGAACAATACAGCTGCTTTGTATATGCAAAAAGCTGTAGTGCTCTCTGTGCTTACAGCCTGTGCCCCACTGTGAATTTACAGCAGGACACAGGCACAGAGAATCTTATCAGTGCAGCTGGCTGATAACAGCCTGCTCCGCTGATAACAGCTGATTGCTCAATTCAATTTCGTGCACGAAAACTACACAATGTTCCTGCATTTAGACAGAACTAGAATCGCTCAAAAGACGGCTTTGAGCGATTCTCGTTGTGTCTAAAAGGGCTTTATGTTATGCGACTGTTAGAGGAGGCGACAGGAAGCTGGGGATGTATTTCTTCTTTTTTCAAATACTTGCCCATGCTGTCACATGGTGAAGTCCAAGCATGGCACAGAAGTCTGACTCTTCTCCCATTACCATGTGCGCACTCTCCCATAGACAGCAATCCGAAAAGAGACAGAATATTAGTGCCGCGCAGCCTTTACTGGGTGACTGTGCTAGTTTGGGAGAGTGGGCAAGTACTGCACATGAGGGCTGTGCGCCGGGGCTTTCGCACGCGTCTGCAGTGAAAAAGAAAGAAGATCTGGATGGGACACAGGAGACCTGCACCGGACAGCTAATTATGTGTTCTTAGCCGTGGGCAGGGTGCGATTCCCCTGCAGGCTCCCACATACGGCATCTGACCCGCCCAAGGACATGAGGTCTTACAGCAACATAACTCAGTTTATGGTACTGTTGGGAGGCAAGAGGATCCCCTTAAGACAAATAATCCTTCATGATGTTCATATGCCATCAACTATGTAGCATCATATAATACTTTTTTAATACTAATTTTTCAGTTTTCATGATACTAGCAAGTCAGTGACTAGCAACATTCTTGTTCATATTTAAGGATTGAAACTCGGTCCTGATCATTGCTGACACAAGTGTAGATCAAGCAAAGATCAGAAATATTGGGAGAAACTGAGACAAAAGGAAGAAGTCAAAAATGGTGCAAGTGAAAAGTGGACAGGTTGCCCATAAGCAACTAATTCAACTGCCTTTATTATCAAAATGACCATTAATAATAAGGGTCTCAAATCTGCTAAGTTACTAAAGCACAAAAGTTCAAAGTTTATTAGAAAGGTTCAAGATTTTTCTAAAAGTGTGGTACTATGTTAGCCAGTTCAAAAATATCTTACTGACCTCACCAAGAGAAACAATGTAACAGTCTTCTATGTCTGATACCTTGTAATCGCTAACTGAATTAAACAGGTATAACATTATGGTATTACAGAATCTCTATTATCGAGAGCAATAAGATTTCTTCACTACATAAAGGGAAACAAACTTTATTCACATAAAACCAGAAATTAGAAAAGTCCAAAACTGACTATTGTTCCCTAACACAGGCATGTAGGCATATCTGGATGTTCTCAAGACAGAAACGTGATCTTAGAAGTCATGAAGCAGACAGACATTTTTATGGCCTTCCCATAATAAGGATACAATGAATTTAAGCAGCCAATCCTTTTGTTCTCCGAGAGATAAGCCAGAACCAGAGCCGTCCGGCTGCAGCGCAACTCCCTAAAACACAAACTTTCAGCTGAGCCGAACGTTCATGTATAGGGAGTAAGCTGGTGGAAACCGCTGTCAGAGGAACGATCATTTGTCCGAGAGTTGTGGAAGGTATGTGGGCACCATGAACGGTCCTTTATAGCTCCATACAACAAATACTGACCTTGAGGTAACTGCATGACTCCTGTACTCAGTCCTGATATTAGGTCTCCTAAAAGGTACTCCTTTACAGGATAACGTGGTAGCCATTTCAAAATTGGAAGAAAGCTGTATAGTTGAGCTTTACCTTTTTTCGCAGAACATCTGTAAAACAAGATACAAGTACAGCGAGTATAACATGCCGTGTTGTGCGGATAAAGCCTAGCAGAGCTTTTCTATTTTAGTGAATTCCGGAGGAACTATGGCGGCCACTTACAGGGATGGTAGAAATAGTGTGTTTGACTGCCAGTAGTGTGGTCAACTATGCTATTCTTTCTGGCACAAATGTCAGGAATCAATGGAATCCTGCTCCCGCAGAAGCCTTATTGGTCTGTACGCCTAGGGCGATGTCTGACTTTCAGACAGAATGTACACCGTATCGCGCTATGAATGGCCATCGGATATAGATTCTGCACTCAGATTGTGGACTGCCGAGACACAGCATTTTCAACAGACTGACGGAGGGCCGTGTTTACAGCAGAGTGTTCCTGCATACCATTATGGATGTAATTAGGTCCCTGAAAGGCACACACTCAACCTTTAGTAGAATCAATCACCACAGTGAATCTATGGCACAAGATTGTGTGTACTTACTGTATTTATGGGCCTATTAAAGCGGTTTAAAAGTTAGACCGTAATAAAATGCACCAGATTTATCACAGTAGCATTGCTGAATGAAAATCTGGAGAATTTTAAGATTGTCTAATTTAAAGGCGTATTCTTGGTTTGAAGCAAATTTTCAAAAATTCCAGATATGAAAAGGTGTTTGCGCCATGTTTATGTACAGCTGGCTATGGGTATACGGTCTGCAGCCTTTACCTTCTTATTCCCTCCTCATTTCGGAGGTTTCCTCACATCACTATTTTCCAAGATGGCTGCTGCATCCCTGCCAATATGCAGCTTGAAATTACAGTTACCACAACTTCCCTTCAGCCCATGTCCCCACTAAGCACTGCCTGCTATTGGTCAGCAATCCGCTCCCGAGAGATGAATAGAACAACCTCCTACTGAGCAAGCCCAACCTATAGCGCTGGAATGTCTGCGGGTCGTATCCATGGCAACCTGGGAATAAACACTTCTAAAGCGCCAGGAGAAGCCGATGGCTTATAGAGCTTCAGGCAAAACCCGAAGCAGAACCACATTGTAAACTTTAATAACACTTGATAATTTGACAGAAACTTTGCCTCACCGGAATACCCCTTTAAGTTTAGGCCACCTATTAGTTGGCTTGTTTACATCAAAAATCGTTGCAAACGGTTTTTACAATTCGCTGCAATTTTTAGCGCAATGTAGGCCACTCCCCTTTTTATACAAGTCAGAAAAACTGTCCAAAAATGTCTAACACCATATAATAAGACATCTTCTGGTATAATTTCTGTCAGAAAACTGTCATATTTTGACTATTAAATAAGCCCCAGTGTGATGTTAAAGTTCCACCTGCTCTTGTTACACTCCAGGATAGGTTCCCCACAGGCTGCAGATGGCGGCCATCTTGTTTATTTCCTAGACAACTCTAGAAGGTCGATGAATCGTAGCCAGTGTACTGCTCCAATGGATGACACATGTACACGTTGTAGATTAGGTATAAATACTAACCTGCAAGATTGTGCTACTTTATGGAGAAAGGATGTAGACTCTTTCTTCCTCAGATGTAAGCGTTCTTGCAAGTATTCCTGGGTGTATATGGGCCGGTCCACACAATACTTCTGTCTCTGGCACAGACATTCATCTTCCCCTGAAGCTAGTTCCATATCACATTTCACGTCCTTGTTAGGTTTCTGAAGGTCACTGCAGAAAGACATCAAATTTAGTCAGTAACACATAAAAAGCATCAATCCAAAACAGAGAGGTGGACCCCCTGGTGGCGAGTCTTGTGCCAAGAGACGCAGCAGCACCCTGTGGGCGTGAGGTAAAGGCCTGCCTCTCCCGCTCACTCTGTAGGCCTGCGGCAGGTCCAAGAGACACGTCTGCGTATCACAGAAACGTATTCCCAAGTAAACCCACACAGGACTTCACTGAATGAATGAAGTCAGATGTGAAAACCCGTGGCATTTCCAAGTCTACAATCTGATGCAGACTTCTTCCGCTGCGGGAGAATGAGATTTGCTAAAACCCTATTCACAAAATTGGGGGTGTACTTTTGCTGTGAAATTCTGTGTGCATTCCACAACCAAATGTGGAGGAAGTTCGGAAGCTGCGAAGATCTCCAAATCACACTGTGTGTATAGGGTAGGCCGAGTCCGGCGGCCATTTTACATACATGCACAAGGGACTCTAAATGGGACGAACTACAGGTGCAATATTGCAAAAAGGAATAGACCCGGTATGTTAAAGGGGTTCTGTCCTTAAAAAATTAAATAAATTCTATACTCCCCTATTCCTCCCCAGGCAGTCTACTTACCTCCTCATCTCCTGTCTCCTGCAGTCCCCCGGGTCAGCTCACCTCCAGCTGGCTGTTTCTTCTGCTTCCTGTGAGATTACGTACATTCACAGGCATTCTCCTTCCTGCCCGGCAATGTACATTACATCACTAGTTCACAGCCTGGCAGGGAGTGCCGAGCTATTGCAGAGACTGGGCATGTGCGCCGTCTCTGCAATATATCAGCATTCCTTCCTAGCTGGTGACCGCTACGTCACAGGAATATGACCTTCACTGACCTGCAGGAAGGAGAATGTGAGGAATGCAGGCTTTATAACAAGAAGAGGTTCCGTCCAGCTTGCAGCAAGCCGATAGGGGGGACTGGAGAAGATCAGCGAGGAGAAGATGCAGTAAGGAGTCTGCCTGGGGAGGAATAAGCGAGTACAGAATAATTTTTTTTATTTGTGACAAAGCCCTTTTAACTATACATTCTACATGTATATGATTTTTTCTGTGAACCAGAGGCTCGTTTTAAGGTGCTTTTAGACGTAATGATCGTACAGCACTTGGGAAAAGTGTGTATAATCTATGCTTACTGGTCAAATACTAAGAGCGATACCCCAGGATTTCAACAAGTTCACGAAAAAATTTACTACGCTATTACATGTTCCAGTTTCTGCACGTCAAGTACGTATAAAGGGAATTTCCATTTTGTTACAGTTCTACTTGCACTGTTTAACATCCTACAAAATATATACCTACCGTGTATATTATATCACCTACATAACATTCATGGGGATAACAACATCTTATGCTCACAGAAGGCTGGAAAAGCACTAAATACGTTCCCTTCAGTCTGTACTGACATTAAACCTGAAGATGTGAGCTACTAGAATCAGAAATAAAGGTGACACTATCGGAAGGGAAGTCGCATGTGACAAAGCAGTCATGACAACTCATCAAGAACAGGAAGTCTGGTCACGAGCTCCTCGCTTGCTCAGGATGACTTGTTTCCTGCCATAAAAGCCTTATTGCTAGCTAATGTAAACATGTTCCTCCAATTGTCTCCGGGACGTCACTATGAAATCTTCCTGAATGGAACAACCACCCTTTGGAGCTAGGAAAGGCCCGGTGCATGAAGAGAAGTGCAGTAGAGGTATCAGCTGCCTTTTCCAGACTTCCCGTAATATCATCACACAGGGGCCATGTAATATACTAGAGGATCTCTTGCTGCTCTCCGCTGCAGGAATATAATGCCGGCCCCACTCAGCGAAGGACGCCCAGCTGAAGAGACCCGCTGCCATGTTCACATGCTACATCTTTGCTGGGTCCTGGCAGAAGCCACAAGGGAATGGGGTATTTTATGTCCTCATCCTCTGGAAAACCCCACCTCTAGGGCAAATCCATACCGTGTAGCTATAGCCAACGTGTGATAATTTGCCCAGGAGAAAGAACAAGCAGTCCAGGACTATCCCCATGAATGCAGGGGAGGCTAGATGTATTATAGCAGAACACAGAAACCTTATGGCAAGAGTACCCTTAGCAGAACCTGGGCCCGTAGTTAGTGGATAAGCGCAAGAAGAAATTTACATGGCCTCCATTGTACAAAGCTTTAATAGGGCACTCACAGGTGTATGGGAGCCCTACTGTACCTCCAAAAAGTCTTGGATTTCATATATGGGTTTTGTTTTGTAAGATTCCATACGAGATGCAATATTACATGGTGGTCAATCACGGACGGCACAAACAGGCTTGAGGTATCAATAAGTGTACCCACTGAAGGCAAAACATGGCGGTATTATCTTATAGATATGCTGCTCCGATATATAGGGAGAACATTTATTTTCTTATGGGAGGGCGGCACATTTTGATGGTCTCAGGGTTTGTGCTCCTGACCTTATAAGACCATAGCAATGCTGCATTAGTGGGTCATTTAAGGATACCAGTAATGCAGCTTAAAATGACAAACGGCGCAGAGGGGGAGTGCGGCACTGAATAGTGAAACCCCCTTAGGTTAGGTACACATATTTTCGGGCCGTGAGCTGTCCATGTAGTTCCACAAACGGCACAAGCCTCCATTAGAGTTTACTCATGAGCTTGAAGAAGACCACAGCCAGTGGTCGAAACGTTGCTTTCTTCTATGTGAAGGTAATAAAGTTGCACCTTTTTATGATGTAAAGGAACTTTTCTGACTCCCTGCATGCTGCTCATGAACTCTGTACTGCATTACTGCTGTGAGTTTTTCCACTCTGGACCCTTGATGTGAGCGTGCATTTATATATTGCTTCCCAGATACTGGTGTTTGGAGGTGCTGCTGACAATATTGATATTTTGTTGAGCACACAGACTTGTCCCCTTGTGCTAGCCGATGCCAGCTGTCTCTGGGACGCAACCTGTAGTTGTGATTAGTGTGCATCTATAGCTTTAGGCCGGTGTCACACTGTCAGTCGCACTTACATGTGCATTCGCACCCATATTTTAGCAATGAACACTGCATATGTGCTCTTTACTGTACTTTTTGCACGTGCAAATCGTACGCATTTGCGTGTGCAAAGACAGAGAGGAATAAAAAAAAAAACACGTAACCATGCTCCCATCCATTAAAATAGGCAATTAGTGTAATTAATTCAATATATGCCCTTCCCCTGCGCAAATGCACAGGAAAATAGAGCATGCTGCGTACGTTCTAGTCACTGTGTATTGAACGCGCACATTTTTACAGCTGTAGTCCTGTTTGGTTCACGGGACATCACAAGAGCTGCAGCCAATAGCAAAGCTCAGCGATCAATCACCGAGCTCTGTTATTGGCTGCAGCCCCTGTGACATCCCATAAAGCAGGCGGGACTGCAGCGGAGGACTGAGCGCTGTTGCAGAACCCAGTGGGATCGGGGAGTATATCGCTGCATGGGGAAGGAGTTGTCTAGAGCTCTTACAACGCCTTCACATTATACCATGGGGATGTTCACACATACTCCATGAAGGGAACCTGTCCCCAGCTTGAAGCAGATGAAGCCAATACCAAATATGGAGCAATACATTACTGAGCATTCCAAGGGTTGTGATACTACAGCAGCAAATGTCCTCAAACCTCGTAAAACTGAGGGGTAAATCCTGAGGATAGGTCACCAAGAGTAAGTGCCCAGAAAAACCATTTAATCATTCCCACACTGTATGTAAATTAATGCCAAATGTTACAGTGGGCGAGCCCAGAGCATCTCCGCAGCCCACAGTGCGCTCTACAACATCCACGGTCCCAGCCAAATCTGCAGCACACATCCATTTTACCCTATAATGAGCAAAATTGAGCAGTGGCGCAGCACAGATTCCCAGATTTGGACAGAACTGTGGACGACGTATAGTGAAAGAGAATGGTTGGGGATTAGAGAGAACTTCGGGTTTAGATTTAGTGCTGAATTGATTAATTCATTCACACGACTGTATGCATAAGACGCTGCGTGGGTTGCACAGAGTTTTATTGGTCTGTGTGAGGGCTTACAAGTTGTCCCTCACCGTAAATGGCAGCGAATGCAATGCGCATGACAGCGTAACTCACAGTGGGGCTGCGTATGTATCGGCGCCCATATGCAATGTATTGCATATGGACAGGGGTGAGTGATACATGGTGAAATAGAGCATGCTGAGATCTTTTTCATGCAGTCTTTACACGCTAATGTGAACAGATTAATGAAAGTCCATGTACTTTCATCGACTCCATTCACTGCGCATCACGTGCATAATACACGCCAAAATCATGGTCATGTGAATGAGCCCTAATCCTCGGTCTAACAGAACCCCTGAACAGTCTGTAATTTACTGTTCCCCATTTAGCACTGGCTTCACACACCCGGCCGGAGATCGGCTAAAGGTTCGGTTGCAGGAGTTGCTTCCACAATTGATGGAAAACTGCAGCCTCTGTCCGAAAACTAAAGCTGCCATCTGATTGATTGCTTTTCTTCTGCTCCAGCTGTAACAAGCCTCTTCCAATGTTGGCAGTTGTGCTGAAGTCCACGATTATGGACTGTGCTGCAGTGCTTACTGCTGCTCCCGGACTGACCTCAGCTCATCTCCCAGAAGTTTCCAATTAAAAAAAATTTTTAAAAGTCGGAAATCTTTCAGCCCCCCTTTATTTTTATCCTACACCACATTCCATGACATCCCGCTGGACAGCGCTTCAGTAATACTAGATCTCCAAGCCATGGATGGGATTTAATAAAAACAATCTGGCTGTTGCGTTTTTTTAAAATGAAAACCCACAGCATCATGTGTGAATCAGGCCCTACTTACAGCGCGTTCACGGCGATAAATGCTCAACTGCAAGTTGTATACAATTGTGTGCCAATATAGCTGGATATGTCTGTAAAGGACTTTAGTATAGAAAACAGGTAGAAGTACATGTACATTTCCGCAGTATTACAGCATGGCGGCATGTACGCTTCTATACTGTCAGAAACCATGCAGATATCAAACCTTTCATGAAAAGGACACTCGTAGCATGATTGGCCCATACTAAGCAAACTAATCCCTCAGAGGCAGTGCGAGGGGTGACCAGAGATGAATGCCCACGGACGCATTTCTACAGTGTTTCCTGCAGCGGAAATCCATGCATAAATTCCGCAGCTATGGGGTTCTGTTCAACCTAATAGCCTTCTGCCTGCCAATGCTCACATGCAGAATTCTACCGCGGATTTCCACAGCGGGAAATAAATCGTGGCATGTTCTATTTGTCGCGGATTTACGCTGCGGGAGGTCTCCATTAATATAGCATTAATGGAGAACACGGAATTCCGCTATCACCAGCAGGCACTTTTGTTTTTAATTGCGGTCCTCCTGCGGCGTAAATCTACCGGCGTATCCCATGACGCTTGTGGGCATAGAGGTCTGTGTGAACGGGACAACAGCCGCCCAACTATTACTCCTGTGCTTACACAGGGGCAATAACCATTCAAGTGAATGGAGGCGGAGCGGCCGGGGGTCCAACCAGCCTCCATTCACTGTACAACGAAGTCACTCAGAACATAGAGCAGCTCCTGTTTACACCGGAGAGGGGCGCTTGGCTTTTGGTTCCACTAAGCGATTTCTAGCTCAGTGCCCTGTCGGCGGCCTCATGCGCTGGGGTGATTACTGCCCAAATTTGCAGAAAGGATAATCACTCCAGTAAACTACCCATAGAGAAAAACAAACAAACACACACACAGCCGCTTATACCCCCTATAGGTCCTTACTGGCCGACTACCCATGCTGTGTGCACAGGACTGGGAGGACACCGGAGCTTCGCAGCTGTAGGTCAAATGGACAATTTCAACATAGTAAACAAGCGCAGGTCAGCGCGCCGCAACCCAAAGTCATCTGTAACAGCTTATCTGGGAAGATCCTGAAAGGTAAGTGCCCGTCCTGGCATGTTCACCAGCTGCACCGCGGCCGAGCGCCAACATAGCTTCTCTGTATAAGGGCTGTCCGTCTCTCGGTTCCATTTTTGAGGAAAGGAACTTATTAAAACGGAATAGATTGATCCGTATTTTCCCCATTAATTTCAATTTAAAAATCTCTCACTTTGCTTCCATCCTATTCAGTTTATGTTTTTCTAATTGAACAAATAACGCAGTCCGCAGCGCTGGTTGTTCAATTAAAAATATAAAATGAAAGCTTCCAGTTTTTGTTTTAATGTGGAAAAACTGGGTCAGCTTGTTACAACTTTAATTCTGCTTCTTTGCTAAAATAAAAAAATAAAATAAAATGAAAGAGATGGAAACCCAAATGGAGCCTTAAACGCAGGTGTGAATGTGCCGTAAGTAGGGCCGTCCTTTACTGTGCTCTCGGGAATGGAAGTACATATTTGGTAGAATGTATTCTGGATGGCAGAAATAATCTCATTCTGTATAATATTAGGGATTGTGTAGAAATGGTGTCAGCGGTGGACGGAGCTCTATAAATGGCGCATATACTCACTAGATATCTACCATCTTCCAACATGGCTGACAACACCTTATGAGGACGTGAATAATGGGGCGACCAATTCATAAAACAGTGAAGGGGCACATAAGTGCTGACAGCGGGCAGTGAACCCACAGAAAGTCGTGGACAGCCAGGGCACTTTTTTCCAGCATACGTGGGGAAAAAAAATAGATGCGCCCGTGATTTTCCTGCGTCTGCTGGTACTCGAGCGGGTCATTATCACCGGTTTACAGCGCCCCGTAATCGCTGGTAATGCACTCTTATCGGGATCTGACCTATAAACACGCCGCACATATCCTTATCGCTCAGGATGGCTTCCGATGTGTCCATAAAAAAGGCTGGCCACCTGTGATGTTTGGATAAGTTGTCCAGCAAAATTGCAGCTGGCAGCCCCCTGGCAGCGGCTGCTACTAGTGGGGGCATGGGAGCCATTCTCATACACAGGGCACAGCCGTGAGACATCTTTGCAGTAAATGGTCTGATGATGGGAGATGCACTGACTAGTGTCACCGCTCACCTCCCTGCCGAGGGATGGCAGAGCCCGGGGTGCTTGCAGGTGACTTACCTCGGGGAGCTTCTTCGCAGCAATGTCCTCCAGGAGTTACAATATAGCAGCAGCGCTCCCACTTGTGACTTGGACAACTATCTGCTCCTTGAAATGTGAGACGCTGATGATAGGGTACCAGTACGCCTGTGTAACTGGCAGACCCCTCCGAGGGATGACGGGTATTGTAGTCCTCTGCTTGTGAAAGAAGGCAGTGCGGGCAGGCAGCAGAACTACAATGCCCATAATGCACTGCTGTGGAGTTAAAGGTTAGCCTGGGAGCAACACACAGGTCCCGCCCTCGTCTCTAGTGTGCTATATAGGGGAGTGCGGGTAGCTGTGTCATCATAGTGACAGGGTGGCTGAGGATGTGGGAACCGTTAGGTGCTTAGCTGTTAGAAATCCTCCATCCTATTACAGGTGATTTATTTACGCAGAAGCTTTTGTCACCTCCTAAAAAGTGTCATTAAAGAAGAAGTAGATGGAGAAGATGACAATTTTGTTTGCTGAGTTGGGATGCAAGGAAATAATACTAAGGGCTCACTCACATGAGCGAATGGTCATTGCGTATTACATGTGCAATAGTAATATCCAATAGACTGTCATTGTGCCGTTTACACGATGCGCACAAAAATAAAATCTGCAGCATGTGCTATCTTGGCACGTATTACGCACATATACAAGATAGTGCTATGAGGACTGAACGTATGCATACTTGCGTCATACTCCTACGTGCAATAAACACGCGCATTATACATTCACACACGTGAGGCCTCGGTGTTGGAGGTTCCATTTAGAACCCCCGTAGCAGATAGGACAACAGCGCAGCAAGCAGCACTAGTTCGTCCTGTAAATTCCAGCAAAATGCTGGACTGCTCGCTGGAAATTGAACGGACCGCATTATAGTGTCCATTCCGCGCCGTTCGGTTTATTTATGCAAATCAGAAAGGTGGAAAAATAGCTCCACAGCGCCATCAAATGGAGGGCAGCATTCCTTCAATTCAAAGGTTCTCAGTGACTGGGAATATTAAACCACGCCAATCAGAAAGATGGAAAAATACACAACACGACAGTTTCACATGGGCAACAAAATCGTGCGTTTTTCCGGTGATGTGAAAGCACGAGAAAACGCATGCATGTGAAGCCCATGCTTGTCAATGGTTTCCTTCACATTTGCGATGTTTTCACTAAAGCTATGTTGCAAAAAAAAAATGCGGCTTGCTCTATCCTTCTGCGATGTGCGATTTTGTTATCTCGCCTGTTTCCTATGGAGCCTCCTTGTTTATTGCAAAGCATGAACTTGCGATCGGATACATTTTTAACATTAGAAAGCCCTATTGACTTGTATGCTAAAAAATTGTGCGATTTTATCAGGGTGGCAGCGATACGATGCAAGATTATTCTCGTGAAAAAGCATCGATGACGATCAAAAGTCGCGGAGACAAAGCTGCGATATCCCCGTGATTTTCTTGCGGCGATATCGCGATGGCACGTGTGAAACTGGCCTAACGCTGATGTGAACAATCCCTAAACAGGAAGCTGCAGCGCTACAGGCAGTACAGACCAGGCACTGGGCAGTGATGGCATCACTGTAGCCTCAGTGACAGGCTGTTATTGGGCAGCTGTCAGGGGTTGCAGTGTTATCACATTGCTGATGGATTCCATTGTAATTCAGTAGGATCTGTCAGGATTTAGGAAGTGACGCTGGTATATACTGCTGTTTATAACACGTCCTAATGGATTCCACTGACTTATGACGGGTCCGTCAGCTCTCCATTCCCTTATCTAGTCAGCAGATTACACTACTGTATTGGTCAGAGGCAACGGAAACCCAATGGCACAAAACCGAAGGCCAGTGTAGCAGAACGTTCTGTTAGATGCGTATGTTGGGAATTCCGTCCAGCGTACATCCCCAACAGAAAGCTCAGCCATACGCTATTGTACAGGTATAAAGTGGCATATGACATTTGAGTGTCAATGACACTTTTTTATTAGAATGATCTTGCATCGCATCACTGCTCCCCGTGATCAAATCACGCAATTTTTATCGCAAAAGTCAATGTTAAAAATTTATTGCATCGCACGAAAATGACAAGTTCATGCTTTGCGATGCGATAAACAAGGATGCTCCCTAGGGAAACGTGCGCGATAAACAATATCACATCGCGGAAAGATAGAGCAGTTAATAGTGCCCTTTGTGCCTCCCGTAAAGTATAAATACCCCCTCAGAGGATGACTACCAGTGCTCACACTGTGGCACATGGTGCGTATTGGAAGTAAGGGACCAACTCATATAATAAAATAACTAAAAATGCATCCAGCTTTAGTGTGACAAGGGGGGCCTGTGGGGGTGCGGTCGCAAGTGCGACTGTTGCAACCGCTATTATTACTCTATTGTGGTTATGATTACATGTCATTTCTGTGACTCCACAATGAGGTACAATAGTGATGCTGTGTTCCCAGCACTATTTCGCCATTTGTTTCTACATCTATGGCACAGCCGAATTGCTAAATAATACAGAACTTTGTTTAACCTTTATTGCATTTTGCCCTTTGACATTTGTGACAGAGTGTTCAGGGATAAATCTCAGTATTTTAAATTCTGCGATTCGGTCAAAGTGCTCCATAATTGATTGAGATCTGTATTTAAAGAGGATCTGTCACCAGATTTCACAATAGTTATATATTAAAAATGGAGACAGATCCTCTTAGAAGAGAGTCTGTCAGCAGTCTTACCAATATATAAATATGCTGACAGTTCCATATAGGAGGCGTAGAGCAAGACACAGACATACTTGTGGGTCTCATGTTATTATGTGCAACACAGATAAAAGCAGCTTTAACTCCCAACTTATCGCCGCCACAAGTGCCCTCTCTCCGGTGTTCTGCTTGTAAGTCCAATGAGCTGTGGAGCACTTCTGATTTTCGCTGCAAAAACTGCTGACCTTTTAAAGTTTGCGGTTTGGCAATTGTTCTTGTAACTCTTTCCCATTTATTTATGTGCAGTTGTAAGGCTGAGTAAGTATTCCTAAAGTTTCACCTTCAATTTCTTTTGCACCAAAGTGCACAATAGTTAATTAAGGCCAGCTTCACATGGGCGTACTCATTCATGCAATATGCAGTGAATAGAACCCTTTCATTTCAATGGGTTCGTTCATGGGTGCATATTTTTCCTGCTCACAAAAAATAAGAAAAACGTAGCATTCTTTTTTTTCCCACCAAAGTCCAAATGGAAGTCAATAGGGATGCACAAATGCACAAGTAATACGCTAGAAGATGCATGATATACTGCGTAATTGCACAGGAAACAAACACATCTTAAGGCCCATTTAGACCCAACGATTCTCACTCAAAAATCACTCAAAGCTGTCTTTTGAGCAATAATCGTTGGGTCTAACTGCACTGACATCGTGCAGTTTTAGGCTGGATTCACACAAACGTATATCGGCTCGGTTTTCACGCCGAGCCGATATACGTCGTCCTCATCTGCAGGGGGGGGGGGGGATGGAAGAGCCAGGAGCAGTAACTGAGCTCCCGCCCCCTCTCTGCCGCCTCTCCGCCCCTCTGTACTATTTGCAATGGGGAGAGGTGGGACAGGGGCGGGGCTAATTCATGGAACTTGGCCCTGCCCCACCTCCTTTCATTGCAAATAGTGCAGAGGGGCGCAGAGGAGGCAGAGAGGGGGCGGGAGCTCAGTTCCTGCTCCTGGCTCTTCCATCCCCTCCCCCCTGCAGATGAGGATGACGTATATCGGCTCAGCGTGAAAACCGAGCCAATATACGTGCGTGTGAATCCAGACTTAGTCAACGAATTGCTAATCATTCTCTTTTAGCATGCTGAAAGAGAACAATCAGCCTTATCAGGAGTTCACAGCAGGATACAGCTGATACTATTGTTTCAGCTGTTATCGTGCTCAGTGAACACAGACGGGGTGTGAAGAACACAGCGGACCAGCTGTGTTCTACATACTCCACACAGAGCGCACAGCAGTATACCAGCTGAGCGCTCCCTGAACAGCCGGGGTATGAAAAACACAGCAACCCCGCTTGTCTTCTGCATACCCCACTCAGAGCGTAAAATGATCACTCAAAACTTGCTGAATGATCACTTTGCTAAATGCATACAACTATTATCGCTCAAAAGACATCTTTTGAGTGATAATCGTTGTGTCTAAACCAGGTATTAAACTCATTAGACTAATTAGCCATATCAATGGCAGGGAGCATTGGTGTGTAATTTTTTGCATGCACAAAAACCAGTAAAATATCAAGCATCTAAGTCTTAATTTGCAAGATGCACCTTATGTATTAAGAGGTGCATATCTCTTAACTCCTTAGCGACCAAGCTTTTTTGTTTTTTTTCTATTTTAGTTTTTCCTCCCCCCTTTAAAAAAATCGTAACTCCTTTATCTAGCTATCGATCTAAAGGCTTATTCACACAGGCGTATATCGACCGGGTTTTCACGCCCGGCCAATAAACGCTGCCCCTCTGATGCATTGGCTTACAATACATCAGTGCACAGGGACGCATTTCCGCGCATAAAAGCGCCCGACCGCATGTCTCCATGCCAGCGATGGCAGCTGCATAAATTCCAATGGGAGCTTATGCTAGATGCCGGAGAAGGGAGGTGGTAGGGAGTTTAGCAGCGTAACTGCTAAGCACCCTCCCCCTTCTCTTCTCCTCTCCACCCCTTGCTGCTGTTTGCAATGGGAGAGGGTGGGGGCCACCCCCTCCCATTTCAAACAGCCGGCGAGGGCCACCCCCTCCCATTGCAAACAGCCGGAGCGGAGGAGAGAGGAGCTGAGCCGGCGAGACAGGGGGAAGGGGGAATGCCTCCCCAGGCCCCACAGCATTGCGGCCTCAGCATATATGCGCCAAGCTCTTTGCCGTTCAGGCGTTTTTACGGTGTCGGCAGGCGCAAATAAAATGCCTGCGGCCATGTATGTGGGCCCTAACTGTATAAAAGCTTGTTTTTTACGTGAAGAGTTGTATTTTTCAATTTAATGTACCATATAATGTACTGAAAAACTTTGAAAAAATGGAGAGAAATGAAAAAAACAACAAACATTTCGCCATCTTTCAGTGCGTCTTGTTTCTACATAGTTGCGTGAGGGCTCATTTTGTGCAGTACATCCCGCTGTTTCTAATGGTACTCTTTTTTAATACATATGACTTTTTGATCGACCTTTTATTGCATTTTTTCTTGGAGACAGGGTGACCAAAAACGTGCATTTCTGACGTTATTTTATTTTTTTCGGACGGCGTTCACTGTGCGGGATAAATAAAGCATTACTTTGATAGATCGGACGCAGCAATACCAAATATGTGTTTTTGTTTTATTATTTAGGTTCTTTTATTGTAAATGTGGCAAAAGGTTTTCTTTTTACTTTTATCACTTTTTAAAAAAAAATAATTAGTAATACTTTATTGTTCTTAATTTTACATTTTCTTTTAGCGTTACATCATACTGCAATCTGAGAGGCAGTCTATCAGGCCATCACACGCCTGCTATGACAACCGCACGGCTCTCTGGGGGGGGGGGGGGGGGAGGTAAATGCGGCTGTCAGAATTGACAGCATCATTTAAAGGGTTAACAGCCCTGATCGGCCGCGCAGCTTGTCGGGGCTGTTTCTTGCGGGTGTCAGCTGTAAGATCTCCCTTCATACACGTCCTGCAGCTGCAGGATGTAAAAACACTACAGGGCGGTTAATATATTGGATGATACTCAGGCCATCCATGTGCCTAAAAAGGAATCTATACCAGCTATGAGCTATAGTAGATTTTTTTTGTATAATTTGCGCCAGTTTATGGTATAGAGTATACTTAAGGACTTATTCACACAGGCATATTTTTTCTCAGTATTTTGTGAGCCCAAACCAGGAGTGGAATATGAAAAGAGAAAGTATAATGGAAAGTTTTGCATTTCTTCCGTATTTTGGACCCGCTCCTGGTTTTAGCTAACAAAATACTGAGTAAAAATACGCCTGTGTGAATAAGCCCTAAATCTGATGGATTAGGGCGCCCGCACTCTCTTTTGATAATTCAATTTTTTTTTTTAACTAACACGAGCCGGAGTAAATTTTAAAAAGTTACAAATTTAGCGCCAAAATATGAGGGGTTTTTTGTGCCACTTTTAGCTTGACAAATAGAGATGAGTGAGTACCCAAATGCTCGGGTCCTCGTTATTCGAGTCGAGCTTTTCGTTAAATTCGAGAGCTCTATTCGAGTAACGAACCCCATTGACTTCAATGGGAGACTCGAGCATTTTTGTATGGGACCCGCCGGATGCCGAGCTTTCTTTTTCTCTTTCTTACTTTCTTTCTCTCTTTCTCTCTCTCTCAACAAATTGCCGTTGATGTGCGCAGCGTCACAGTGGGTAGGGGACAAAACTGGGGCGGAGTCGAACATGGCATGATGCTCGCTTGAATGAGCATCAAGCTCGGAAGAGTACATTCGCTCAACTCTATTGATAAATTCGCACCACTGCGTTTTACAAGCTGAGGGTGGATTTAGACGACAGTGTATCTGCTCGGTTTTCACGCCGAGCCGATATACGGTGTCCTTGTCTGCGGGGGGGGGGGAGGATGGAAGAGCCAGGAGCAGGAACTGAGCTCCCGCCCCTTCCCCGCCCCTCGCCACTTTTTGCAATGGGAGGAGCAGGGCGGGGCTAAGCGCCGTGACTTAGCTCTGCCCCATCTCGCCCCTCCTATTGCAAACAGTGGCAAGGGGCGGAGAGGGGGCGGGAGCTCAGTTCCTGCTCCTGGCTCTTCCATCCTCCCCCCCGCAGACAAGGACACTGTATATTGGCTCGGCGTGAAAACCGAGCTGATATACGGTCGTCTGAATCCACCCTGACTTTTACATTTCATAGATTTACATGTTATTGCCTGTTACATGGGGCCTATTTATTAACCCCTGTGTTCGGGGTTTGTATGGATGGGGATCAGGGGTCGATCCCAATCTATACAGTGCGGATGATGGCTGTTTCTTACAGCTGACACCTGCAAGCAACAGCTGTAATTAGCTTTCATACTAATTGTGCTTTCATGCTAATCACAGTTCTTAACTCTTTAAATGCCTTGGTCAATGCTGACAATGGCATTTAAACGCCCTGATCGAAGTTCAAGGGTCCCAAACGGCCCCCCAGGGTGTGATTGGAGGGAGTCACTTGGTTGCCATGACAGCCAGGGGCCTTTTGAAAGTCCCCAGGGCTGTCATTCAAGCCATTGAAGGAGGTTCCAGCTATCTTTTGACCTGGAAGGTGGCCTTCTTGGTAGCTGTTACCTCCATTCGTCGGGTTTCCGAGCTGGCAGAATTGTCGACCAACCATCATTCGCAGTCTTTTATCAAGACAAGGTGGTCCTACGTCCGTTCCTTTCTTTTGTATCTAAGGATGGTATTGGCATTCCATCTAAATGAGGACATTGTTGTGCCTTTATTTTGCCCCTTCGCAGTCCACCCAAGAAAATGCGCAAACTAGATCTTGTGCGAACCTTGTGGACCTACCTTTCGCAGATGGCTTCTTTCGGACACTTTAACTCTATGTTTGTGATTCCTGACAGCCCAAAACATGGTCTTGCAGCTTCCAAATGGGTGATCTCTCGCTGGATCCGGTCAGTGGTGGTAGAGGCCTCCATTCAGTGTTACGGCGTGCTCTTTTGGCAAGTGCGCGTGATACACATTGGTGCTTCTGCTATTCAAACGTGTAAGGCCACTACATGAACCTCTTTGCACACTTTATAAAAATTTTACCTTGTGCATATTTCTGCTTCAGCAGGTGCTGCATGCGTCCTTTACTTTCCCTGCCCCCAAGGGACTGCTTTGCACAACTCACTTATCATAAAATCTCTTTATTGCCTTGTTCATTGGGGAAACCGTACCCACCCATGCTGTATTAGTACTTCACATATCTTTCTCTTTGTTGGAATGTTTGATTTGCAGTTGCACATGGTGCTACACAGAGGTACAGTTTTGCCATTTTTTTGCCGTGTTATTTACTGTTTTTGCATCTTACTGCTTGCATATGAACTGATTAGCTTGGTGCCTGCAGGAGGGTTTTGGCTAGTAGGAGGAGCTAACACTTTTTCTGCTTAGTGTCAGCTACCTAGTGGCAATGGCTATACCCACTGTCTTCAGCTGTGTCCCCCAATAAATGAAACAAGAAAGAGATTTTATGGTATATACAAAAATGTTGTTTTATTCCAAAGATTTTCTTTTTTAAAAGTAGTACAGAAAAAAAAATTGGTATTGTAGTAATCATAGTGACCTATTAAATAAAGTTATGTCATTTTTGCTGCAGTGTGTGCACTATAGAAGCAAGACACCCCAAAGATGTTGGAATTGTGCTTTTTTTTTTCTATTTCCCTCCACTTCAAATTTTTTAAACGTTTTTCATAACCTGTCCTGCAAAAAACAAGCCCCCAGACAGCTATGTTGATGAATAAATAAGAGAGCTATGATTCTTTGAAAGTGGAGAGGAAAAAATGAAACTGAAAAAAGGGCCGCATCCTTAAGGGGTTAAGTATAAATGTGCGAGTCTGATGCAGTAACTACTAGACATCAGAGAACATTTGACAGATAAGTGTGGGCTATTTTTTTCTAACTTGGGGCCTTTGACTACAGTACCACCTATACTGCCCTAGTAGCAGCACTATCCATATACAGTCTATACCTGGTACTTTCCCCACAGTTTTGTTCTACTCTTTTCTTCTTCATTTGTTCTGTTCTTTTATTGTAATGGTTATATCACTGTCTCTGAAGGAGTTTCCCAATATGCTGATTAATATTGTTTTCATTATTAATGGCTCCATCGACCATTTATGCAGTTCTATTATCCTTTGTTATAATGGATTCTCTGCTTTGTTCTATTGTTTGTTCATAGTCTCTATATTCATGCTCACTTAATGCTGAGAGGATATGTTATATTTGTAATTTATGGTTTGAAAAAAATCAATAAAACCTTTGTAATAGAAGTTTTTTTAATGGACGAATTGTGGCCAAAAAGTCATACTTTCAACGTAGAAACAAGACCAAGTGACTGAACAATGCACGAAAACATAGGAACTGGGGTGCAGAAAAATGGCAGCAGGTGCTCTGGACTGATGAGTCAAAGTTTGAAATATTTGGCTGTATTAGAAGGAAGTTTGTTCGCCTAAGCGCTGGTGAGCGGTATGATGTGCAGGCAACAGTGAAGCATGGTGGAGGTTCCTTGCAAGTTTGAGCCTGCATTTTAGCAAATTGATTTTGGAACTTGGTCAGGATTCATTGGGTCCTTAATGCCAAAAACAGGCAGATACTTATCCATCATCCAATAGTGTCAGGGAGGCGTCTTGATTGGCCTTATGTTTAGCATTGTTGTCCTGCTGCAGAATAAATTTGGAGCAAATGTCATTAGGAACTATCTTCAGCGTAAAAAAAAAAAGCAAGGAGTCTTGGAAGTGATGATAAGACCCCCACAGAGCCCTGATCAAAACATCAGTTCGGATCAAGTCCTACTGTGAAAGCCCTAAAATAAGCTGTAGCTGCATGAAAAAACAAAAAAAGAAAAATACATCACTTAACAGCAGCTGTCAGGTCTGCCACACGTATTCTCTGCAGGTCCCTGGCACTTGTCTTCAGTCTTCAGGCAAGGCTTCCTGGTCAGGGGTTTGAAAATCCCGCCTCTATTCAGCACTGCCTCTGATTGGTTCTAGAGCGCTGCGGCTCAGCCAATCAGAGCCAGCGCTCGATAAATCAATCACAGCCATTCAAAACACAGTGATATCGCACAGAACACTGATGTGATATCTCTGTGATTTTATCGAGGTGATAGCGCTGTCACCCATATGAAAGAGACATAAAGTGAATGCATCACCTAATTTTCTTACTAATTAAAACCAGATAGTGAAACAGATTCTTCTAATCTGTTTGTGTTTTCTGATTGTACTTTTTGCATCCTATCATTTGTCCGTGAGTATGAGGGCTGCCATTTTGCCTGAGCTGCTAACAGTATTTAGAGATAAGTTTTATCACATAACTCATAGGTTATTCACACATTGTACAGGCACTGACCCACTGACTTCTATGGGAGAGTGTGGTGGACAGGCTTTGCAACCTGTGCAGAGGTCACTGTGCAGGGAGGAGGAGGAAGTGAGTTATGACCATTTATGGACCCCATTGTGGATGGTAGATCCTGTGTTATCCATCCATATTTAGGTGTCACTTTTCACTTTAATCCTGCTTGTGATGGTAATAGATGACTGCTAAAAGGTTCTCTACAGAACAGGAAGAGTCAGCCAATTATTAGGCTTAGTTGTCTTAAAGTGCTTTTACACAGAATGATTATCATTCAAAACAAATAGCAGGAGCGTTTGAATTTGAACGATAATCGTTCAGTGTAAACTTAGTCAATGATCGAACGATGATTCATTCACATCCTTCATTTCATGCAAGCATGATAATCATCGTTGGCTCGTTCACTATCCGTTTGGTTTAAATACTGATTGTTCAGTCGTTCTCATTCACTGGTACAGTAAATGCGAACAATTTTTGAGTGGACAATTTAGAAAGCCTGAAAATGAAAGCAGTTGTCATATAGGTTGATAGGAACGCCTTTAGTTCTCTGCACTTTATACATGACGTTCATCATATACTGTGACTGTACACTACAGAATGTGTCCTCCTAGCACTCTCGCAGTCCAATATTCCCTTGGCCTTACACACAATGGATTTATTTAAAAATACAATACAAAAAGGAATAAACATTCAGAACAGTTTATTTCTGTATTAACATTAACAGAACAAAGAATGATATTTTCTATCAATATGCTCATGGTATATACAAATTAAGGGAAATGAAACAAGAGGGCACATATCATTGCAGTTGTATTTAAAATCTGTAAACGTTTTTAGGCGTTTCTTTTTTAGGTTATGCTTATGGTTATGCAGGGATTAATGTGGACATATTATAAAATTGACATACAGATCAGAAACACAAACAACTGGATTATATCACTGGTAGAGCATACTAGCCTGTAACAACCATATTAGACATTGCTTGTATCTTTATTTTGATTGGAAAACTGTAAAAAGTTGGTTAATGTGTATTACACGCGACCATGTTACTGTTGCTGATGGTACTTATATTAGCAGAAGATACATAAAACTGCACTAGGGACATATTACAAATTGAAAATAAAGAACACATCTACAGGTTACAAACACCCTAATGTCACAAACACCACTATGCAGTTACTGCTGGGTTTCATTGACCTTCGAAAGTGAAAAACTGTCACTGCCAATAATAGGATGCTGAGGCATCTGTTAAGGATATATTCATAATTCTTATGGGGAAATCTTCAAGATCACATACCCATATCCTTATTACCATTTCATCTACAACTCTTCACCAGATTTATGATGCCATAAATGGAACTTTCTGTAGGTACATTTTCTGGTTTGATCTCGATGTACATTCATTGGGACATAAATCACACAGAATGTTGTACTGTATTTGATGTGACAGATGCCAGCAAGTCATGTTTAAGGAGAGTACATAGAGGACAAAAACATGATAATTTAATTTTTATAAAATATGATACATAGATGAAATACAGTGCACTTAATATCCAAGTGTCAACATTTTGTTAAATACTGTAAATAATGAGCTTTTTCATATGTCCCAACAAGTCCTTTTGCTTAATGAAGATTCCATGTTAAACAGATTATATTGTTTAACTGAAATAATGCCAATAAAACTGGTACAAAGATCACATACTTTCACAGACACATCAACATTATAACATTTACTGATGAGAAAATAAGTTACTTCTCATTAGTTCACAGTGCGAAAAGTGGAGTATGGTCAGTCTTAAGGAGGTCCTTAGTTATTTAAGCCAACTGCAGGAATGTTTGGAATCTTGACGTAGTGTTGTGATTGGACACAATGAAAAGCAAACACTTCACATGATGGCAGGAATTTAATAGATTTCACTTCTTCATGGGTAGCGTCTCAGAGCCCTCCTTCGTCTGTTGTAGAAATGCCTGAGCCCATGTTGCCGTGAAAAATTCATCATGTAATTTTGTTTGCGAGTGCTGCAAAAAGAATCCATAAAATAATAAAATGAAATCGTGAGAGATAGAGTGACTGAGCACTGTACAAACTGACTACTGCAAAAAAAGTAATGTTTGCATACAAAATTGGTATTTTTAGCTTCAAAGGGATTTTATTAATGATTTTGCAAATGTATTTTTATATCAAACTGTTGTGCTACATATTACCCCTGGCAGGGGGATCTATATTTTCAATCGCATAAACATTATAACAAACAAACAGACCTACAAATAAACACTGCCTTAAAGGGGTTGTCCCGCGCCGAAACGTTTTGTTTTTTTTTTTCAACAGCCCCCCCCCCCCCCCCCGTTTGGCGCGAGACAAACCTGATGCAGGGACCTAAAAAAAAAATCCACACAGCGCTTACCTGAATCCCCGCGCTCCGGTGACTTCTTACTTACCGGTTGAAGATGGCCGCCGGGATCTTCTCCCTCGGTGGACCGCAGCTCCCTCAGTGGACCGCAGCTCTTCTGTGCGGTCCATTGCCGATTCCAGCCTCCTGATTGGCTGGAATCGGCACGTGACGGGGCGGAGCTACACGGAGCCGCTCTCTGGCACGAGCGGCCCCATTGAGAAAAGGAGAAGACCGGACTGCGCAAGCGCGTCTAATCCGGCGATTAGACGCTGAAAATTAGACGGCACCATGGAGACGAGGACGCTAGCAATGGAGCAGGTAAGTGAATAACTTCTGATAACTTCTGTATGGCTCATAATTAATGCACAATGTACATTACAAAGTGCATTAATATGGCCATACAGAAGTGTATAGACCCACTTGCTTTCGCGGGACAACCCCTTTAATGACTTGTTAAAGTTGGTGTTCTGGTATAAACAAGATTAGCTTTATAGTACTATGTGTTTTACTTTCTGTCCGCCCTACTTCTTCCCCGGGTCATATTCCCTCCCTTTTTCTCTCCTTTTCCAAGGTCCAAAGTCATCCCCTCACAACGCTACTACCCGGGGCAGGCCCAGGATATTTAGGTACTCAGACCATGGCTGCCAAGTCTTACGTACGATCTTCCCTCATGGTGGACAACTTTTCATATAGCACCATTCTATATATTCTCGTTAAAATTGGTTCCAGGTGTGAAGCGAGAGCCATTGAGAGGCAATATAAATTCTAGCCGCCATGCAGATGTATTGGGAAAGCTTGTGCTGTTAATTTGTAAATCCCTCAGGTTTGTCCGCCAGGAGGCAAGCGACAGAAGCTTCGGGAAAGTTCTACCCATGACTTTTGTTATTAAATTGGTTACTTGATCCCACAGAGATCTCGCTTGCGGACACGTCTACCATATATGTGGTATGGTCCACAGAGCTCCACACCCCCTGAACAAATAGTGGGAGGAAGTTGGGGAGAACTTGTTAATGGTCGTGGGAACATAATACACTCTATGAAGTATCCTATATGAGGATTCCATTAAGGTTACTTGGTGACTTCCCTTGGAAATAATGTTAAAGCAGTGACGCCACCTTTCTAGTGATAGTGATAAATTCAGGTCTGTTTCCCAATGTTTCATGAAAGGGAGTTCATGGCCGAGTAAAGGAATGAAATCATCCCTGGTTGCATAGATGACCTCAAAACAGAACTTCTCAAAGGAGGTTGGATTTACCGAGATAAGAGATCAGGATAGTCTAGAGTGTATAAAACTGAATATCTCATTTATTTCTATCCATAGATGTATAGGAACCATGTATTTCTCAGAGACTTGGTGTGGGGAAAGGGGCCAGTTAATGGAATAGAATCAAATGGAAAGCTTTCCATTTGATTTCTGTTTAAAAAAAACATTGAAATCAGTGTTGGCAAAAAACAGATCTGTCTAAGGCCGCTTACAGACGTCCGGGACCCGACCCAAGCCCCTGCAGGGACCAGTGCGGCGCTCACCTCTGCTGTGGGTCCGGCTCTGTGATGTTCCGGTTGACAGCCAGCCAGCGCATGCGCACAGTGGAGCCGGCGGCCCAGGAGTGACATTTTTGTGCGGGCCTCTGCGAGACCCGCACAGAAATAATGCACACAGAAAACAAGTTGCGGCATGCTCTTTCACGTGGACAAATCGCAGCCGTTTGCATAGGATTGCGTATTGTAATGCAGTCATATGCAGGCGGGCAGGGGCGGAAATTCTGCGGAAAATCCCGCTGCAGAATTTCCGTCCCTATGCAGGGGGCCTAATTCTGTTTTATTTCCATCTCTCTGCACTAAAAAGCAGCACAGAAATGGAAAGCCATGACAGAGATTAAACACTAGTGTGAATGAGCCCTTATCTTGCTGTTCATTGCCTCCTCTTAGCTGACTGACAGGAGACATTGAAACAAAAGTGGAGGAGGGGAATGACTCTGTGCTCATATGTTTAGAAAGCAGAAAAGGAGAAGGAAAGGTGAGACTCACACACACACACACATCCCATAGCCAATTGTGACTTTTTATTGTGCTTTAGCTACAGAAATTACATCTCCACTGTTCATTCTTGATGTACACTGTACTACAACATTATTTTAGGTTTGTGTGTGTTAGTGACATTTAGAGAGCAGGTAGTTCACTCTGCACAGTCTATAGAACACAGACACAGAAGACAGACTCCTCCCACCAGTCCTGGGAGGGCTGAGAATCAAATGCAGAGGAGGGAAATATGCAGGATAAAAGTAAGATAATGGCCAGATAAGAGTGTTATTCCTCATGTATGCACATGGCAACCTATTCTGAAAACTCATCAGAAATGTTAGGTACCTATTCAGTATTATACAAGTAATCAGCAGATCACATTGTGAATCCTCTAGTGGGACTAAAAAAACAAGTTTATTAAAATAAAATAAATAAATAAAAGCAGAGAATCTTCCACTACAGATTCAGGATAATAAAGGCCATGAAAAGTCAACTTCTTTACATTACTTCGATAATCTATAGTGTATGCATTTATAAAAATATATATACACACACCGACACAAATAAATTAAAATATGTATCTGTATAGATAGATGGGATAGAAAAAGCAAGTGATATACACCTAATTAAATAGAAAGAGAGAGAGAGACAGATATTTATATATTTTTTTTCTCTAAATTTTTAAATACCATATATACATTCTGGGGATTCTCCCAGTGGCCCTGAGCCTGCGTGGGCCCCCAACCCCCTACAGGATCTGCACATATTGGGTAAATGGGAGTCAGTCTACTAGTTCCTGCCAGCTGCAGTCTCCATATACTTCAGTAAAAAAAATAAAAAAAATTAGGCCATACACAAGCACAGCCAACTTTTTTTTGAAGTATAGAGATGGAGAATGCAGTGGTGAGAAATTTCTGAACAGGGATCTGGCAATATTTGAATATAACTGTAGAGTGAATTAATATTACTGGTGGGCCCCAGACACCAGTATATACACTATCCTACCAAAAGTAGTTGGACACTTGAGTAAGAGCCCTTTTACATTTGCCGATAAATCGTTCAGATTACCAATTGTCCTTCAGTCTAAATGCATGCACTGACTGAGCGATGAACAGGAATTCATTCGCTTCTCATTTGTCATTTTGTTTATGCATGCATGAAACTGAATGACGGATTGATCCATGTAGACAGACGATCTGTCATGCCTCTGCACCAGACAGGTTGCCCTGCATAAAAGGACCCCAAGAATCAAAAGTAGTATTTATTTAAATATGTTACTACTTATTTTGGTCTTCTTTGGTGCTAATGACATCAGATACTCTGTAGGGCATACTCTGTACTAAGGTTAATAAATTTAAGCTGGTATTACCCTCCATTAATTCTGCAAAACATCTGGTGAGTTCTCTCAAAGAAGATGGATACTGTTTATATTTCTTGATTTGATGTTCCAGTGTGTCCCAAAGATATTCAATAGGGTTCAGAATTCTCTGCAGGCCAGTCCAATTCCGAAACATCAATATCCTTAAAACAGCGTTGGATTTATGACAAGGCGCGTTTTTCTTTTGGAAGTATTGCTGACCATTTCCAGAGTATTGCCACATTGTCAGCAGCACATTGCCTAAAATGTCAAGGTACACCTCTGTCTTCATGGTTCTTGCCACTACAACCAACGAACCAAGACCATATCATAATGGAACTTCCGATGTACTAAACTGTTGGCATAACACACTCAGACAAAAGACATTCCCCAGGTATCTTCCACACCCAGGTACATCTGTTTTGAAGATAGAGTAATGTGGTTTGTCAGTCCATGGAACGTTTTTTCCATTGTTCAAAGGTCCAATTACGAAGACGTTTGCAGCATATATGGAGGGAAACATCAGCTTAGAAGTATCAGAGGTTTGTAGAAAATATGCAAACGTGATGGAAAGTATCCAATGTCATCAGGGCCAGAGGCGGCCCAAATAAGAATGTGTTTCCCCAATAATAAGCCCTACTCTGATGATAAGACCCACCCAGATTTTCGTTGGGTGGGGGTAGAGGGAGCGCTTAAAATATAAGCCCTTCCCCCAAAATAAGCCCTATCTAGGCTACATGTAAAAAAAAACAATACTCACCTAGCCATCAGCGTACGGGTACTTCGCGCTGGACTGCAGCGCTGCTGAAGGCTTCCGTCTACTCCAGGCACGCCGACAGAGCAGTTCTTGCTGGTAGTGGGTCTTGAATAACCCGCTTCCATCAAGCTAATGCTTAGATCGGTTAATCGAGCGCCGCGTCAGCCAATGAAAGCAGGCGCTGGATTAACCAAAAACAGACATTCAATGATGTAATTCAATGAATGGCTGTGATTGGCTAATCGAGCACCGGCTCTCATTGGCTGACGCGGTGCTCGATTAACCCCTTAACGACCAGCCCATAGTGTTTTTACGTCCTCCCGAAGTGGGCTCTATTCTCTGAGGACGTAAAAACATGCTTCCTGCAGAGAATAGTGCCCCTCGGGCTGTGGACGTGACAGCTCCATGCTGTCGGTGTCCGCAGGTAGCTGACAGCATGGAGCTGTCATCCCGGGCTGTTCGGAGCCCCCCCCGGCATTGCGATCGGCGCTATGCAATGGATAGCGCCGATCGCAAAAAAAGTAAATAAAAGTACATAAAAGTTAAAGATTCAGCTGCTCTGATGGATCGGATCCATCGGAGCAGCTGAAATTACTCACCGAGGTCTGGCACGCTGCTCCCCGCTCTCCTGCCGCTCCGGGGCCCGAAGCCGGTCTTCTGCGCATGCGCGCCAGGCGGCATTACGTCAGCCGCATGCGCAGAAGGCCCTGCGGCGCGGGAGATTTAAAATCTCCTGGCTCCCGGCTCCTGTAGGTAGCCGGGAGGCAGGAGATGTCAGCGGGGACTGCGGTGAGCGGTCCCCGGTACCGCGATCGCCGTTATCCAATGGTTAGCGGCGATCGCGAAAAAGTTAAAAAAAAGTTTTAAAAAAGTCAGTTTCACCTCCCCTCATGGATCGGATCCATGAGGGGAGGTGAAAATACTCACCCCCAGTCCTCAGCGGTGTCCCGATGTCCCGGGACCCGAATCCCCGTCTGCGCATGCGCGCCCGATGATTGACATCGGGCGCGTGAACAGACGGGCTCGAGCCCCGGGAAATTTAAAATCCCTCTGCTTCTGGCTGCCATGTGTAGCTAGGAGCAGAGAGATTATACCGGGGACATGATCACTGTCATCCAATGGATGACAGTGATCATGTAAAGTGAGAAAAAAGTGTAAAAAAGTAAAAAAAAAAAAAGTTAAAAAAAGTTTTTAAAAGTTTAAAAAGCGTACGTTTCATCTCCCCTCATGGATCATATCCGTGAGGGAGGATGAAAGTACGTACCTAAGGCCCCCAGATTTATCCGCGGACCTTACCACAGCTTCTGCACACGCGCCCGTCGCCAAAATGGCGGGCGCATGCGCAAAAGCTGTGGATTGCCAGGATAATTTAAATTCTCCCTGCTCCTGGCTACAAAACGTAGCCAAGAGCATGGAGATTTAATGGGGGTCCGCGGTGAGCGGTTCCTGGTCACGTGTTCGCCATTATCCAATAATGGCGATCACGTAAAAGTAAAAAAAAAAATTTGAAGTTTCATCTCCCCTCACTGATGCGATCGGTGAGAGGAGATGAATCTTTTTACCGGAGGCCTCCGTATTTGAATCCCGACGCGATCTTCCTCCGTGGACCTTCCAGGATTCTGCACATGCGATTGCCGGCAAAAAGCTGGACACATGCGCAGGAGTCGGGGAGCCCAGGAAACTTAAAATCTGCTTGCTCCCAGCGACCAACGGTCACAGAGAGCCTGGAGCAGTGACGGGTGGCCTCGTTGAGCGGTGTCAGGTCACTTGATAAAAAGGTAGCGATCTACCTTAGGCCGGTCTCACATGACCGGATAGGAATTACGGATTCTGCATGCGTCTGATCCGTGGTAATACGCAGATCAATCGCATTGGATTACACAATTCCGCTCACATTAGCGGGTCAGAATTGCGTAATCCACTCGCAGAAAAGAGAACGCAGCAGGTTCTATTTTACTGCGGATATCGGCAACATAGAGCCCATTGTGCTCCATGGTCGCGGATATACCCACAGTCCATACGCAACTACATTGTGTACGGGCTGCGGGTACCCGCGTCATCGCTAAGCGATCGTGCGGGAAATACAAACAAAGGTGTACTGTGCATGACCGCCTGTGTGAGTACGCAGTTATGCGCAGTACATTACGCAGCCGTACGCAGGGTCACAGCCGGGCTCACAGATGGGATCCGCTGTGGGCCTCCGCAAGCGGATTCCGCCTGCACCCGCGTGAGCCCGGCGTTATTCAGACCGCTACCTGTGATACGTATTTTACAAGAAGCCCCGGGAACGCTCGCTTTCCTGCAGTTCCAGGAGCACCTTGTTGAGCGCCTTCTGTGTGAGACTGCCGCACCTCATCAAGCTTACGGAGACTCACGGAACGCCACTTTTTACACCCCATACCCGCCACTGAGGTCATGAAATACCCCCAAAAAGCATGAGAGGAGGGGGGGGGGATACCCGGTTTTATTGCCCCATGGGCCCATTCCAACCAGCCTCCGTAATTACCCCTGTCTTCGGAAATACTACACAGTTCACATTTTTACTTTTATCTAAGATTTGCGAACGCCAAAAAGAGCGCGGAGGGGGAGGGGGGGAATTTTTAGGGAGTCAATCTTTATTCTGTACAAATAAGCAATGGGGCCTGGAATTTATTCAGTTGTGCCCTAAAATCCAACAGGTGTTCCGTCCTTTATAGGCCTTGCCATGCGTCCTGTAAGTAGATTAGGGCCACAATGGGTATGTTTCTGAACTCGGGACAAACGGGGGTATCCATTTTGGGGTGAACGTCTTCATTCCTATGTGCACTGTACAAAAAAACTGTTTTTAAATTGAAAAAATTGCCAAAAAAATTGAAAATCGTAACTTTTTCCTTCTGCTTTGCTTAGATTCATTCAAATACTGTGGGGTCAAAATACGCAGTACACCCCTAGATGAATTCGTTAAGGGGTCTAGTTTTCAAAATGGGGTCATTTGAAGGGGTTCTTTATAGTTTTGGCCGCTCAATGGCTCTATAAGTGGGCAATGGGGCCTGAAATTTATTCAGTGGTACCCTGAAATCCAACGGGTATTCCTTTCATTGTAGGCCTAGCCATGGGTCCTGTAAGTCTATTAGGGCCACAATGGGTATGTTTCTGAACACGGGACAAACAGGGGTATCCATTTTGGGGTGAAAGCCTTCATTTATATGTGTGCTGTACAAAAAAAACTGTTTTTAAATTGACACAATAGCCCAAAAAATGAAAATCCTATTTTTTTCCTTTTGCTTTGCTTAAATTTATTCAAAAACTGTGGGGTCAAAATATGCAGTACATCCCTAGATAAATTCGTTAAGGGGTCTAGTTTTCAAAATGGGGTCATTTGTGGGGGTTCTATATGGTTTTGGGCGCTCAAGAACTCTACAAATGGGCAATGGGGCCTAAAAGGACTTCAAGCAAAATCTATGTTCTGAAAGCCACCGATTACTCCTTTTATTTTGGGCCCCGTTGTGCATGCGGACATAAGATTAGGGCCACAATGGGTATATTTCTGAAAACAGCACAAACAGGGGTATCCATTTTGGGGTGTAAGTCTTCCTTCATATGTGTGCTGTACAAAAAAAGCTGTTTTTAAAATGACAGAATTGCCAAAAAAACAAAAATCCAAATTTTTTCCTTTTGCTTTGCTTGAATTTATTCAAAAACTGTGGGGTCAAAATGCGCAGTACACCCCTAGATAAATTAGTTAAGGAGTCTAGTTTTCAAAATGGGGTCATTTGTGGGGGTTCTCTATGGTTTTGGGCACTCAAGAACTCTACAAGTGGGCAATGGGGCCTAAAAGGACTTCAAGCAAAATTTGTGTTCCGAAAGCCACCGGTCGCTCCTTTCATTTTGGGCTCCGTTGTGTATCCAGACATAAGATTAGGGCCACAATGGGTATGTCTCTGAACACGGGACAAACAGGGGTATCCATTTTTGGGTGCAAGTCTTCCTTCATATGTGTGCTGTACAAAAAAAAGCTGTTTTTAAAATGACAGAATTGCCGAAAAAACGAAAATCACAATTTTTTCCTTTTGCTTGGTTTGAATTCATTCAAAAACTGTGGGGTCAAAATATGCAGTACACCCCTAGATAAATTCCTTAAGGGGTCTAGTTTTCAAAATGGGGTCATTTGTGGGGGTTTTCAATGGTTTTGGGCGCTCAAGAACTCTACATGTGTGCTATGGGGCCTAAAAGGACTTCAAGCAAAATTTCTGTTTTGAAAGACACTGACTACTCCTTTCATTTTGGGCCCCGTTGTGGACTCAGATATAACAATAGGGCCACAATGGGTATATTTCTCAACACGGCAGAAATAGGGGTATCCATTTTGGGGTGTAAATCCTGATTTTCATGTAAACTATAGGAAAAAAATATGTCTATAAAATGACAGATTTGCAAAAATATGAAATTTTACTTTTTCTCCTCTAAATTGAATTAATTCCTGAAAAAAAACTGTGGGGTCAAAATACTCATGACACCCCTCAGTGAATACATTAAGGGGTGTAGTTTTTAAAATGAGGTCATTTGGGGGGGTATCTATTATTCTGACACTCATGAGCCTTTCCAATCTCGGCTTGGTATAGGAAAACAAAGTGTTCCTCAAAATGCTAAAAAGTAATGTTAAATTTGTACGTCTCCTAAATAGTTAAAAAAAAACGAAAGTTTTTCCAATGTGCGCCCAAAATAAAGTAAACGGGTGGAAATATAAATCTTAGCAAAAATTTCTATATTATGTTTGCACATATTTAAGATATTGCAGTTGGAAATGTGAAAAAATGACGATTTTTTCAAAATTTTCCCAATTTTGGCGCTTTTAATAAATAAACACAATTTCTATCGGTCTATTTTTTCCGCCTAAATGAAGCACAACATGTGGCGAAAAAACAATGTCAGAATCGCTTGGATATGCAAAACCTTTCTGGTGTTTTTCCATGTTAAAGTGACACATGTCAGATTTGCAAAATTTGGCCTGGTCATTAAGGCGCAAACAGGCTTGGTCACTAAGGGGTTAATCAATCAGAACATTAACTTGCTGGAGGTGGGCTATTCAAGCGCCACTTCCTGGAAGAACTGCTCTGTCGGCGTGAAGGAGGACACGACAGCCTGCAGCAGCGCTGCAGGCTATCGCAAGGGACTCAAACGTCGGCTGCTACTGTAGATAAGAATTACACACCCCTCGAAAGTAAGACACTACTTCTTTTTGAGGCAAAAATTAATAAGACAGTTTTTTATTCAAATTTAACCCCAGGCTGGAGGTTGCAGCCTTTGGGTGCGTTCACACGAGCGCATAAAAGGCGCGTTTTTGCGCCCAATCGTATATACGTGACCATCTGAGGCATTGGTTTTGAATGTATTCGTTCGCACGGGCGATTTTACGGCACGTAAAAACGGCGACCCGAAAAAAAACGGAACATACGCGACCGAAATACGCGCCAACGCATATTCGATGGCCGAAAAGATAGTTTGCAAAGTAGGAACAAACGATAATACGCTTTCTAGCTCTGGTCATGAACGCCGAAAAACGTTCTTTCCGGCGATTATACGCTGCGCACGTGCGAACGTAAATACGCCTACGCTCGTGTGAACGCACCCTTAAAGGCATCCCTGCAGTCCATGCCTGCTTCCTTATGTACTTTATAACCTTTCTGTATATGCACACAGAGGTCAGTTAGATTGTTCTCAGTATATGCACATAGAGGTGATATAGACTCTCCTCAGTATATGCACACAGAGGTCAGTTAGATTGTTGTGCCAAACTTCACGCTTGTACAACACCGGAAAGTTACATTACATAGGGGTGCACTTTAATGTGCACCTCTATGTAATTTAGTAATGACCCCTATTTAGGACCTAAGGAGTGCACTTACTTTTGCAATTAGCATTGAATAATCGAGTTGTAGGCCCCTTAGTTTTCCTATTGAGGACATAAAAAATGCTCGTGCCAAATTTCGCGCTTGTACAACACCGGGAAGTTACATTACATAGGGATGCACTTACTTTTGTAATTAGCATTGAATAATCAAGTTCTGACCCCTTTACTTTTCCTATTTAGGACCTAAAGAATGTTCATGCCAAATTTCATGTTTGTACAAAACCAGGAAGTTAAGATAGAATTAGATTAGATTCATTTAATTTGCATTGATTGCATTAATCAAATTGTGGCCTCTTTAGTTTTCCTATTTAGGACCCAAATTTCATGTTTGTACGACATTGGGATGTTAGAGAATTAGCGGCGAATCAGTGGGTGAGTCAGTCAGTGAGAGCTTTCATATACAATCATTATGGAGCATATGCATATCTAAAATATAGATTTCTTAAAGCACAGTCGTTAGCAATCCCTAAAAGAAGGAAGAATGGGAAGCATTTAAAGAGACCAGGATGGATGAACACAGAACTTGCACACATGCTAAAAAGAAAGAAAAATGTTTATCAAATGGAAAGAGGGTGTCAGGACTTGAAACCCATAACCTCTTCTATGCTAGTCGAGAGCTCTCTCCCTTAGGGTATCAGGACTACCCTTGTTCTGTATTTCCCAGTTACCTAGTTCCTGCCTCGTGGTCCTGACCACTCCTTTATTCCTGATTGCACTTCCAATACAAGCCTAGCCCTGCCACTCCTTTAGTGCGTGATTATTGAGCTCCCAGCTTGTAAACAGCTCCACTGCTACCTCATCATCTGTACTGCAACTGAGAGCACCTGTTAACGACCCGGCTTCTACTTGACTACAATTCCTGCGTCATCCTCTGTACTGCAACTGAGACCATCTGCTAATGACCCAGCTTTCACTTGACTACTCTCCAGTCCGGCTTGGCTACTACACCTCGGCTCCAATCCAGTGTCAGTAAACTTTACAGGAGGAAAATATCTAAAGAATATAATGCGGTCTGCAGAAACTGTAGGGCAAGTGTCAGAAAACCTGAAGCTAATAATGAATTGAGGCTTGCAACAGAGGCCAAAAGCAATTAAAAAGGATTTTGGGGTATGTCAAAAGCAAAAGAAAAGTCAAAGATGCTATTGGATGCTTACAAGATAAAAATTGTGAGTTGGTTAAGAATAATATTGAGAAGGCCGAACTTTTAAATTCCCATTTTGTATCTGTTTTCTCTTAAAAAGTAGATGGAACATCAACTGATCTTCCCTGTGCTGGGGGAATAAAGTAAAGTAGGCTATCTATAAGCAGAAGGATGGTGGGGGAACACATAGCTAATGTAAATAAAGTCTCAAGGTCCAGATGAATTACATCCTAGGATACTAAAGGAAGCAGCAGAGGAAATAGCTGAACAACTCGCTATAAAATTAGAAAATTTCTTGAGAACAGGAGAAGTCCCAGAAGATTGGAAAAGGACAAATGTTGTCCCTATCTTCAAAAATGGGAAGAAGTTGGATCCAGGAAACTACAGGCTTGTGAGCCTGACTTCTATATCGGGAAAGATCTTTGAACAAAATACTGAACAGCATGTATGCAAGTACTTGGATAAAAATAGACTAATTAACCAGAGCCAGCATGGGTTAGTAACAACCAAGTCATGCCAGACTAATCTAATTTCCTTCTATGACAGAATCACCAACTGGGTTGATCAGAGAAATGCGGTGGATATAGTATATCTTGACTTTAGTAAAGCATTTGACAGAGTATCTTATACCATACTTATTTAAAAAAAATGACCAAATATGGGACTGACAAAGCAACTGTTAGGTGGATTCACAACTGACTGAGTGATCGTACTCAAAGAGTGGTCAGAAATCGCTGCACATCCAAGTGGAAGAATGTATCATGCATCCTAGGCCCAGTGCGTTCAACATTTTTATAAATGATCTGGAGGAGGGTATTGATGGGAAACTGATCAAATTTGCGGATGACACAAAACTAAGAGGGATAGCTAATACTAGGAAAGAGAGGGAGAGTATTCAAAAAAGATCTAGAAAAACTTTAACAGTGGGTGGCGACTAACAGAATGGCATTTAACAAGGAAAAATGCAAAGTCTTACCTCTAGGCAAGAAAAATAAAAAAAGCACATACAGAATGGGAGGAATTAGGCTAAGCAGCAGCACATCTGAAAAAGACTTGGGTATACTAATAGATCATAGACTGAACATGAGTGAACAATGTGATGCTGCAGCCAAAACGGCAAACACAATTCTGGGATGTATTAAGAGAAGCATAGAGTCTAGATCATGTCAAGTAATTATCCCACTCTACTCTTCCTTAGTCAGACCTCATCTGGAACACTGTGTCCAGTTCTGGGCACCCCACTTAAAAAAAAAAAAAGACTTAGACAAACTGGAGCAAGTTCAGAGAAGAGTTACGATGATGGTGAGCGGTCTGTAAATCATGTCCTATGATGAACGTTTAAAGGATCTGGGAAGGTTAAGCTTGCAAAAAAGAAGGCTGAGAGGAGACATAATAGCAGTCTACAAATATCTTATGGGCTGTCACAGTGCAGAGGGATCAGCCCTATTCTCATTTGCACAGGGAAACACTAGAAGCAGTGGGATGAAACTGAAAGGGAGGAGACAAATTAGATATTAGAAAAAAACTTTCTGACAGTGAGGATGATCAATAAGTGGAACAAGTTACCACGGGGGGTGGTGAGTTCTCCTTTAATGGAAGTGTTCAAACAAAGGCTGGACAAATATCTGTCTGGGATGATTTAGTGAATCCTGCACTGAGCAGGGGGTTGGACCCGATGACCCTGGAGGTTTCTTCCAACGCTATGATTTTACACATATACATACATATATATAATATATACACATAAATATATAATATATACATTAAAAAAAAATCAAGCCGCTAGAAAGAGTTGTCATTTTGCTGCAAAACTCAGCATGAAATTACAAGCACATCTCCCAATAATTTCAGTTTGAGTTGCGCATATTACGAGCACCGACCATTCCGAACCCGGTGTATCCCGGTGGGTGCTGCCTGGAAAACCCCTTAACGCCAGGTGAACATGGGGTGGATTTGTCACGGAGGGTTCGCATGGAAATTCTGTGGCATTTAGACTAGCAGCAAGGTGGATGAGATTTTGAAATGGCAGAAATTGCCATTGAAAAACTTAATATTGCAGCATGTCAATTTTCATTGTAATTTCCGCTGTGAAACTCACTTACTCTTAATTAGCGGGTAAATTCTGCACAAAAATATGTGATAAAACCTGGATCAAATGGTGTGGGGTTTGAGGCCAACTTTCCACTGTTAATCTGCTGCAGAATGTCCGCTGTGAGCATTCCGCAGCAAATCAGCCCTGTGTGGACCCAGCCTTAGGCTGGGTTCACACAGGGTGGATTTGCTGCGCGGCAAATCCGCCCGCGGCCGCTAATCTCGGGATTAGCCGCCGCAGCCGCGGTTTCAGAAGATGCAGCATGTCTATCTACTTTTACGTTTATTTTCATCGCGGTCATGCTCTCCTCTATGGGAGCGCCGGCCGCAATGGAAAAGCAAGCAGCCGGGCTGCTTCAAAGCCGCCGTGGCTTAAACCGCGGCGGTTCTCCTGGCGGAAATCCCACGGTTTTTGCTGCGGCCAAACCGTGAGATTTCTGACGGGAATGCACCCCGTGTGAACCCAGCCTTAGGGTATGTTTACATGTAGTAGAAATGCTGTGGATTTCTGCGGCAGAAAATTCCTCTGCAAAATCAGCAGCATTTCCACAAGAAGCACAGGATCTAAATGCACAACATCAGTGGGAATTTTGACTCAAAATCAGCTACGCTTCCGCAGCTGACTTCAGAAGATACCAAGCTCCCTCTCACCTCCAAAGTCTTTGTTTTCTCAGCGCCTCCTTCGCTGAGCATCTAGTGGCTCCTAGTGAGCGCAGCACCGATGGTCAGGTGATGTGGAAGTGGCAAGCAGCAATGCGCTCACTGGAGGCTTTCAGGTGTCCGTTATATCAGAAGTAAAATAATATGTTGCAATAAGCCACATCCCTACCACACACACCTTTTTGGTAGGGGTGCACCATGGTAAAAAAAAAAATTTCCAAGGGGTGCCCCAAAGCTGAAAAGTGTGTAAAACACTGGTATGTAGGGCCATTGCACACAACAGTTGGCCACCCCAGTAGTGGTACGAGGGACAATGAAAGCTCAGTGATACGTTCAGGGCATCCTGCAGCCACATGTGTTCCTCTCTAAGAGGCATTCTCCAGCAGGATAATCTTTGGCCGCACATGGCAACAGTGTCATAGGAATGCCTCCTCAATATTGCTACATTTCCATGGCCTGCCTGTTTGCCGGATTTATTGCCAATAGAACATGTATGGAACTATCTGGGACACCAACTTTGACAGCCTACAAGTTTGCACGATCTAGAGGCTCACTCACAGCAAATGTCGAGCGATTTGCTGCAGGATACGATATGGAACCTGTACATCTCCATGCCCGCCAGTATCACATCTTGTATGCAAGCCAGAGACGGTACAACAGGGTACTAGAGCCTCCATGCCCCTCATCACATCTTGCATCCGAGCTAGAGGCAGTACAACAGGGTACTAGAGCCTCCATGCCCCCCATCACATCTTGCATCCAAGCCAGAGGCAGTACAACAGGGTACTAGAGCCTCCATGCCCGCCCATATCACATCTTGTATCCAAGCTAGAGGTGGTACAACAGGGTACTAGAGCCTCCATGCCTGCCCATATCACATCTTGCATCCAAGCTACAGGTGGTACAACAGGGTACTAGAGCCTCCATGCCCCCCATCACATCTTGCATCCAAGCTGCAGGCGGTACAACAGGGTACTAGAGCCTCCATGTCCCCCATCACATCTTGCATCCAAGCTGCAGGCGGTACAACAGGGTACTAGAGCCTCCATGCCCCCCATCACATCTTGCATCCAAGCTGCAGGCGGTACAACAGGGTACTAGAGCCTCCTTTCGAGTTTTCAGTTTTCTGCAATAAATTATACTTTTGCTCTGATATTGTAATCACTTACTTATATCAACGTTACAATCACACATAAAACCTTTTTTATTAGATGCCGACAACTCCTTCTAGGTGCTTGATTTTTTTTTTTTACAATGAGTGTATGTACATATATACACACAAATTGCATGGAAACGACAGGATAAAATGGTAATCACAGGATGATTTCTAATAACTAGTTGTGCATAAACATGGTCTCAACCACTTTTACATGTGGAATATTTTAAAATTTGCATGGCAACCAGAATACCCCTTTAAGTGTTTCACTGTTGTCATAAACACACTTTTCTCCTTAGGGAGAGCAACTATATACTATAAACTAAGTGAGGAGACTCAAATGGCCACGCACGCTCCTGTTGTCATAGTTACATGTGCATAAGAGGAAAACAGAGCAAACACACTTACCTTACTCTAGTGTAGAACCAAGGAAAGCAAATAATGAAATATAACACAAGTTAGAAAATGCCTTTCTATGCATGCAGCACTGTGATTACTCATAAAAGACGGATGAGGATAAGAGGCAATAAACGATTTTTCATCTCTTATGAAAAGAGAAATTAGAAACATTATTATTGTGTTTGCATACATTCATAATACTTGCTACGTATGCCATGCATTATTTGCTCACAATACAGATATGTACTGAACATTCATGATGTAATGACTTATGCCTGGAGGTGACAGTGAGACTTTGTTTTACGTTTCTATTAATTCTGTGTACAATAGCATCTTACACAAATATACTTTAGCACAGATTATGCAATCAGCCATAAGTAAAACTCTCAAACAGCATTAAGCTGTAAATTATTAGAACTGTCTGGAATCTCAGCAGTATCATAGAATAGAAAAATGATTTTCTTCACCAGCTGAGAACAGGATCTACACACACATACTAAACATATGAGTGTGTACATTTTAGGGCAATAACTTTTTCTCTCAGTTATGGCTCTTCTACATTGCAATAACTCCAGATGCACATGCAAGCATTGTGTGACTTTTTCCTTTCGGTGCAGCAGACAAAAAAAGTGATTTTTAGGAGCAAGTAAAAAAAAAAAAGATGTGCAAAGAATATACACAGGCAGTTCCAGCAATTTACAAGTGCACATACAGTACAAAAACAGTGGTAGCATCTAAAAGACCTGCTTTGAATTTGACATCACGTCAGCCTTTTGCCCAGAATACTGTGTCACGACATATGAAAGGGAGGAACAAACTAGTGTTAACCGTTCAAGACAGCAATGCTTTCTAGATGAGAAAAATAGAGGAATCCATAGATTTGTCTATCCGAATTGCAAGGCATGAATTGAGTCAGATTTACTGACAATAAGCTAAACATGTTAAACCAGTCATTTAAATCCATGTATTTGCTACCAGTAAAAAAAATATATAAATAGACATGATTAAATAACGAATATGCTGAAAATAAAGAACAGTTGCACAGAGCAGTTTGACTAGAGCAGAGGCAGAACACGAGCTCTTTTCAGCCCTATAGGACTGCTGGAGGTAGTTGAACACTTGTACTTAGGTTTCCCTGGCAGTCCTATTGAAATGAATAGAGCAACAGTGTGTATCCTCTGCCATTCATGCTCTTCCTTGAGTGTAGTAAGAAGAGGGGGGCATGGGACACAGAACCAATGAAAATGTAAAAACAATTACCATAAACATATGTACCAATTCTGAGGAGTAAAAAAAAAAATGCTCTGGAGAGAAATAAGGCTCCGTCTCTGAGGTTGCCCCTGGGTTTTTAACTATTAACAATTTGGCTGGGTTCACACAGGGCAGATTTGCCGCGGAAATTCCACCCAGGATTTCGCCGCGGCAAATCCGCCTGTGGCCGCTAATTCTGGGGTTAGCCAGCCACGTGGTCGTGATTTCTCAGAAATCTCGTCCACAAGAGACGGCGAATCCATCGCGGCAAAGCCGGCAGAAGCCAGCGCTGCGGATTAGTCGGCCGCAGCATGTCCGTTCTTTTTTATTCCGCTGCGGCCTGGCTCTACTCTATGGGAGCGCCGGCCGGAGCAGAAGAGCAAGTGGCCAACCGCTTCAAAACCCGTGGTTAAGTGCCATAGGTTTTGAAGCAGCGCTTTTCCTGGCGGAAATCTCGGGGTTTTTCGCTGCGGCCAATCCGCGAGATTTCTGCCGGGAATCTGGCGTGTGAGAACCCAGCCTAAAATTGTGAACCAAGAGAGAAATAAGAAAAGATAAGAGAATATAGAAAAAAAAGCGAGAGAGAGAGAGAGAGAGAAGAAAAAAAAAAGGGGGGGGGTTGAATGTGGGAGGGATAATCCTATTAACCAGTTCAGGATGATTTAGGCCATGAGGATTATGTCAAATCCCAGAAAGAGCCTTATAGTCTGAAGAACGTTGAAATTCCAGCACAGGGGGACGCAAGCTTGGACAACTGAGACTAAATAACAGAGTAGGGACCGTTTGTAACGGGAGACAGGGAGCTCGCAGCGGTGGACAAAATCCATGGAAAGGCCAGTAACCATCTAAGTCACACTAATAATCTAATATCTTATCCCAGAAAGACAAAAGCACCCCGCAGAACCAGAATATATGAAGAAGAGTACCTTCTTCCTCACCACAACGCCAGCATGTAGGATCCTCTCCTGGCATGAAGGCATGCAGCTACGAGGAGACCCTGTACCACTGGGATAACAGCTTGTATCCTGACTACTGAATGTGCAAGCTGATCGAAGACCTATGTGTAAGAGTAATTACCTTTGTTCTCTGTTTGGGGCCTAGTGAAAGTCCCAGATATACCTCTCAATTTCAAATAAAGCTGGAAGGGAATTACTCTGGAGGGAATTGGACAAGGTGAAAGATAATGTTTGACATAAGGGACCAGTGCCATGTCAAAGCTATTCAGAAGACAAAGCCTGCAAAAAGGCAGAGCTAGGGGAAAAAGAAGATAGGATATGATGGAGTTGGAATATTCACCAATTACCTAAAGACACCACGTTGGGACAAGCAGCAATCGAGGCCAGAGTAAGCCAATCCAGATTCCCCCCAAAATGCGTGACACAAAACTGGTTCACTGAAATCCAAGACGTACAGACTTGGTCTTCTCTTACAGGAAAGGCCAGATTGCCCAGAATCAAAAAGAGAGGGTAGGTTTGAGGAAGAATGTAAAATCGAATGGTAGGGTTAGAGGAAGATTGTATTGTGGGTCCAATCGTAGGATGAGAGGACACATTACGAAATACTGACTTATTGAGCCACTGGATTGCTGAAAGCGGGAATTGCGAAAAGGATTGCTCAATAGTTACCCATGGCTTAGTTTGACTGTGGCGATACCAACTCAAGATACGAGATAAATGAGAAGCGTGTTGATAGGCCTTAAACTTGAGTAACCCTACTCCCCTCTAACTATTGGGCCAACAGAGTATCATGCGTTTAAGTCGTACAGTTTTGCTGTTCCATACAAAGGAGTTTTGCATGGACGCAAGAGTTTTAAAGAAGGAGGGGCAAATGTTTAATGGCAGAGCCAAGAAATAATACAAAATGTGGATTATACCTACCCGATAATCGGGTTTACAGGAGTCTTCACGACAGCACCACCTGAGATCGCCTTCTCACGATAGGACAGAAACGCACAGAGAGCTACCCCCTCTCCCATCTTCCTCAGTGATTAATAATGAACCACCAGGGGTAGGAGCTTTAACTGAAATGTTTACCTAAACTGGTATATTTTAATGAAAATTAAATTATATCTTCTCGGGGGGGGGGGGGGGGGAATGTACGGGTGCGGTCATGGAGACTCCTGAAAACCCGATTATCGGGTAGCTACAATCAATATTTTTCCAGTCATCTCCACGGCAGCACGACCCGAGACGTACCAACTACATTTTTGTCAGGATGGGACTACAGTTGAGACCTTATGGCCAAAGGCCAGATCCTCATCCGCCTGAATATCTACCCTGTAGTGTTTGATGGAAGTATTCGTTTTTTTTCCATACTGCAGCCTTGCAAATTTGTTCAACCAATGCCGAAGCGTGTTTGACCCAGGAAGTGGATATTGCCCTTGTAGAGTGGGCTTTATGTCTAGTGGGAGGTTCATTATCTATTGCCCTATATGCTTCAGTGATAGCCAGGCGGATCCACCTAGCTATACAACTTTTCGCTGCCTTCTTCCCCCATTCGGGCCCGACTCTCTTAACGTCCAGACAACTAAATTTGCATTCTTAATTGTTTTTAGGATTATCGAAAAATGAAGGAATTATGTCCTGTGCCCGATAAAATGGTGACACTTCCTTAGGCATAAAGGATGGGTCTCATTTGACCACTATCTTGGTTTTGGTGACTTTAAAGAGGGGCTGGCGAATAGACAAAGCCTGCAGCTCACTAATTCATCTGGCTGAAGTAATTGCCACTAAAAAACAATTTCTAATGTCAGGACTGATTGGGAGTGATTCTATAGATTTAAATGCCCTGAAGACCCAATTTAGGTTCCAATCGGGGAACAGATTCGTAATTTTGATCTTTAATCTGTCTGCCGCTTTCATGAACCTATTGACGCATTTTATTTCAGAAAGCCTGGTGTAAAAAAAGGCACTAAGGGCCGCTACCTGTACCCTTAGTGTATTTGGAGAAAGGCCCATATCCAGGCAGGAATTCAAGTACTGACGCGATGTCCGGAGACGAAACCTGGAGCTTCCTCTCTTGACCCCATGAGAGATATCTTTTTCAGACCTTCAGATAAATTCTATTAGTTTCCTAATTTCCTACTTGATAACAGGGCCTGTGTTACTTTCTCGGATAAGCCTCTTTTCCGCAGCGTGGATTTTTCTACATTTGGATGACTTAGAGGACCTTGCGTCAGAAGGTCCGCTTGGGCAGGCAGGAAGACTGGGTCTTGTAGGCTTAGGTTTTTTTAGGAGCCGGAACTGGATCCTCCTTGGCCAGAATGGAGCCACTAGCATGAGCGTACATTTTGGAAAGCAGAATTTCTGGAGGACCTTCGGGATTAGTGGAATTGCAAGAAAAGCATAGGCCAGTCCTCTGCCCCAGTCCTGGGTCAACTTATCTACTGCTACTGGCTGTTTCCCCAGGCTGAGGGAGAAGAATCTCCCTTTGCAATTCTCTTTCGAAGCAAACAGATCTATATCTAAACAACCCACTTGTTCGTCAAAATTTTGAAGTTCTCGTGAGAAAGGGACCATTCTCCTAGGTCTATACGTCTCCAGCTGATAGTCCGCCTTCTGATTTTGGTTTCCTTTCAGGTGCATTGTGGATATTGATAGAATCCGACTTTCTGTCCAAAGAAAGATTTTTCGGGATATGATTTGTAAGAATGGAAACCTCGTTCCTCCTTGATGCCGGATGTGGGCAACTGCATTTGTGTTGTCCGACTGGATCTTTAAATGTTGATTGTGTGTAGAATCCCCCAATTGCTGAAGAGCTTCCCAAGTTCTCTGTAGTTTCAGGACCGATTCCTCATGCCTGTGGGCCAGCCCCCTGAAGAAGTCGGTCCCCCATGTAAGCCCCCCAGCCCTGGGCACTTGCATCTTTTGTAATACATATAGCCAGATCTCGAAGCCACTGAACCCCCCCCCCCCGACAGGTTTGAGGATGACATCCACCAGCATAGCGACACCTTTACTGAGCTCTCTATGTGCATCCTTTCCCTTAGAGAGGACTGCCTTCTGTCCCAGGCTGAGAGAATTGTACCCTGTGGGGATCTGTTGTGTGCTTGAGCCCAGGCTTCCTGTCAGGACTCGGGGTCCGGGAAACTGGAAGTCCCTGAAAATACCCGCAACCCCTGTCCCTACCTACTTGCCCCCCTGGGCTAAGCCCCAGGGCGACAACTGGGCGACGGTCCCTACACTCACTAAGGAAGGGAAACACCGGGACTAACAAATGGACAGACACTGGAACAAACAACAGCAAGGAGAGTCAGACAATCCGGGTCAGCAACGAGAGGGTAGGTGGTACAAGAGGGTCAGGCAAAGGCAACGTCAGGTCAAAAGCAGAGTCAATATCAGGAGTCAAAACACAAAGTACGCTGGTGTAGCAGGAAAACCAAACTAACACTGGCACTGGTCTGCAGACACAAGCAGGTTTAAATGCTGTCAGAGCTCCTGCCCCAGCAGCTGAGAGCACCCAGCAGCACTGGGGAACCCGCCCCCAGCCCTGCAGGAGGCAGGAAAGGAGACACATGCCTGGTTGCCATAATACTGAGGGTATGACGCGGGGCAACACCCACCGCGTCCCTAGCAACCCGGCGGCGAGGAGGAGCTCGGCAGCCAGGGGAGGTGATGAGGACCGGGGCCCCCCTGCGCCGCACAGCAGCTGCACGTGTGACAGGACCGGCGGTGCGGGCACGACGGACCCGCGAACCGCCTGTCCTTACATTTCCCTTGGGATGCATGAAGTCAGCTTCCCTAATAATGACATATCTGGCTGGTCGCAGAACTTTAGTGGTTAAGCCTACACACACAAAAAAGCATGGTGGTAAAAAATAAGGAAAAGCGGAAGGGGTCAGCAGAACAGTAGCAAAGAGAACAACTTGGTAACTTCGTAATTTTTTCTAGAAAAATACAAACCAAGAACAAAAGAAAAAAGAAAAACGAAAAGCAAAGAAAATCAGAAGTTAAGAGCTAGAGCCCATGTGGAACAAATAAACCCCGGGACTGGTATATCTATCAAACAGGAACAGGGACAGGGACCATGGAAAACCAATAAAATAACTCAGCCAGGTTTCCAAGGAATACCAGCTACAAATGTAAAGAATCCAACCAACAGTAAGGACTGAAGAACAGACAGAGTTCACCAAATAGTGAAGACAGAATTGAACCAAGAACTTTAAAAATGTACAGCAAAGTGAAAAACACCAATGTGACATTAAATCGCCATTATGAAAACACGAATCTACCAGGGCTGGGTCTCGGGTAAAGCATGTCTGCTACCTCTGCAGTCCAAACATTTCTGACCTGTGAGCTCAAGGAAACGACAAAGAAAAAAAAGGGCGAAGGAAAAAGAGAAAAAGGGGAGGGGGAAAAGGAAAAAGAAGGGATAGTCAAGGAAGGGGGGAGGGGGACAGGAGGAAGACAAGGGGAGGAGGAAAGGGAAGAGAAAAGGGTGGGAGGAAGGAAGGGAAAAAAGGGGGGAGCGAAAATGGAAGAGAAAAAAGAAAACAAGAGGGAGGGAATTGAGGGGGGAGGGAAAGAGGAGAGAAAGGCCTCATGCCCATCTCGCATTGGAATCAAACCCTGTGCCCTGCCATTGACCCTGCACATTCCTGTCAGTTGTCTTCTCTCTCTGCAGATGTGCCGGCTGGCGCACCACTGCACATGTGCAGGGCAGAGAGTCGCGCCAGAAATGATGCCAATGGAAGCAGTCTGTGCGAGCCTCACACTAGAATAGGACAGGCTGCGATTTTCCCCTGTGAGCAGAAAAATTACTGTTGATTTCTGCTCATGGGCATGGAAAAGCGTTTTCCTTGCATGTCCCATGGGGAGTATTTGCTGGGGGATCCGGAGGCGAACACTCGCTCCGGATCACGCAGTGCAAATACGGCCATGGGCATTGGGCCCAAAAGGTGTGAGGTGGAGGAGGGGGAAAAGGATGGAGAAGAGAGGGAGTAGGGGAGGGGAATAAAGGGAGCGGAACGGGAGAAATAAATGTGGAGGGAATAGACATGGAAAACCCACAGATGGTTATAGAGCAGCTTTAAGTGTCACTCAGAAAGCCTACGTAATAATGACGATGAGTTCCTGGGGAAGACACCCCCATAACCAGACCCAAGAGTGATAAGTTTGTATATCAGTGCACAACAGAAATACCCCATAGACTTTGTGTGTTCAAGCAAAAGTAAATAAGCTAAAAACTGACTAGGGAACCCTCCAGCCTAGCAAAATCTGCAATGGGTCAATTGTTAAAACTGACAACATAGGATGACCAGGAACACGACAGATGGTTCGTATTAAGTGGACGGAATATCCCCAATAGTTGACTGAGTAGCCCGCAGATGTAATCTAGGCATGCGTCCAGAAGAGTCAAGAGTTCACTATATTTTACACAATTAATATTATGGAGCTATAGTCAATCGATTGCATGTACAGAAGGAAAAGAACATCTAATAACTGACTTATAATTCAATTTATATAATCTAAGCAAGCTGTCTGAGATATAACAAAAGTAAGTTTGTTAAAGTGAATGCATGATATCTGAACAGTGGGAATATAACATATACACGGGTGCAGAAGGAAAAAAAAAACCTTGATCGACCAAACCCAGGAAAAGATATTGTAAGCCAGGTTAATGCAACAAATCTCTGGCGGCTATACAGGAATCCGTGATAAGGGCCAAAATCTGCACAAGTCTGCTGTGCAACCTGGGGAACACATAGTGGCAAACACCTATGATGGCAGTCTAAATTAAACTGGCCAGAGGGTACCTTAACACAATGAGAGCTAAAAGGATCATAACTTTAAGTCAGAAGAAAAAGGAAGTCTAGGCTTTCATAGGGAGATTCAGAAAAAGGTCAACGGATTCTGACCCACTGCGGCAGAGGAGGAGGACAATTCAATTAGGATTGACAGTATACTCAAAAATGAGAAAAGGTACCCTATATGCTGTCAGGGCTGTGAAGATAGAATGATACATCCGATTTCTGCACAAATAGGTGGAAAGGATGGCCTTAGCGGTTTGTGGCACCAAGTCCATGAATTTTTGCAGACAGAGGTTGTGGAGGACGACTCATATACTAGAAACATCTGGAAACAGGTGTATGTCCGCTCCTTCCATTGTAATAGGGGTGTTTGATCAGGTATTTCACAGGATAGCCTCTTTGTCAGTAAAGTAATTTAATCCGCATAGAACATCCCATGGGGTGGGGTCCATGATTCTATTACAGTAACCCAGTGAATCCAATCAATCACATGAGGCATCTGGCAGTCTGTTAGAGACTATTGAAAATGGCCAGAACACGGATGTGTAAATCATATTGAGGGAAGTGTTCAGGGAGATCCTTAATATGAATACTATTACACCTGCCACTATTCTCGATCATCCAGAAGGAACATCAAAGATTGCATGCAAGATCTGGAGTGATTTGCCGCTTGTTCGAGGGAGGCCACACTCTCTGCCAATGCAAACGTACAGGATACATTATAGAGAGTTCTATGTGTCAGCTGCTCTAAATCACCCTGAAAGGACTCCAGAGATTGTTCCTGGCACTGTTCAATTCTGTCCTGCATGAAGTCTAAGTCCTGTTTGGAATGGAGTGCTAGTATCAGCTGTCTCAGCAGCTGTAGCTCAGGTGCTGTAGAAAGGCACCATGCTGGAGTGCTTTTGTGCTGTTTGTGTAGGAGCCTCAGTCCCTCTTGCAGAGTCGCTTGACAGATCTTCTGCCCTAACAGAGGCAGCAGCTACCAGGGAGGACAGGGGAGGCAGATCACACACCTGTAGTTCTACATCTGCTTCACTGGTGGGGATGAGAGCAGTAAGTGGAGAGGGAGGAGAAGACGCTATATTTTCACGCTCTGGGGATGTCCCGCCAACATCCGCTGGGCTAAAGAAGAGATTAACCCTTTCCAATCCACTGTCTAACCTCTGAGGATATTATGATTTAAGGATGTACAGCTCCGATGTTGGAAGACATCCGTCAGAGTTCTCTTACTGAATATTGCCAGCCTCTCTGCTGTCGGAGCCTATACAATGTGTCACCTCATGCAGTACTGGCTTTAGCCAGCAGATAGCGCCGTTGTATAATGGCAGAAAAAGAGTAAGCCACCTAAGAAAACCAGGATACAAATTGGATTGGAAAGGGTTAATATCTTTGTTCAGTTCCAGAGTTCTGCTTTCTGACAGTGGCTATTTGCTGGTACTGCACGTCCTCACCACTCCATAGCTAAGCCACCCCTCCAATTTACTTATCTTAAATTGGGCCCCTGTTTTGTGGCTTGACACAAGTTTCAAAAATGTTTTGTCAAATATTATAAACAAAGTAAAAATATTGCAATGGCTATGGGTCACTTCACATAATTAAAAAAGCATATAAAAAGTAAGCCCTATATGTTTCAAGGGGAAAAAAATGTATAAATTTTTAAAGCATTCTACCAGACAAGATGTAACAATGTCGGGTCTTGGATCTGGAAATCAATGAAAGAGGCAGCCGTAGTCAGATATAAACAGGATTTGGTACACAGGGATTGGAGATCAGTATGATGGAGAGCACAATGCACTAAACAAGCCAGAATACTCATGCACAGGCTGAAAGTTTAAATACAACAACCACTGTAAATGACCACAGAGCAAGTCTTTACATAATCCCTAGATGCACATACCTGAACACAGCTAGGAAAGATAAGACTTCAGATAGTACAATGGTCAAGGCTACAAGAAGTCCAGAATTCAAGTGTTGGTATCATCAGTTCCTGACACTACTCCCCCATCTTAAAGAGTGTCCTAAACTAGACTTGCTGGGTAGCGATGATGAAATTTGAATGTGAATATTTCTCACTGCTTCCTAAGAAATATCTTAAGGACCATAGCCTTGTCTCTGAATCCAGGAGATTTGAAAAATTCCTAGAATCGAAAATTCCCTCTACAGTATACACATCCTCTACCTGAACTATATCTGGGTCTGTTTGGGGTGAATTACATCCCAGGAATGGATTTGCCACAGAAGGCTTAAGGAGAGAAGAGTAAAACACTGCTCATAGAGTCTGGAAGCTTGAAACGAAAGCCTACAGGATTAATTTAAACCACAATCTCAAATTGTACAATGAATTTTTGACCCAGTTTGAAGGTATTCTAAGCTTCAAATTTCTTATTAAGAGCCATACCTTATTCTCTACGTCATAAGAAGGACAAGATTAACAATCTCTATCCCCAGCTCTCTTGTAAAGAGTTTGGGCTTCAAGCAGAGTGTCAGTCAACCTCATTTGAATGTGTTGCAGATTAGTCAGTCTATCATTAACAGCAGGAACTGAAGAAAATATAGGGAAGATAGGATTAAAATGGAATAAAAACAGAAAAAAGACATCTGGGAAGTAGAGGAATGTTGAGAGTTGTTATAAGCAAATTCCGCAGTAGGCAGAAATTCAATTCAATCATCCTGGAGATAGATCATATAATACTGTTCCAAATTTTGGTTGGTACTCTTTGATCATTAGACTGTAGCAGACGATAAGTTCACTTTGATCCCCAAGGTGGCAAATTAACGCTTCAAGAACTTAGAAATAAACTGGACACCACAGTAAAAAAAAAAAGCCAGGTATGCCATGTAGGTGGATAACTTCCCAGATAACTAACTCTGTAGTCTCTTCAGTGGAAGGCAGTCCGTTTTGTAAGTATAAAGTTAGCCATCTCGATAAGATGATCAACTATTACTAAAATAGTGTTTATGTCCTTGGAAGATGGTTGTTCTACAATCAAATAGAAACTCCAAAGGCAAGAAGGAGTAGGAAGGGGTTGAAGTAACCCTACGGGTGAGGTATGAGGTGTCTTATTTTTAGCACACGTTTGGCAAGAAGAAACATATCAATGGACATTAATTTTGATATCCTGACTACGAAAAATAACAAGATAAAATTTCCTTAGTCCTGTGTACTGACCTGCAGATCTAGAGTCATGAGTTAGCTGTAGAATCTTCTGAAGAGCAGTCTTAGGAACACAGAAACAATGACCAAAGGTCCAGACTCCCTCTTAGAGAATTAAACATTTGTCTTTGAAAGGATTATCTACGATAGTATCTCAATTATAACCCTTGTTCATGTGCTGAAGTATACCACTAGAAAAGTTGACCCCCACAATGTTTTTAGAAGGTAGAATGGTGGTCTCTGGTATACAATCTTGTGGGGTCTCCAAGAACTAGACACTAGACAGAGCATTTACCTATTATCGGATCCAGGCATGCAGGAAATTATAATCTAGCAAAATCATGCCTGTCTGCCAGAAAGTCTCTTAACTGATCTAATAAACTTAAGATTTAGATACTCAGGAAGAACTTGCTCAGTATAAGAAGCACCTTCAAGATGATGCTTCCATTCCACAAGGGCCTTCTTAATTGAAAACAATTCCTTTTTCCAGTTTAATAGTTACTTTTGGAGGGTAACATGTGCCAAGAGAAAAGGGCACATGGATGACGCAGCTGCTTATCAACTCCGACTGCCAAATTTGAAGCAACCAAGATAGTAGCAAAAGTAAAAAAGTGTCTTTATTTGGTAGATGTAACAATAGCAATTGTATACCACTTAAGGCCTCATGTCCACGGGGAAAATGAGGCCCACTACGGATTCTCCATGGAGAATCCGTAGCGGGTCCCTCTTGCCTCGCGGACATGATGCTAGAAAATCAGAATAAATTTACCCATAGCGGTCCGTGCCTGTCTTTCTTCCGTCACGGCCGGGTCTTCTTTCTTTGGCCTGGCGGATGTGCTCGGCACGTTGGCTGCGTGCCGCGTGCATGCGCCGGGGACATCCACCGGGCCGAAGAAAGAAGTTTCCGGCCGCGAAAGAAGGAAGACCTGCATCGCCCGGAGCAGGTGAGTTTAATTCAGGCGTGGGTCTCCCGGGGATCCGGATGGCTTCCATAGGCCTCAATAGAAGCCTGCGGGAGCCGTCCCCGCGGGAGACCCACGCCTGAATGGAGCATGTCCGGATTTTTTCCTGCACGCGGGCCCGCGCCTGCAGGGAAAAATCACATCCGCAGGTATTTAACTACCTGTGGGTGTCTATTGCATCCCTATGGGTCGTGGATCCGCGTCCAGTAAAAACGCAGCGGATTTTAAATCCGAATTTGCCCATGGACATGAGGCCTAAGTGGAATTGCTTTTTGAGTAAGTTGCATTATTGGGCCAATAATCTTTGAGAAGTTTTTAATAAACTTGCAATAGAAATTGGCAAAGCCTACAAATCTTTGATTTTTCTTCATATTGCTGGGTGTTTTCCAGTCTAATACAGGTGGAACCTTTCCAGGACATGCACAACCTTGGCGTAAAGTATGAACCTCAAAAACTGAATCTTTGAGTGCTCAGATTCACAGTACTTCAACTAAATATACAATTGGTTTTCTCATAACCAGCTCAAAACCATGCTAACCAGCAAGAATCTGCATGAAAATCGTATAGTGTAAAAGGGCCCAAACTTGTAAGATACATAAGTGAGTTGAATGGGTATGATGAAAAATAATAAGGGCTGTGTCACTAAGCTTAGTGAATCACAATTGGAACATGATGCAGAATTCTGTTTGAGTTCTATCACAGCAACTGACCTTTGTGGTCTAATAGGGCAGTCAAGAACATAATCTCCAGGTTTTCCACAATGATACCAGTAGTATAATATTTCTGCAATGTATTGACATTTCTCTGCAGCAGAAATTGATCCCTGGATTATATCTGCCTGCATTGAGCGGGTACCCGGAATCGAAGCAGTGTGGAATTGACTAGTAAGGGAGGTTCCATATAATCATTATAAAGTTGGGTATATTCAACAACTAAGCGCCATTCCCTGGCAAAGCTTACATAAAGCTCTCCCTGTAGTGACACAACGGTTAGGGTCATCAAACACTAGATTCATTGCTGCAAGGAAATTCTCCAAGTCATCCAAAATAACATTATCTGGTTCTGGAAAGGCAGAACACAGACTTGTGCATCTAATCACTCATCTGTACCATTGAAGCCTGCAGATACTGAAGTCATTGCTGTCTGCAGCATCTGCAACATTTTTACAAAAACTTTAAGATATTTTTTCCCCCCTTACATAAGGCTTTAAATATTGAAAAAAGAAAAAAAATTGCACATAATAGGTACCGCCACATCCATAACTACCCGTACATTATTTATCCAGCCAATTCTGTAAAAAAAAAAGTCAAAATAGCCGTTTTCTGTTGATCTTGCTTCCCCAAAACAGGAATAAAAAATAATCAAAATGTCATATACCTCAAAATGGTACCAACAGAAACTACAAGTCATCCTGGAAAAAACAATCCCTCATACTACTTTGTTGAAGGAAAAATAAATATGCTCTTGGAATGTGGCAGCACAAAAAAGTATTTAGTTAAAAAGTGTTTATTTTGTGTAAAATTAGCAAAACACAATAAAACCTCTCTATATATGGTGTTGTCATAACCGTGATGACCTACAAATAGAGTTAACAAAATATTTATACCATATGGTGAATACCATAAAAATAAATCCTAAAAAACAATGGTGAAATTGCTGTTTGTTTATAGGTCATTAATAGTTGAGAGGTGACCAACCCCTTTAACCCCTTCATGATGCGGCCCTCCCCCCCCCCCCCATTTTCGTTTTTTCCTCGCCCCCTTAAAAAATTCATAACTCCTTTATTTATCCATCAACGTCACTGTATGAGGGCTTGTTTTTTTGCAGGACGAGTTGTAGGTTTTAAGGGTACTATTTAATGTACCACATAATGTACTGAAATTTTTTTTTTTAATTCTAAGTGGAGTAAAATGAAAAAAAAATACAAAAAAACAGACATTCCACCATCTTTCAGTGCGTCTTGTTTCTACAGTGCACAAACTGCAACAAAAATGACATAACTTTATTCTATGGGTCAGTACGATTACTACGATACCAAACTTGTATATTTTTTTTTTTACTGTACTATTTTTTTTCAAAGACATTTAATTTTTTTAAATTATTTTCTGCGGTCATTTTGTGCACGCAATAACTTTATTTTTTCGTCGATGTAGTTCAGTGATGGCTCATTTTTTGCGGGAAGTCGTGTAGTTTCCGTTCTAATTCGTACTAATTCGGAATACGTACAACTTTTTGAGCGCTTTTTATTGCGTTTTTTTCTAGAAGACAGGGTGACTTAAACAGTGCATTTCTGGCGTTCTTTTTTTTTTTTTCGGACAACGTTCACCGTACGGGGTAAATAATGCACTACTTTGATAGATCGGACTTTTACGGACGCGGCGATACCAAATATGTATTTTTATTTTATTATTAAGACTTTTTAATTATAGATATGCAAAAGGGGGGGTGATTTAAACTTTTGTTATTTTATTTATTTATTTTTACAATTAAAAAAACTTTATTGCTCTTTTTTTCACTTTACTTTTAAGTCCCTCTGGGGGACTACAATATGCGATACTTTGATCGCTCCTGTAGTATGACGTAATGCTATAGCATTACATCATACTGCATTCTGACAGGCAGTCTCTCAAGGCAGCCCTGGGGCCTTTCAGAAGGCCCCCGGCAGCCATGACACCTGCACGGCTCCCCCGATCCCACCACAGGGTGGCCATACGGGACCCCCGAACAGCATTCGGGGGCTTTAAATGCCACTGTCAGAATTGACAGCGGCATTTAAAGGGTTAATAGCCGCGAACAGCTGATCGCAGCTATTGCCTGCGGGTGTCAGCTGTAGTAAACAGTTGACGCCCGCGCTGCATGCAGAGAGGTCGCCCTGCGACCTCTCTGCATACATACCCCAATGCTCCAGGACGTAAATGTACGTCCTGGAGTGGAAAAGGGTTAAGGAGATGAGATTAGAAGTGTGAGTGTCACAGGTGTTTTGCTTCTTTAATAAAGGCACACAAAGTTTGGTCAAATCTGTTCTTAAGAAAGACGGGTTACTGTGAACCATGCTTAAATGCAAAGAACCTTCAACATTCCACACACAGGACATGTCATAGAGAAGTATCAATCCACAGTTAGACATATTATCTACTAACAGAGAATTCAGGCGTAGACATCCTGTTGAAATCACTCAAAGAGCAGAGCAGGCATCCTGAAGGAGGTGATAAAGAACCTAAGGGTAACCGAAAAGACCTACAGAAGACTCTACAAAGTGCAAAACTCTGTTCATGTGTCCACAATTAGAAAAAACACTGAACAAGATTGGTTTTAATGGAAGGACACAACCAAGTGAGTTGCTGCTGTCCAAAAAAATATTGTGGCCTGCCTCAAGTTTGCCCGAGAGCACTTGGATCTTCCACAACACTTCTGGGAAAATATTCTATGGACAAATGAGACAAAAGGGGAACTTTTTAGTACAAATGCACAACGCTATGTTTGGAGCTAAAAGAACAGTGTACACCAACACCAAAAACTCATCCCAACTGTTAAGCACGGTGGAGAGATAATCATAGTTTAGCACAGCTTTGTTGCCTCGGGGCCTAGATGCCTTGCAACCACTTGGGTAACAATGAATTCTAAAGTGTATTAAAACATTTTACAGGGCAATGACCAATGCCATCAGTACATGACCTTAAGATGTAAAAGAGCTTTTGTGATGCATCAAAACAATAACCCAAAGTACAAAAAATAAATAAACTGAACAATGGTTGAAAAAGATTTGTGTTTCAGAATGGACAAGTCAGAGTCCAGACCATAGCCTAATTAAGATACTGTGGCACTATAAATTTGAGGAGGAAGGGTAACAGCAGTCACCTTCTTGGAATAGTCATGGAAAGACTGAAGCACAGGACAGAGTTAACTTCTTTAATACTTTACCGTAATTTTATACAGTACAAAGATCAGCCACATTAAGAAAGTAGTTAGGCCTTTCCACAGTATTTTCCGCTGAGGACATTCTGCAGTATTTCCACATCCAAAAAGCAGTCAAAATCTGCACGCTGTCTTTTTTTAAATAACCCTGCCCATTTCTGCCACATGTAAACATAACCCAGCGATAATAGCGACCCTCCCCACAGCGATAATAGTGACCCTGTCCTTTTTAGAACGATGGGGGTAAAATCATACATCGTGATAAGCCCCGCCCCCTGACGTGTTGGCACTTTGTAGTAAATAAGTGAGTTTTGGGTTGCAGTTTGGGCACTCTGTCTCTAAAAGGTTCGCCATCACTGGTGTAGGGTCTCGATTTAAAGTACTTTTTTGGGCAAAAACTATTGATGACCTATGCATGCTGTGATTTGAATCCCGTGAGCGATGTTTCCAAATTGAAAATAATACCCTTGGGTCCTAACTAATTTTAATTATTAGAAAATTGTAAGTAAATCTGATACTCAATACCAAATACCATTGTCATGTAAAAAAATGAATTAAAGTTAAGAAAATTGTCAGATCAAAACTCGAATAACTTCTCCTGGAAAAGACTGAGAGGAAACTGGTGAAGACGGTTATGAACAGCAAGTAAAAAGGGACAGCTACTGGACCGAACAATCGCCAATGCTGCCTAGCTTCGGAAGACGACAGCAAAATGCGTGCGCTGTGCCTGACAGATCAGTTGCATCTCATGGAAGGTTAAACATTTTTTTCTTCGCTGTATTCACAGAGCAAAATGAAATATCAATTAACATACAGAGTGATGAAGTAAACTCTCAGTTGAATGTCACCTGTCTAACCCAGGAAGAAGTGCAGCACCACCTTAAAAAGATTAAAATAAACAAGTCATCTAGACTACACCCTGAGCTCTAAAGGAATTAGGTAATGTGATAGACAGAGCCTTATTTCCAATATTTAATGATTTTATAGATATACAACATGCCATGAATAAGAGCTATTGCTTGAAACGTGTTGAATATTGTAGACCTATGTATGGTTTTTACTCCTGTTATTTTGTATAATAAAGCTTTTTCACGTGATGTGCTGGACTTTCTCCAAGTATTTGCATCTACAGAGGCAACCTGTTTACATGCACCAAGATCACATTGCAGTGTTTATCCAGGTGAGCTAACACCATTCTCCTTTTTGTTTAATGATTCTGTATGGACAGGGCCTATTAGATAGAACTAGTGAATAGCAAATGTGGTGCTCATAAGTATAACTTCTTATCAGCATGGATTTATGAGGCCCTGTCACACTATGTCTCCTCATATAAACTGATCAGAAGTTCGAGACTGCACCAGGAAGAGTTGTTAGATGTCATATATCTTGATTTTTTCCAAAAGGTTAGTACATCAAATGAGAATGCTTGAACTGGGGTAAAATGAGTATACGTGGGTAAGTAACTGGCTCATGATCGAAAATAGAGTACTCAGATTAGGTCACTGTTACTAGCAGGGTATCATAGGGGTCAGTACTATCACTTCATATTTCGAAACGGTTTGCAGTGTTAAATTATTCACATAACATGCTTTCTCAGAAATAGAACATATTATATCTCTCAATCATCCATAAAAAAATTTTAAAAAAAACTTTGCAGAAATGTCGTTGGTGTGTATTCTGAGCTTGAGAACCCAAAAATTGATGCATGAAAAACCTGAATCACTTAATAAATAAGATAGTATCCACAATTAATTGCAATGTATCATTAATCTTTTTTGGCCTTTTTGCCCTTATAAAAAGATCTAACATGCAAAAAGATTACTCTTAATAAAGGACCTTTTTAACGTGGAACGCTCTAAGCCTACTAGGTCAAAGCCAGTTTGTAAGAGCTAAAATAACAATTTGCAGAATATATTTAATAAATCTTGTATGGTGGAATTGTCCCAAAAAGACTCATGATATTTTAATCAGATATGTCAAAGTCTAAAGCCTTATTCAGACAGCCATGTTTTAAGGCCATGTGCCATCCATGTATTCCACAACTAGCACACAGCCCCATTATAGCCTATGAGGCCTATATACAAGTCATTTTTCACATGGACTGATTGAGAGAAAGAAAATTGCTGCATGTCCTATTCTTGTTGGTATTCACTGACAAAAAAGGGACATATAATGTGCAGTGTCCATGCAGATCAGGCAGCACTTGTGTCTGTGTGCTGTCCAATGTGAGTTGAACCTGAGATTTGAGAGCAACACACAATACAACCGAATGAATCCTGCCAAAGGGTGTTAGTAGAAGAGTATTAGCTGCTGCCACTAGCAGTCCTATTTTGCTAGGCTGAACCTGGACTTGTAATTGTTTCAAGTTGCAATTTCAGATTTAGCTTGGTAGTCAGCTGTAAAATGTAATTGTTGGTGGTGGCAGCTAATGCCTGTGTACCAGCAGCCTAATGGGCCACTTTTTGGCAGATGTGGCGCCCAGCAAACATGTGAACTAGTCAGCCTTGACGACTATCAATGGAGAGATAAATATACATGAAGTGACAGAGTACATGAAGTTTTTCCTAAATTCTATTCATTTCAACAAAGATGGTCTCCTGATTTTTATAGCCAAGATCTACTCATTCTCAGGATCTGTGAAGGCCCCACCTGTTTGACGCCATAGATCTAACTTCTAAGACATGTCTGAATTACATTTTCTGGTATAAATTGAAAAACGTGGTTAGTTTGGCCAGTAGAATGTACAGTGGTTAGCATGTGTGTGAAAGGTGGATACTTACATATCCACACAGGGACAGATGAATGACTTTAAACTCTAGCGATGGAGTTGGAATGTTTCTATTTAACAGATATATGAGCAAAGCAGATACTCACAGTACAACTTCTACATGATCCAAAGCCCACTGATCATGGCCTGATCCACTGTGGCGAGGTTGCCACCACCGTAATAGGACTCCTTTCATACGGGCTTCTCTGTAGCAAAATAAAAGCAAGATTCACTGTAGATCATCGTACATCACAAGTTTGTACTGCAGGATGGGCTACGTAAAAGTAGTCTGCCTCTGATCCCGACACTATGAAAGTTGCCTAATGGAAAATGTGTCTTTGTTGCCAATAGCAATTAAACACAGAACAGATTTAATATCTAATACTACTGAGGTAATTAATTGTTATGCGCAAGAAAGATTTTTTTTAAACAGCGTTGATAAGAGCGTGGCTACTTTTCCATGGTCCACCCTGTCATTTTAAATAAATTAAAGATGAACTGTAGGATTAGTGCATTCCTTGGTGCCCTAATCCTTTGCAAAACTGTCCTACATTTTTTTGCAAAATACGCTGCTAGCCTATCATTAGAGTAAGCCATTGATATGTGGTTTATGAGGTCCCACGCCATGGACTCCCACTAACCAAAAGAACTGGAGTATTGCTGCTTCTTCTTTGGCCATACAGCAAATCTGGTATGTCTGTTCTAATGAACAGGGCTGATCTGCAGTACCAGGCACAACCACAGAAAGATTAGTAGTTGTTACTGGAGAAGCATTAAAGAAAATATGGCGCTCGAGTGCTTTGACCATTCTGTTCTGCTGATACCTGGTGGTCCATGGTGTAAGGATAGGCCCTCAATGTGTTTTCCCTGAAAAACCTTTTAAGAACATTATGGCTTGAAAATATCAGAAGAAAAATAGTTACTTACAGTGGAATATTATAAGACACTCTTTGTGCTTGTATGAAGTCTTTTGGCTGGTGCTGTGCAATGACTTGCCATGTTATCCCATTATTTACACTATACTGTAATAGCACTGCTTTATCTACAGTGTTTGCATCGCTTAAGTTAGTATTGCAGCTCCCTGTTTGGGCAATGCTTCCGATCTGAAGCACAAACATTATTTTGCTGTTAAGAGAAGAAGACACCAAGTTTACTTAGAGGACAATTTATCTATTGACATATAGTGTGTTAGTGCAAGTCAGAATCAGTCCTACCTGGCACGGGTAAGATCAAGTGGTTTTGTTATGGCCTGTCTTATTTGGCACCCGTTAAAATAAAGGGAATCTCCATGAGCATAAGGTGCAAGTTGACCACATCCATTTCCAATTGTGCCTCCTTGAATATTTTCCCAATTAATTTCTGTCACCTTTTCTGATTCAAAATTATCTTTAATGGAGCTTGGGAGGTCATGGTTAAACAACGAACAATCATCCCCTGCAAAAAATCCCCAAAACATCATTTTTAACTGTTTGTCTAACATAAGATCCTATTTGCCCTCAAGAATATCCTGGTTACAAAAGTGGCATTTTATCATCTAGCACATATTTAAATACTTAACCATTTTAAAAGCAGTTTTTTTTCCTTAAATATAAATGATACCATTTAATGCAGTGAAAAAAACTGTAAATATTTTCTAACTAGAGTGAAATGGAAAAAAAATGCAATTGTGCCATTTTCAGGGGAATTGGTTAGTTTTTACATTCATGGTGCGACAAAAATGATTTTCATTTTATTCTGTGGGTCAGTCCAATCATGGAGATACAAAATTTCTATATTGTTCTACTACATTTTTTAACCTATTAAGGACCAGGCGCAGAAAATATACGGCACCTGGTCCTGGGCTTAAAACCTTGCCGATAGTAAAATTACGGCAGGGCTTTAAGCCTCCTGCTCTGCAATCAACCAGACAGGACGGGTTGTCAGCCGTTAGTAACCGGAGAAGGCAGGAGGGTTCCCTGCTACAGCAGAGCTGGAGGGTCACACTAGACTGTGGCCGACTCTGCCAGTGACTAATGTCACCACAGGGGTTGTTTTCCCTTGTACCTGGGGCTCCTATGGATGCCCCAGCTACAGTGGGAAAGTGTCAAATTAAAAAAAAAGTGAATGTCTCCCAGATGTCTTACATGACGTCATGGGGGATATAAAACATAATTACATAAATAAGTAAATAAAAATTGCAGAATACAACAATATATACATAAGAAAAAACTAACACAAAGCCAACGCCAACCAAAAGAGTCACCGCATGCGCCCTGTAAAACAAAACCATACATATTATATATCAAAACATCCGAAACAATTGCAGGAACGAGTTCCTGAACCTTATTTTAGCATAAATATACTAAATAAGAAAATATATATATATAAATGTTAAAAAAATATTTTTTTAGCATTTTACCCCCAATAAAACTAAAAAACAGAAAAAAAGTTAGTGAAAAAGATATTTAAATAAAAAAAATTGCCCTATATATCATGGGGAAAAAAAACGTATCAAAAATAGTTTTGGTAGCTAAAGGAAACAAAATACGGCAGTAAAACCGCCACATGGGTAAAATCCCTAAGAAGTGTCTGGTCCTTAAGGTACAAAACAGCTTGGTCCTTAAGGGGTTAAACAAAAATTACTTTTAATTGTAATATTCTGAGAACCTTACTTTTTATTTCACCATTAACTGAGCTGTGAGAGGGCTTGATTTTTGCAGGGCTTGCTGTATCCCCCAATGAACATGACGAGAGAGATTTTACGGTAAGTTCTTTACAAAAATCTAGTTTCTTGTCTGTATCATTGGGGGATATAGCTTTGATCTTGGGACGTTCCAGAGCAGTACCCAAGTGGTGGGAAAATGTAATATGCCGCATGTGTAAGGAAGCGCAATCAGCTCTTTAACCGCGACTAGCATTAATGGGTGCTTAGAGACTGAGCATAAATGGGCCTGAAAAATAGTCCCCTCCCCTCATCTGGAAAAAGGTTCCCGACTAGTAGCTTTCAACGAGACACCCGCTGTCTGAGAAATATGTGTTGTAACACAGCCTGAACATAGGATGTCTCTGGAATGAGAACCCTGCACTGCCGCGAAGCAGCGCCAGTGCGAGCAACCCACTTCAAAAACTCAAAGATCCACTTGTGTTGTCGGGAGCACCCGCAGAGAGCCAGAGCATCTGAAGAATGCCACTAGAGAGGTAAATTTGCGAATTACGACAAAGCCCATTTGTGACTGGCTCGTCCAATGAGACTGGACTTCATTAACATGGTGCCAAGATACCACATGCAGTGCAACAGGATGATATCGACCTTCTTTTGATGACAAAGAACCTTTTGCCCGATAGCGCCCTACACTTAGAAGAGAGACTAGTAGACTGGGTGAGCTGGACATGACATCAGCACCTTCAGAAAGGGGGGTGAAATCTTAAAAGAGCTGGGGGCCTTCTAGCAGGCTACCTAGTTGAACGTCAGGGTCCACTGAAATCCAGACTGTAAACACCCGGCTAGACAGGTTGTCGTAACGACAGCACTGCTGTTGAAGGATTAGTAGGAAGCATCCCAGGTGAATGCATGGGAGCTACTGCTGCCATAGGGAATGGGAGATAGAGACACATGGCTCAAAATTACCATTAGTATCAGCCTTCTGAGACTGTGAGAATGGCCACAGCCTCCACCTTCTGCATGAAGCCCACGGACCCTTAAGAACTCTAGGCCTAGGAAAAAGGCATCTGTGGGTTGTCAAGCCAGGGTGGCTCTCTACCAAGATGTCACTGCCACGGCATGATTCCAACGAGGCACCATAAAATGTGGCATAGCAGCCAAACTACCCCTGGACGGGAGTCTCACTGGTCTCTTTGTGGAACCCTCCAGAGTCCTGAGGGTGAGAGCCAAGAATTGAAATCAGTATTAGTGTATACAGCTTCAAGGTCTCCTGCAAGCAATCCTGCAGGAGCAAATAGCACAGGACGATCACAGTGCGCTACTAACTCCATCTGATTAAATGCTTTGTCTCCTGGAAGGTGCTCTTACCTGTGTAGGAAGGCTACGTGGAGAAACACTGTAGGAGCGAAGTTGTAGACTGCTCTGACTACAGAGTACTCCTGCAGCAAGATGAGAGATGCCAACAGCACAATTTTCAAGCTGTATTTAGCTGGACAGGCATATGCACAGCCACCATAATAGGTCCGATCCAACAGAGATCCCAAATGCAGTACCAATGTAAGAACTGGAAGAGGCAGCATCCATGGTGCAATAAAAAGATCTTTTATTCCTCCAAACAATTAAAATACACATTTAGGGTCAGCGGCAGACTCCACCATACCAGGATAATTTCATGCATCATTGACGACATGAGTGACCCACGTCCGCATGGACACGGCTGTCTGAGCTAGCAGTCCAGTTTTCCTAGAAAGCACTAGATGTTGGTTTGGTTCTGAGGCTGCCTGGAGAGGGATCAGACCAATGGTGGTTCAGCATGTCACAGCTGACCAGAGGGATCTACAGCCCTCAGGCCTCCTGTTGGAGGGCGAACCTCCCGGTCTACCACTAAACTAAAGATGAGATATTCTTTGACTGACTGGATGTAAATCCCATGTAGCGGGGCGAGCGCACATAGTATGCAGCTCTGGGCGGCCCCATCCTGCGTCTCATCCTGTAAGCGGGGAAAGCGCTAAAGCTGCCCACAAGGACACTGCAGACAGGCCACCATAGGGAAGCTAGCCGTTAGGTAAGGCAAGCCTAGAGTACTGCTGATAACCAGTTCAAACATGGCTGGTTGCAATCTCGCTACTGCATCGAGAGCACACATAGCACGTGTCTGTCGCCTGTCATCCTGGACATTGACACTGCACCAAGGCTGCCTGCAGAGAACTGCAGGCGGCACCCCTTAATGTGCTAGCCATTAGGCAAGGCTCAACTTGGTCTGTAACAGACATGAGGAGCGATGAGTCCAGAGACTCCCTGTGCGAATACTCCTTCCAAATGGAGGGTATTACAAGTCTCAGCAGGCCAGAGCCATGCTAGCAATTAGTTGAAACACTGTCTTTCCTAAAACAAGATATTTTCTGGCTGGATGTAAATCTTGTATTGTAGCGAGAGCGCACATAATATGTGGCCCTGGCTGCCCCTGTCCGCATGTCATCCTGGACCCAAGACACTGCGCCAAGCCTGCCTGCACGGAACTGCAGGAGGGGCAACAGGGGATCTACCGATAGGCAAGGCTCAACCCGGTTCAGAGCAGACATGAGGAGCGATGAGTCCAGAGGCTCCCTGTGCGAGTACTCTTTCCAAATGAAGGGTACCACAGGTCTCAGCAATGCCGGAGCCATTGAGGCAATTAGCTCGAACCCAGTTGTTCGTAAAATGAGATAATCTCTAGCAGGGTGTGAATCTCGTACCGCACACAGTACCAGATAATCCCTGTGCAAGTACTCTTCCCAGTATGAGAGGTACCACCGGTCTCAGTAAGCCTAGAATCACAGTGAGGTTGATCGGGCAGCAATGTCTGGTCGTTCGCTATCCTGCGTAGGGGTAGATCGGAGAGTAATACTGCTCCGTCGACCTGTAGGAGGAGGCAAAGGGCACATAGCTATTGGGGGAGGGGGGGGGGCAAGAGCTGTGCAAGGAGGGGACAGCAGGCCTCTCATCTTCAAGCCACAGCCCCTGCCATATGAGACACTCCACACACAAAAACACCTGCCGCCTCGGTGCAGTGGCCGGGCTTGTCAAGCGGTCCGGCAGGTGGCCAACGGCAAATGAACACAATAAAACGCGCAGTGGCCAATACATATATGCCCATGGTGGCATAAACCAAGCCATGTGACCGCATGCAGAACACACACAGCTACACATGAATACCGTGCAGTGGCTACACAGTTAATGCCGCACAGCGCCTACACCTACATGCACAGCGGCTATACCTTAAAGCCACACAGCAGGTATACAGTTAATGCCGCATAGTGGCTATACCTTAAAGTCGCATAGCAGCTCCACATTAAAACCTGCAAAGTGGCTACACATTAAAGCCGCATAGCAGTTTGCAGGCATGCCGCATGGCAGCAGTAATCAGTTTCTCCTGGATACATCAGACACACAGGAGAATGACACCATTCACACCAGGACTACCAGAACAGAGATACAGAAGTATGACACAGTTCACACAAAAGAGAACCTGCACAGAAATGCAGGAGAATGACACTGCTCACACCAGGACATACCAGAACAGAGCCACCAGACAAGCAGGAACACAGGACTGCTCAAGAGGAAAACCAGCAAAGGCTGACAAAAAAAAGCTGGTATATATATATATATATATATGAGCACAGACTTTGGGGATTGGTTGACTGAAGCACCACACCCAGCCAGCACAATCAACTACACCTGTTAAGATGAGCTGGTTAGAAACAACAAGCTGAACAACAGATCCCAGCAGCAAGCTCTAACACGGCCCCAAGGCGGCCAGCGTAGGCATAACACAAGCCGCATGGCGCAACACACTGCACGGTGGCGAATATCCCCCCACATGTGACAAATACACAGCTTGTCAGGCAGCGTGACACAGGAGGGAACTCTTGTACAGTGGCAGGACAGCAAGGGAAGTCCTATTTACTTACCTACTTCTTTTTAAAAATAATTAAAAACACTCACCTATCTTCTTTCTTTCTTCCCTGCCTCCAGCAGGGACCCCTGCCGTGCCACCTTTTCTTCTCCAGGTAGGGCAGACAATGGACAGCAATGTCTGGTCATTCGCCCTCCTGTGTAGGGGTAGATCGGAGAGCAATACTGTTCAGTCGACCAGCAATCGCTTCTTGGAGGACCCGAAAGTTGTCGGAATGTCATTTTTTTTCCATTTTCCTCCATTTAGAATTTTATAAAAGGTTTTCAGTACATTATATGGTAGAAAGGGTTAAAATACATTTGCGGATTCACTGCGGGTTTGAAGGTTAAAATCAATTAGGGGGGTGGGGGAAAGGCTGGGAGACTGGGTTGCATATGATCCGCAGTGCAGTCACGTACATCTGCGAGGAAAAAAAAAGGCATCCACGATATCCCGCAAGCAATAAAAAAATCAATATAATGATGCATCCGCTGCGAAAATCCACATAGAAATCCTCGCGTGCCGTGGACATGAGGCCTTAAATCCAGCACATAAATATGAACTTTATTTGTATGTACACTTATTTAAAATAAGGTTTCTATGTGCAGATATTCCAGGACTAATGTTAGGATAGCACCACCTGCTATTTCTATTCTGTGTCTACCTCAGTAATTATTCCACCTGCCCAGTCTTGCTTCTCCCTCTGCTCCACTGCATAAAAGCAAGACTGAGTAAGTGTGTCCACCTTGGAACACTTACTGAGGTGGACCAGACACAGAAAAAGCTGTTCAATAGAAACAGCAGGTAGCGCTATTTTAACATTCTTCTGAGAAAAATATTTTTTCAATAAGTGTAAATTTAAAAAAGTTTAGAATTATGGGCTGGATTTTTGTGGTACACCCCCTTTAAGTACTCAACTCTGATATTGATTTTTTTGTTATTCAAACAAATTTACCTTGATATCCCTCATCGCATATGCAGACAGCTCCAGTTGTACAGTATCCATGTCCACTACAAAGCTTGGGGCAAGCTTCACCGATATACACATGATCAACAGCCCAACTTTGCTTTTCTGTCTCATCTCCTTTCTGAATCCAGCGAAACTGTGTAGCGCTGTGGGATAACAAAAGCAGTGCAAACTTATTAGCAAAATGTTCGTCTGTAATAAAAGCTATGAGAAGACATAGTTGTAGAGAAGGTTTTATCCCACACTTATTTATTCAAGAAAATCTATGTGTCAATTCAATAATACTTAGAGGGGTTTTGTCATAAAAAACCCCCCAAAAAACCCGATACTCACCTATTTCTTCCCCGTCAGTCTTCTTACCACATCTTCTCCTCGCTGAGCTTCTGCAGTCCCCGGGGTCACCTCACCACATGTCGGCCAGATTGTTATGAAGGCTGCATTCCTCGCATTTTCTTCCTGCCGGGTCAGTGAAGGTTATGTCCCTATACTGTAGCGTTCACTGCCTAGGAAGGAATTCTGATATCATGAGCAATCTCTGCTGTAGATTGGCACTCCCCCTGTTGGCATGTAAACTGTGACGTAACGTCCATTGGCTGGTAGGAAGAAGACGGCCTGTAAATGTACGTAACCTCAGAGGAAGGTGAAGTGACCCCGGACTGCAGGAGACAGGAGAAGATAGTTGAGGTGAAGATCTGGTAAGTAGACTGACGGGGGAAGAATAGATAAGTATAGAATTTCTGTTTTTAAAGACAAAACCCCTTTAAAAGGGGTCTTCAGAGGTATTTCAGGGATATAATTTTCCCTGCTCACCAATCAGCACTTCCACGTTGTGAAGGAAAAGTGCTGAATGGTGGAGCAGCATGTCTGCTGCACTGTGCCCAAAAATCGCGACCATTCGAACCATTGGATTCCAATGTATTCATTCAGATGAACGATTTTTGGGCACCTAAAAGATCGCCCCAGAAAAAATAGCACATACGCAACCGTTTTCGGTCGCCAATTTTATATGTCGTGTCAAAAGATGATATGTGTTGAGGTGGCAGACAGTAGGCCTACATTTTTAGGGTGGCTACCCACTGGCGTGAACATTGCTGCGTTGCGAGACAGTGTGAGCCTGTGAAAATCAAGGACACATGTATTTCATTGAGTCTCTATCCACCCGCGATGTTATTAGCTTTGCATTGCATTTTTTTAATATCGCATTTGCCAGTCCTATTTTTCTGCGTGGTTCTTTTATTTTTTCTTCTCGCCTATGAAAGTTTATGGCAGACTCTACAACATCGCAACACGCATATGTTGCAGGTTTTGAGCTTAGGCTCTGCAGAGTGAAAAACGCAATGCAACATTGCCATTTGCGCTGCGGAAACGAGCCTAAGAATCCCGCATTGCAAACGCAGTAACATCGTAGCGTTCTTCACATGAGTTTGCTCATGCTAGTGTCTACTCCGGGTTTATGTTGATGTTTTGCACTATATTATGAGTCACTGAATTTACTGTGCACTTTGCAGCTTTGAATTGAATAAAAGCTGGCATAGACCAGTTTTGAACATTAATCCGGTGTCTTGGAGTGTATTTATATGTATGGTCCACTCATCTTGCCAAGGAAGATGGCACTCCCAATGAGCTGACATCCCTAAGTGTCACAGGCATTACAACACAATTTGCTGATAATTGCTGGACTGAACTTGAAGTCCAGGTGCCGCTTGGCAATTAACTGCAAATTGTGAGGCCTCGTTCACACAGGCGACAAAGTTGCACAATTTTGTTGCATTGCTAAAATGCGACAAATTGCATGTATGTGAAGCCCATGCTTTTCTATGGGTTAATTCACACGTGTGAAATTTTGTAGTATGCGACAACCCGACAAAAAAACCTTGCGGGTCCGGCGATATGCCCGCAGCTCGTGAGGTTTCATAGCCCATGTTTCCCTATGGAGCCTTCCTCTCCGTTTCATCACATCGCATGAAAACGCAGTTTTCGTATGGTGTGATGCAACTTTGACAGTAGAAAAACCTACTGTGAAAGCGATAACCTAAGCCCTAACTGCAGGAAAAAATACAGTATACATCACCTTACAAACGCTGTCAGTCCAGCCGCATCTTCTCTCCGGTACGGTTTCTCTTCATCATCTTCTGGCCGGGGATTGAAAAATCCCCGCTTCCTGGAAGCGCTAGCTGTGATTGGCTGACGCTTAGCCAATCATAGCCAGCGCTCGATGAACCAATCACAGCCATTCATCGAGTGCTGGCTGTGATTGGCTACGTGTCAGCCAATCACAGCCAGCGCTTCCAGGAGGTGGGGATTTTACAATCCCTGGCCAGGGGACCAGGGAGAAGCTGCAACGGAGCGCTTCTAGGTAAAGAATAATTTTTAAAAAAATTTTCTTCAGCTACGGCTTATTTTTGGGGTAGAGATTATTTTTCAACCCCCCTTTCCCCACCCCTGAAAATCCTTGCATGTGGTGCAACAAAGTTGTGGTATTACTGCGACAAATCGCAGTGATATCGCACAGACCAGCAATGCGATATCGCTGAGATTTTTGGGGGCTCCGTTGCAGCTTCTCCCCTGTCCCCAGCACTGGTCATATTCTTCTCTTCTGGCCTGGGATTGAAAAATCCCTGCCTCCTGGAAGCACTGGCTGTGATTGGCTGACACTTAGCCAATTACAGCCAGCACTCGATGAATTGGTTCATCGAGCGTAGTCAATGGAAAGTACTCCATTGACTGCAATGGAAGCCGTCCGCGCGGTTTTCCGCACAAATTACAACATGCTGCTGATTTCAGCTCGTGGGCAGGGTTGCATCGTTTTACACAGCATGTCTATGGACGGACATAGCTGTAGAAACCGCTGCGGGTCTCTGACCACGATTTCCACTGCGATAATCCGTCTGTGGGCATTCGGCCTTACCGAGTACGCAACACTCAATGAGCGCTATATACTAACAAGTAAAAGTCGAAGTGTTTTTTCCACTACTCGAGTTGGCGGTCACGTGATCGCTGGGATATCTGGGCACAGCAGAGCTACAGGATTCAAGCAGACGCTGATTAGCTCTGCCAGTGACTATTGTCACTTGAGGGGATGTTTTTTCCTGTAACTGGGGCTCCTACTGATGCTAATGTTTTTTAATGTTAAATTTAAAAAAAAAAAAAAAGACCATGTGGATGTCCCCCAGAGGTCTTATATAACATTATGGGGAACATAGATAGTGAAAAACCTAACTACGTAAAGAAGTAAAACAAAATGACAGAAAAAAATAAAAATATATACATAAACAAGAAAATAAGCCAAAGCCGACACCTACCAAAACAGTCGTATGCGCCCTGTTGTCCAAAACCATACATATTATATATCACAACATTCAAAACAAAATTAGGAACCCATTCCCATACTTTATTTTAGTGTAAATATACTAATTAAAAAACCCTATGAATGTTTAAAAAAAACAACATTTTTTTTCGCTTTTTACCCCGAATAAAAACTAAAAAAATGGGGAAAAAAAGTCAGTGAAAAAGATATTACAAAAGTAGCCCTATATGTCACAGAAAAAAAATGCTGCAAAAATTATTTTAATGGCTGAAGGAAAAAAAAATAGGGCAGTTAAATCCCCACATGGGTAAAATCCCTAAAAAGTGTCTGGTCCTTAAGGTACAAAATTTGTCTTTACCCCACTTGTGATTGTTAGAGTTGTTGAATTCTGCATCTGAGGTCCATTAAACTCTTTCTTCCTCAGATAGGCAATACACGCGCAATTAACCATCCACATGATGTAAAAGCTAACTGGATTCATCAGACCTGGTGCTTTCAGTGGTAGACAGTGGTCAGAATGGGCACTGTTCTGCTGAAATGCAGTGCCATATGTAGCAAGCTGCGATGTACTGTGTATACTGACACATTTTTTTTATCATAACCATTGTTAACTTTTTTAGAAATTGGTTTTACAGCAGCACTTCTATGGGATCAGACCTGACAGTCTAGCCTTTGTTCTCCATGTGTATCAATGAGCCTAGGATATCCATAAGCCTGTTACCAGTTTATCAGTTGTCCTTCCTTGGACCACTTTTGTTAGGTACTAACTAATGGATACCAGGAGCACACTAAAGGCTGCCTGTCCACGGGCGGGTTTTCATTAGGTTCCCAGCGGCGATAATGCGGCCGCGGGGAATGCAGTGAAAGCTCTCTATAGCGTTGATATGGAGAGCTCTTCCCACTTGTCAATGATTGGAGAATCATCGCAATTGTCTGCTCGCGGACGGCAGCTCCGGTGGCGGAGATCAGCCGCGGGATACCGCAACGCCCGTAAACAGGCAGCATTAGACCTGGCATTTTGGATATAGTCTGGCCCATTTAGCTGTCAAAACATGGTACTTGTCAAAGTCACTAGGATCCTTATGCTTGGCTAGTTTTCCTGCTTCCAACACATTAATTTCAAGAACTGACCGTTTACTTGCTGTTTAATATATCCTATCTTGAGATGAGCGAGCATACTCGCTAAGGGCAATTACTCGAGCGAGCATTGTCCTTAGCGAGTACTTGCCTGCTCGGAAGAAAAGATTCAGGTGTCGGTGGGGAGCGGCAGGGGAGAGCGGGGGGGGGGGGGGGGGGGAACGGAGGGGAGAACTCTCTCCCCCTCTCTTCCCCCCTGCTCCCACCTGCTCACTCCCGCAACTCACCGCTCGCCCGCGACGGTACCCGAATCTTTTCTTCCGAGCGGGCAGGCACTCACTAAGGACAATACTCGCTCGAGTAATTGCCCTTAGCGGGTATCCTCGCTCATCTCTAATCCTGTCACTTACCTGGTACCATTGTTATGAGATAATTGATGCTGTTCCCCTTCACCTGTCAGTAGTTTTACTGTTATTGCTGATCAGTGCATATACCACATACAGTAGTTCCTTCTGTGGGATTTTACCCTTCTTTGAAGTGATTCTACTTGTACTTTACTTTGTTGCGAACTGTATTTTTATTTTTGTAATTGAGTAACACTAGCCAGTCACTTCATTCTCTACTATTAATATTATGGCTTAATGTCTGGTCTCTGTCAAAGGATTTATATATACTTTGCAACAGTTTTTCACCAATAGATACTTTTGAAAATAAAATTCCAATGTTTTGCTGGTCACTTCAGTAAAATGCCAACCAAATGGAAAGCCTAGTTATGTGAAAAACATTACAACTGAAAGGCAATCCCAGGAGAATTATTGATATATTATCCCATGACTAATGCATACCTGGAGGAAACATGGTCTGGAAGTTGCAATGTCACTCTTTTCCACACTGAGCTGTTGATGGAGTTATAGATTGTGGCTTCATGGAACTGGAATGGAGAGCAGCCAATGCTATTTGATGAGGAAGGAAGACACTGTGTTTGAACCAGCTGCCACAAATCTGTTCTGTTAGAAAAGATAAACAGAAGAAAAGGTCAATTAGAGAAATATAATTCTAAGGGGAAGTGTTGCAGAGTGTGAAAATGATGTTTTCCACACTGCAAATCTAGCTTTTTGTATAGCAATTGAAGAGCATGTCTTTGAAATTCACATTATCTGCCTTTTGACAATAGTTGAATTTTCTATGATGGACCCATTTTTTCCACATATAAGGCCTCTTTTGCACTGAGACCTACGTGTGCAAAAACTATGCGCATAAAAAAACCTGTGGCTATTAGAACTAATGGTTTCCTATGGGAACGTTCAGATGTTTCTTGCACGACTAAAATTCCTTCATCTGAACACTCTCATAGGAAACCATTGATTCTAATAGCCAAGAGTTTTTTACATGCGTGATTTTTGCACGTGTAGGTCTCCATGTGAAAGAGGCCTAAGATATTGTGAGCGATAATACAAATTCACAGTCCAGAAATTTGGCCTCCTTTAACTTATATGCAGTAAATAAGACTTGTCAATAGAAAATTAACCCTATAGTGAAACACTAACAAGCTGATGATTCGCTCATTTCTAGTAATGAATATCAGTGAACAATACATAATTGTGAAATCTGCATTATCCCATGTGCCATGATTTGTGCAAAAACATCTACACTGCTGATGTTTCCAAAGCCTTGCAATTAGAGATGAGCGAGCGTACTTGCTAAGGGCAAATACTCGAGCGAGTATTGCCTTTTGTGAGTACCTGCCCGCTTGTCTCAAAAGATTCGAGTGCAGACGGGGGAGAGCGGGGAGGAATGGGAAGGAGATCTCTCTCTCCCCCCTGCTCACTCTCGCAACTCACCGCTCACCCCCGCCGACACACGAATCTTTAGAGACGAGCGGGCAGGTACTCGCAAAAGACAATACTCGCTCTAGTATTTGCCCTTAGCGAGTACGCTCGCTCATCTCTACTTGCAATGCATTAATAAACATGCATGAAAAAAAGATAAGAAACAAACTCATGACACTAGAGCTAGGTGATTTTCTATGATATCTATATTACTGGCCTATAACATATACATGAGAAGAATGAACATGTTCATTCGTATAGCGAATTCTGCATGGAAAAGCCGCATATTAGTCCCACATGGATTAGCCCCATTAAATGAGGCAAACCCTTGCATGGCTCTGACAGCATATTCACTGCATATTTGCAGCAGAAATACAAGTTTCAGTTTTGGATTTCTGCTACAGATGCTTTTGCAAATGCATGTTAGCATTGCCTTAGGTAAATCAATGATATGTAACATATCCAAATATTTCAAAGCATTTCAACGCAATCTTTTCTCTTTTACCTGGCATCCTTTGTAAACTCAAGCATAACTGAATGAAGATCGGCACATGAATTTTCTTCACAACCAACCACAATCTGAAATAATAAAAAACATAAGTAAAGAGGAACAGAAACTAAATGGAAAGATGCAAAGAAATTAAAAACATGGCACAGTGGCATGTACCAAAGTAGTGATTCACACCAATCATTTACAAATCCTCACAAGATACGAAAACCTGCTATTGAAATATCTCTGCATACCGTTATATAAAGCACACATTGCTATCATACCCAGCATATAGCGTAAACTGCAAAGTTAATTTATCTTGTGAAATAACTGATAAATATGGTTTACTATAATTATGCCAAGACCAAAATGTGACCAGTAACTTTGTACTGTAGTTCGATACTTTACCTCAAACACAATAGTGTTTCCAGTCACTGTTAACTGCTTGTAAAAAATCACAGTGCCACACAAATAATTTAACACTAAAATGATGTTAGATATAATTAGAGTTTAAAGCTTAAACTAACTGTGCATTCCTAAAACTATAACCATTGTGCCCCTATTGGTTACTGCAGCCACTGTACCTTCATATGGTTACATACAGGCATGTAGCTTAGGTTTTGCCTGGGCCGAACCCCATTCAAATCACCTCCAGTTAAAAGTAAACCACCCATCTATAACTTACTGCACATGGCTCTGAAGTTATAATCTATTTATTGCTTATTTATATGTATGTTTGTATTATCTCATACTACGGAAGCACACTGCACATAGAGCAGTCTGGGGAGCTGGCAGACATTTCTTTTCCAATTGCATTTTTAATGTATAAGAAACAGTACAATACCACAAATCCAATATAAAATGGGTACAGTGTTAGAAAAAGGAATGTAAAATGCATAAGTTCCAGTGAATTACAAAGTACATGCAACATCCTCAGTTAAAGCATAGTGAATAGTCTTTTTTAGCTGGAAGTTGAGTATCTTGTGGTGAAGTACAGACCTGTAAATAGAAAAATTGGCAGCAATACTTCTAGGCCAAGATAATCCCAATTTAAGAGAAAAATATTAAATGAATGGGGAATAAAAATGGAAAATAAAATGGGAATAGGAGCGGGGGTGAAAAAAAGAGGTAAAGAAAACAAAAGGGGGACTTAATAATCCATTATCTCCAAAAGGAACAAGCATGGATAATAATAATCATAATCAACTTTATTTGTATTGCGCCAACATATTCCGCAAAATATGTTGGCACATTAGACCTGGGTGGTCCTAGGTGCTGAAATGTCAAATATTCCATATTGAGAATATTTTTAATTCTGAAAATTAATTTGTGGGTGGATGGGGGTGAGGTATGCTTCTAGTGCAATATGATAAGGCATTTTGCCGCAGTACATAAACGGAGAACCACTCTGGAGCCATTTTTGCCATAGGCTTTGTGTGGAACATTTAGTAAGTAAAGTGCAGGGTCTAAGGGGACAGTATAATTCAAAATGTTCACTATGAACCAGAAAAGGTTATAAATGGGCAGTCCTAGAAGATATGGAATAAGGTCCATGAATTAATCTGACATCTCCAACAAATGTCTGGTATACTGTAAAAGGATTGAATTAATGCTGGAGTGTGAAGCCATTGCATTACTATATAGAATTCATTCTCTTTGTATAGCCAAGTATTGCTCCCACCTAAGCATCTAACCATGTTTAGGCATGCTGGAGGCCAATTTATGTGAATCAATAGGGGACATGGAATCAGAGGAACCACAGCAGAAAGATAAAAAGGGAGGGCACCATGTATCTTAACGTTACATTCAGAATTTAACATGAAAATTTGATAGAGAAATGGATGGTTGCTTCAAGGCTATTCACGTGTACGATTGAATATAAATCTTACCTTGAACTGTATCATATAGCCAGGTTGTATTATAAGCTCTCTGGAGGACAATTTATTGTCTGTTTTGTCCTTCTTTTTGTTTGGCCAATAAAGGTGAAATGATGGGTTGCCGCAGAAACCAGCTGTTCTCACAGCATTGGGGTAGAAACTCCAATGTTCATCATGGGACGTACCTTCTAGTAGGATAACAAATATTTATTATTTTCTGAAAACACAGGTAGTTTCACACTGAGATGAAAATATGCCAATAAAACACTAGTAGTAATTTACAACAGTTGATAAAACTGTGATCTGTACAACATTAGCATCACAGCAATAATGCAATATTTGGTATTACCAAACTGAAGAAGGTGAAGAAAGGTGGTATGAGAATAAAAAACAATGAAATTTACCTTTCACAGTGATATTTAACATAGTTATAAACATACCATCATCAAATGTGTCAACAAGCTGGCTCGGGTTGATCTCTGCTCCCCCAATTAATATGTTATCAAGGGCCCACTGAGATCGATCTGGACCTGGAACCACGTAACCATTGCTGATTGTAAAGGGCTGCCACCATCTTAGGCGAGTTGTGTTGGTTTGGGCTTGCTCTGGAACAAGTATGTAATCATAGCGGGCTGTCATGTACTTTTGGTAATCCATCTCATGAAGCAGTGTCCAAGAGATACCTACAAAAAGATAAAATATACCTATAATTGTCTCGTTTTTAACTAGTAACCATGTTAGAGCATGTTTTTTAATGTAAATATACATTCATGTATGTAACAAGCATATAAAAGTAATACTGAGGAATGTAATAAACTTTTAAAATATTCGAGACAGCATATGAGAACTTGTGCTTATCTGATTATCCAACTTCTTAAAAAACTATCAATATAGGGGTATAAACAATAAGGCCGCATTCAGATGGCAAAGTGTGAGTTGTACCTGAGATTTTTGGGCGCAACTCACTTCGAATAGAACACAGACACTCTATCCGTGTGCTGTCTAATGTGTGGGAGAGTGGACACTGCATGTCCCACTCTTGTCCATGAACTGGACCAGAATAGGACATGCTGCAATTTTTTTTACATTGACTTTTGATCTGTGAAAAAAAATAGCTGGCCTGAAAAGTCCTATTTTAATGGGTCTGAGTTCTGTCCGAGTTTACTCAGTTACTTAGATCTAAAACTGATCTGTGTAAATAGGGCCTCAGGGGGTTAATTCAACTATATCAAATGTCTTAAAACACTATGTCTCTGTCCCTCTTCATTGTCAAGCTGCATGTAAACCTATCTATGTGAAGGAGAATTTGTGCAGGAGCATGGAAGAGAACATGGATGACACTGGATGGGGGCGCTGTGGCAAAAAAATAGGTGCCCAGTGGCTACCGAAAGTTTATGTATTAGTTTGCTAAATAATGTTTTGTATACTTTAAAGACATAACATCCTATTGACTGACATACTATTAAAGAGTATATTGACTAGATTGTTTCAGCTGCAAAACTAATCTAAACATTTCAGTAATTGTATATTTGCAGTCATGAAGTATTCTTTACTCTGTGGAGGAAGACAATAAGTCACTACTAGAGATGAGCAAGCGTACTCGCTAAGGCAAACTACTCGAGCGAGTAGTGCCTTATGCGAGTACCTGCCCGCTCGTCTCTAAAGATTCGGCTGCCGGCGCGGGTGACAGGTGAGTTGCGGGGGGGAGGGGGGGAGAGAGGGAGAGAGAGATCTCCCCTCCGTTCCTCCCTGCTCTTCCCGCCCCCCGCCGGCACCCGAATCTTTAGAGTCGAGCGGCCAGGTATTTGCATAAGGCACTACTCGCTCGAGTAGTTTGCCTTAGCGAGTATGCTCGCTCATCTCTAGTCACTACCTTTTCTGGGTTGTTTTTAACTTCTTCTAAACTACACAGACTTGAGCCTTTTTTACAACTTTACTATGTAAACATAGTGCACTAACATAGCACTGATGCATTAATAATAAATTTGCCAAAGAAAATTGTGAGGTACTGAGGGGCGTGATAGTGGATGGTCGCTACATCGCCCCTAGGTTCCGTTATTATGCCTAGTGGGACTGGAGGAAGTTCATGTCCCACTGGTTGAGATGTGAAAATCCAGGAGGGCAATGTAATCTCCAGCAAGTAGTTGCTGGAGGTTTACCTTTAAAAGTCTTTGGGCCTGGATTTTTGGAATGGATGACAGGTTGGTAGTGGGGCCATCCATTCCACTTCCTACACTCCAGGGTGTGTGCGCGGTCAATCAGCACAGGTGCTGAGGCTGGGCCAGCAGGAGGTGTGCATATAAATAGCAGTGTGTACTGACACAGGGGGGGAATAAGATGGCTGCTGGACCCTGGCAGCCTGTGATACCTGCTAGAGGTAAAAGCCCTGCTGTGTGGTGCACTTGCTGAGCGTGACCTGTACAGGCAGGGACTGCCTTCTGTTGCTGGACAGTTATTTTCTTGCCTGAAGCTAAGGCTGAATTTGTGTTGATTGTTCTGGACTAAAATAAACGCAGGTCATGCCTGCACTTGGACTTTACCAACTTGTTTCCGTCTTTGACTGCCGCCAACCCGCACTCTACCGAGCTGTCCTCCCACAATATATATATATAAGACTTTGTTAAATGCTACTACCTCATTACAAATAATCATCTTGTGTATTGAGCTTGTCAAATATGAATATCATTTTACTACATTTTAACTATTCTCATTAATAACTATTTTTAAATGACTGATGAAATAAAGGTTTACACAAGAGTATTTTGGCTTTAGATGGCAACACATTTCCATTCAGAGAGTAAAAACCTACCTCCATCAGTTGAATAATCTAAGAGAACACCTTCTTTTCTACTCGTTGGTCTATGACAAGATGTTATATTTTCGCTGCCAATCCTTGCCCAATATTGAATAAACCTAAAAGAATGATATTTATTTACATATATCAGTAATATATTAATTTAATTATTGGAAAACTAAAATGGTTCCAGATTAAGTACTTGGTGCAATATATAGTACGATACAATTTTACTGAGCCTTACTTTGCTCCCCTTAAATCTAGATCCTGGGTGACTGTTTGCCGAATGGCAGATGACCAAAAATAAAGGCCAGTGTCCTCAGCTAGGATACCACAATCAGTACATGTTTTTCCCCCCTCCATAGACAGCCAGGAATCAGGTTTCAGTTCATCACTGTCAAAGCGCTCCTTTAGAAAGGTCTGTAAAGCAGAGCATTCATTTTACAATGCATAGAATCAAGAAATACTATCAAGCAAATGAAATTTATGTGTCTGTAAACATATTTTACTCAATATAATGGCCAACTGTGGGACCTGAATGTTATTACAATTGCTTGTTCACCCGACAAATAAGCTGTGTACAAGGACGAACGATCAGTCAGTGAACAAGCAAATGCTCTTTTATTGGTTGATCCTGTCAGTTTATCCAACCATGCAAAAGAACCTTAACAATACCTGCAGAGTAATTACAAACAAAGTTATTATATTGGGGGAGCTTTCTTAAACAAAATGTATTGTGAGAAAATGGCCTATTGTTTAAATCAAGTTTTTATGTTAAACATATATTTAAAAAATTTTTTTTTTTCTAGTTTCCCAAGTAGAATTGTTCTCAAAACAAATTATCACCTAATATTAGTGTAAACTTAGATCAGGCAGTCTAAAAATGCCCCATAATTATCATATTTTGTATGATAAATATGGCACATCTTTAAACCACTTTCTCTAACTTTTTACCACCTATTAGATGTCCTTAGTTTTACACCACAATTTTGGTGCAGGTTGTCACTAGAGATGAACGAGCCCCAAAATGCTCGGGTCATCGTTATTCGAGTCGAGCTTTTCATAAAATTCGAGAGCTCTATTTGAGTAACGAACCCCATTGACTTCAATGGGAGACTCAAGCATTTTTGTATGCGACCCGCCGGTTGCCGAGCTTCTTTTTTTTTCTCTTTCTCTCTCTTTTTCTCCCCCCCCCCAAGCCAGCCTCAAACTAACGTTGGCATGCGCAGTGGGGAGGGGTCAAATCTGACATGTCAGTGGCGGGGAGGGGCCAAAACTGGGGCGGGGTCAAAACTTCTTATAGATACCCAACGCCCCTGTTTTCCTTGCAAACCAAAGCACAGTGGCTTGTTCTTTCTGGTACATTTGCTTTAGAAATAAGTATAAACTTGATGTGACATTACATGCCAAATGTTTCCACATTTATGGCATAGTAAATATGCCTCAATAAGTATAGTATCTGGCTCTAATTGTTAAAAAAAATCTAAGTGACATATTCCCTTTAGGGCCTTAGTCAGATGGGCGTTTTTTCGCACGATTTGCGCATGCGCATGCGTCCGGCGATTTTTTAAAACCATTGCTGTGCAATATCATCGGACACATGAGCGCTTTTTATGCGCTCGTCCGATAAATTATAGAACAGAAATCGCAATCTGCGATTCCTGTTCTCTTCTCTATATGCGCTCAATTGGGCCGGCGGCAGCAGCGCCGACCCCATTGAGAACATATAGAAGACAAATCATTCTTCTCTGCCACAGCTGTGGCAGAGAAGAACGATGTTTGCCCATTGAATTCAATGGAGTCGGGTGTGAGTCAGACCTGCCTCTGATTGGCTCAGCGCTGAGCCAATCAGGGGGCAGGTCTGACTCACACCCCTTTCACACCCACTGCAGGCTGGCCGCGCGGAACTCCGGCTGCCGGGAGCAGGTGAGTATATATATATTTTTTTATTTTAACACTTTTCTGGATGAATTGCAGGGAAGGGCTTATATATTTAAGCCCTTCCTGACAATTCATCCCACACTCGCCCGCAGCGCATTGCTTTCAATGGAGCCAGCTGTATTGCCGGCTCCATTGAATGCAATGCGCTGGACAGCTCCGGCCCGTTTCTAATGAAACACGGCTAGGAGCAGCTTTTCGGGCGATTTTCGGGCACCGGTCACGCGATTTGTGGATGCGCATCCATCATGCGATCCGCAAATCGCGCGAAAAAACGCCCATCTGACTAAGGCCTAAGAGTGGTATACAGCTCAGAATATACATAGTGTTGTTCAGCATCAATGTAATTTCTTTTCAATGCAATTAAGGCAAAAAACTGATGTAACTGAAATAATAAATGTTTGTATAATTGCAATAATTAATGTATGTATCTTACTCACCTTTAGTGGATGGGACAGATAACAGTTAGGCCCCGAGTATCCTGGATCACAAATGCACTGTTCCTTCAAGCAATCCCCATGACCATTACAGTTGTCCAAGCAGCCAGGTCCAATGTACAAATTATCAATTCCCCACTGCATATCAGAATATTTCTGGTAAAATCGAAACCTGACAGGACTACAAGGAAAAATAGTATTAAACCTGAATGGACCATTACAGGAAGAACTGCAATCGTTATGTAAATGCAGGGGTACTGGGAAGTGAGGAGTGGATGCCAACAAACCACTTAACCCCTTGAGTGGCACGCCCGGAAATTTTCCGGGACGAGCTCCACTGCTCATAGCGACATAGCCCGGAAGATTTCCGGGCTATGTATCACTATGGGAGCTGCAGAGCACAATGCCACAAGCTGTGGCAGTGTGCTCTGCCTGCACAGTCCCACAGGGAACAAAGCAAGGGCTTTGAAAAACCAGCAGAAGATATTGCCGATATGCCGGCAATCTCCTGCTTTGTTTACAGGTTGCCATAGAGAGCATCGGCTTGTCAGAAGCAAGCCGATGGTCTCTGTGGCAGGGAGAGCTTGGTGCTTGGCTGTGAGAGGACAGCCAGGTACCAGCTCTTACAGCAGAGATCAGAGAAAATCTCCGATCTCTGCTGTGTTAACCCTTTACATACTGCAGTCTATGTGACTGCAGCATGTAAAGGGCTGTCACTGCAGCATGTAAAGGGCTGTCACCATCGGACCCCCGGAATGTGATCAGGGGGTCCTGATGGGTCCCTGTGGAAGTCCCCTAAAGGGACAAAAAAAAAATAATAAAAAAAAAAAGTAAAAAAATTATAAAAACACTTGTCTCCCTTTACTTTGTAAAAAATCAAAAATACAATCACACATGTGGTATCCATGCATCGTAATGACCCAGAGAAGGAAGTTAATACATTATTTAACCCCTTAATGACATGGCCCCTTTTTTTCCCCATTTCTTTTTTTCCTCCCCCCTGTTTAAAAAATCACAACTTGTCCCGCAAAAAACAAGCCCTTATATGGCCATGTCTATGGAAAAATGAAAAAGTTATGGCTCTTGAGACGCAACTGCAAAATTAGTTGAAATTCAATGATTAGACCATTTTAAAAAACCTGCCCTGGTGGGCACGACAGGGTGGTAGGAAACCCACCACTCAAGGGGTTAATCTTGGTCAGGCTATTTAGATACATGACTAGGGCAGCAAACTAAAACTTTGCCTCCGGTTAAGGAAAGCCTCACTATGACTCGGCTTTAGTCTACGAATAAAAAAAACCCATCTAAAGCAAGAAGATATTGCTCTTCTACAAACATGGTGAAAATTTAAATAGATGGAAAATCAAGATAAATACTTGTATTACCAAAAAGAGTACTAATTTATTAAGTCTGACACACTAGAAAAAGACACCTCAAATATATAGCTGATATCTTAAGGATAAAAGAAAAGTTTAGTATAGATACTATTGAATAAACCATCAGAGAAATTAATTTCAGATGCAAAACAATTTATAAACAATAAAATGTTAATAATCATATACAAGTTATAAGATTCATGTTATTATTCAATCTAAATAGTGTGAAATCCAACAAGTTACAATGGCTTCAGAATACAATGCTTTCAATAAATAATGGACATTCCTGGATTATGTAACTTGAAACCAGACTCATCATTTAATTCCACAAACATGCATGTTCTAAGGCATCAACATACAATAATTTAAGCCTACAATGTTCATTGTGGATCCAATTATTATTGTATGTTAAAGGACCACTGTATTAGTTTGGGAGTAACCCCACTTAGGGATGTTTCACATGGGACAGAATTAGTCCGCATGGACATTTCTGCATCACTATGTTGTCCCTACGAGGTTTGATTCCGCACCTGTTTAAATCCGCGTATCTTTACTTCAAGACCGCAAAATTAAATTAGGCATTGGAAAAAGTTGTCAGCTGCGGAATTGTTGTTGCGGATTTCTAACATATAGGAGAGGTAATTCTGCAATTCAAGTCTGCAGAAAGAAAAAGCAAGCAATTCTGCAAGATGTACCGCAGTTAAAAGCACAACAAAATCCACACTAATTGACAAAATCCACATCTGTGCTCCATCCTGGGTCAATTACGTCCCGTGTGAAAGGTCCCTTATTTGTCTGCTGCTTCTTATTAATTCATACACAGCTGTTCTTAGTGTCTGACATATGGCTGGTGTGCAGCACACCATGTGGATATCATTTGCTCTGATACCTAGGCATAAATCCAAAAGGAAATTATCTTTAGATTGCTACCTAAATGAATACAGTAGCTAATTCTAGTCCCTGAAAAATCTCTATAAGCTATCCCTCTGAAAAATAGTAAAACCACCCTGGGAAGAATAAACGTAGAAGAAAGCTGGGCCTTAAACTGGCGGTCTCATGAAGTTATTCTCTATTCATATGCCCTATTAGGGCATTCAGACTTTAAATAAATGGGATTCCCCCTCCACAAACCAGAAAAGACAGCCACTATGTAGGAGCAGTTCCCGCTCTGGTGGACCTAGCTCATCAATGTATTAAGTGTACAGCCATTTATTTGACTGGCTGCTATGTAATACTACAGTTTTCCTAAAATTGTTTTTAATTACTGAGAATAACTTACTGCCCAGAATTATAGATGTCGGACCCATGTAGATCAACTGATCGCCACATTGGCTTCCATTTAAAAAGTTATTGCCTTTATGAAACACCCCTTAATTGAGTCCTAATAGTGGCCCTGATAAATCCCACTGCATCAGATTCTGAATTAATGTGAATGGCTCACCATAATAGGACTGCCCAAAAGGTAAGACGCCCTCTTAGCAAAGTATTTAATTAGAAAGGGTTTTCCACATGTGAATGATGGGCACTAATGTTGGCCAATCCCCTGATTTCCTTTTAACCATTTCCAATCCACTGTCTGACGTCTAAAGACATTCTGATTGAAGGCTGTACAGCTCTGATGTTGGAAAACGTCTGGCAGGGTATTCTTACTGTATACTACTGGCCGCTCTGTTGTCGGGGGCCTCTTCAGCATGTCCCATACCGCAGTACTGACTGTAGCCAGCAGATGGCGCTATTGTACACGGGAAGAAAGAAAAAAAACCCTAGGAAACCCTGAATCCAAAATTGGATTGCAAAGGGTTGAACATGTGTGATCAAATTAGTAAAGCCTGTATATTTATTTCACTGTGAAGAAGATGAAGATAGGTTTAAGTCACTATGACACCTCTGCCTGCACCTATCTCCTCGGGAAATTGGCATACCTGATCCTTGTTCTTCCCAGCAGTAAATGATAAGGGGCAGTCACCCTAGCCCATGCAAGCTGAGTAATTCAGTGGAAATATAGCAGATGGGCCAACATTTATTTAATGTTATGGCAGTTTCAAGTTACATCTCTTCACATTATACACACAATTAATAAAAATGCTGCATTTCGTGCACTTAAAACAACTTCTCTACGCGGGTCATTGTCATACATAGTAGATAATGTGCAACACCCCTATATCTTGCACAAAGTAGTAAAGAACAATACTGTAAAGACCTGAAATGGACCATGATGATAAGCTAAGGTTACCTATAAAGCCCCCTATTAAAATGTTTCCTTCACTTAAATAAAGCATATAAGTGCAGCACTAGAATTTTAAAACTCTTCTTCCATGAGAATTATGTTTCCATTGCCCTCCAATTAGTAATTTCTGGTTAAGTTTGGGCTTTACATTATGCAATGATTTGTACTGAATTAGATGGGAAACATAGGCCTACTTTATCAAAGCTTTTCTAAACTATCCTTGTGTCCCATGGTAAGCAATTAGAGCTCAGCTTTCATTTTACCACAGCAGTTTAGGAAATGAAAGCTGAGCTGTGATTGGTTGCTATGGGCTGCAAAGACAGTTTTACTGTTAGATAGTTTGATAAGTGAGGCTATAGATATCAATTAGTTTTGCATCCATTTCCAAATCATTAGTCTGCACATGAACACTTTTGCTTCTCTGTTTTGCAATCTGGCTTGCTGCATGCTATTAGGGTACATGGCGATGGTATTAGTATACCTTGACGCCACCAGAAGCTAGGGGTTTGACAGGGAAAACGCCCCTCTCACACCCCCAGCTCCTGATGGGTGCAATAGGTAAAGGTCCTCCAACCTGCAGGAATGCCTGAGGGGCTGAAGCGGTGTCGCATGTAAGTGAGCCGACCTCCCTCAGTCTCTTACCTGGCTCCGTGTCAGTGTGCCGCTGCTGTTGCCTCCCGTCCCTCAGGGAGCTGCGGTGCATGTGGTAGTCCCCCGATGAGGCTGGGTCCCTTGTGCGCAGCACTGTCATCGGTGCAGTGGTCCTGGACGCTGCGGGCGGTGGCAGTGAGTGTCTGTGCCGGCGGCCCTCTGCCCTCCCTGCAGCAGCGCCGATTACAAAGTTACATCAGGTGGGGAAGTGAAGGTGTAGTCGCTTCTGGGCCACCACCGGCGTCTGTTGCAGGAGTGCACAGCCGCCGGCTCTAAGAGTGTCTCCTGGCGGTCATGTGCCCTCCCTGCAGTGGCGCCGATTTAAATGGTGTGGGATTGGAGCGGTGGCCGCTAGTCGGCTGGTCCCAGCGTGTGCTCTTGGAGTGTGCGGTGGCCAACCCTGTGGCCTCCCTGCAGCGGCCAGAATGTCGCATTGCCTGGGAGAGAGGGGGAGGGGACTCTTGTGGGACAGCAGCGGCGGCGGAAGAGGTTTCATAATCAGGGAGGTTCCGCCTTCTGGGTCTTTAGCGAGGAAGCCCCTTGCAGCGGCTGCTGCAGGCGTTTTTCCCCTCAAGTGGCCTTCCAGGACCTACAGCCCAGCCTGCGGTCCATCCAATCAGGTACAGGGGGCGTCACCCCCTGTTAATCTTGGCTCCATCAGGAGTTCCTGGTGGCATCAAGCTACACTAATACCTATGGCAATTGAGCTTTCCCTGTAGTATATATCTTGTATGTGGCTTCTTTTTCTGTGAGTTGTCATTTCCAAATCAAGGTGAAAAATTACCCGCCATAAGAAACCAATGGAAAATCATACAATTCTTGTCCATTTCCATCAAACACTGTTACAAAAATAAAATCTTGATGATATACATAGAAATCATAAAAGCTGAAAAGGAACAGACCTGCTAGAGTTTTTTAGAGATTGAGAACAATGCATTTTTGATAAAACTTAAAGCAAACCATAGTTCAGTGACTCACTTTCCAATAAGGTTAACAGGCAGGGGATAGATGACACGTTTCCATCCTTTAACTGGAAAAAACACTGATGGCTGTGATACACTCCCAGAGCATTTTGGGTCAGCAGGTAAACACTGTGGAACTAGGTAACTCCAGCTCACACCAAAGTCAGTGGAATACTGAACATGCACATTGTTTGGCACATTCTTCTCTGAAGTTTTGCAGCCAACTGCTATCTATTATGCAAAAAAAGCACAATGATATTTCAGTAGAAAATTCAAATTTCAATCAGTTGTCAAAGATTACTTCTGCTGTTAAAGCAGAATCATGAAATAACAGTTCTGGAGTATCTGTTCTCCTAACTCTGTATTGTGCCGTTCCTATTTCTCCTGTCAGACGTGTGAATAAATTGACACCTGAGTGTTGCCATTTTAGTGCTTCAGATTTGCATTGTTAGGATGCCATGACTAAGAGTGGCAACGCTAGAATCGTGTAGGAGCTGTGGTGTATACACCATGGAAACTGTTTTTATGGATTAAAAAATGAAAGTTACATTTTTAAGGAAGTGCTGGAATTTACCAGCAGTCTACTGGGTTTTCCTTGCACTCCCGTGAATTGAACTGGTTGAATTGACTTAAGAGGAGTGGGTTAGCTGACTTTTTTCTACTTGATATATTGGCCTCACACAGTCTGACACTGTCAGCTCCTATTGGACGATGTCAGAGTGTAGAGAGCCACATCCCAACTGGTAGAAACTAGTTGTGAATGTATTAATAAATTTCTATGAAGACTAATAAAGGAACAGCACAACACAAAAGTCTAAAATAGAAGCTCCAGAATTATTATATTACGGGGAACATAATTATTTGCTAAGACAAACACATCGGGAGTAGTGACAGGTGCTCTTTAAATCAAAATACAACACTTCAAAATGTACATTTGCGGATATTATAAATTCTTGTTAAGCAATGTACAAGCGATGGTACAATTAATAACACAATGCTATCCGCAGCAGCAATATACAATACTAAGTGATGTTATACAAGTGATAGACTTTATTCCACGAGAATATAGTTTTATGTGATTATCTGAAGCCGGATATAATGCGAAAAAGGAGGCGAAAACTAAAGTACACAAACAATATAGACAAAAACTAAATGCATTGCAATACTCAGGGACACCCCTACCATAAGGTAACCTTAGCCTGTCTGCAGGACCTCAGAGGGGCGGCACTAAGATTGCCAACCGGCCAGTAAGTCACCGACCCAGCAGGTAATTAAATCTAGTGGCTGATGCCAGTATTTATTTTTAAATACTATATTAATGGCCAGTAAAAAACAATTGTCAGCCTCCAGCCAGCTGGGCAGCAATATGACACCATCAATACTGTATTTAACTCACTTCGTCTGTAAATCCAGTATGGTGGCCGCTGCTGTAATCAGACTGTGAGCCCTGACCTCTCACCCCAATGTCTGCGTTCCTGCTGGCAGATGCCATCCTGTATGCAGTGCAGATGCCGGGTGGAGAGATCATGGGTCACAGTGTGATTACAGTAGCAGCAGCCACCAGACAGGAGCTACAGATGGAGTACGTTAAATGCTTGATAGTGTTGGTTGCTGCCCTGCCATAGGTGCGCTAAGTGGGTCACTATTACTACTGGGGCCACTGAGGGATCACTATTACTACTGGGGCCATTATGGGGGTCACTTTAACTTTTTTTTGTGTTGCGGGAGGCTATTTCACTGTTCACCTCAGGTAGCAGAAAGGTGTGGGGCACTCCTGGCAATGCTATATGAAGGAAGTGTGTTAAAGCATGAGAACCAGTTACATTGCTATATAAAATCTGGAAACCAGGATGAAACCAGCACAAGTTTCTCTAAACATAATATAAAAAGAGCCCAACTGAAAAAAATGGGACCATCAGCAAATATGTACTGCTGTACTACAGCAAAACATAATGAAATACAACAAGCAAACAGGTGATAGAAGAAATGATCACTACATTTACCTTAAACTGCATGATCCAGTTTTCTGCAGGTGTCAGATCATGGGTTACTGTGTACACCTCTCTGCCATCATGACTTCCACAGATCATTACACCATCAGGTGAGTCACAGAATCTCTCAATACTACAATCATCATGGAAAAGCCAGTGCTCATTCACTGAAATAACACAAGCATGGATTCCTTATGTGATACAGCAGGGTAGTCATTTTACACACTAGAGAAGGATGATTGTCTGACACATTAACAAAATAAAGGCATGAGTATCTACTTTTACCCGACTGTGTATATGATGCTTAACAAGTACTTAGAACTATTACCAACTGAAAATGGGTTCATTACAAGACAGTTCATATAAAAGCTGCTTGTTTGAAACCTGCCAATGCGTTGAGAGCAACCAGGTGTTTGACTACTGAGCGTGTAAATGATGCTAAAGCACATGTAATGGATTGTAAATTATCTGGCTTTTCTTTTTACAATGGCTGTCATCGCTCTCTACAATAACACGCAGAATGGACTATGCTTTGCAAAATGGTTTAAATGGGATGTTTTTACCACTTTGTAACTGAAAATCTGCCTATTTACGGTGGTCACTAAGGGGCCTTGTTCTGCTACACGTGTATCTTATGGTGCATGAGAATAAGGTATCACGTCAGATACAGCAGAAGCTTCGCTAACAGCCCAGCCAGGCTTGCTCACAGTTAGGCTACGTTCAAATGGACATGCGCAATATCGCACTTGCCAACGTGCATTTTTTCATTGAAAAACGCCCATCATCCCTTCTGTGAAATAGCGATCCTCAGGCACATGATCCACACGTGTCAGATGAGTGTTTCTTGTTGATTTGAATACAAAACTTTGCACGGCATATGAGTGCCATGCGATGTGTTTTAAGGTCAACAATGAGCAAGGCGTTCCAAGGGAATGCCAAAAGAGAGAACAGGCTGCGATTTATATCCTCGCAGCATCACTGCAAGGGAAAAAATGCTTTTAAGAATAAGGGGTTATGTACACGATCTTGTTTTCACCCCATATCACACGTGTGTTGCACGGATGTGTGATACGCGGTGTATGGAGTCAATGAAAGTCAATGGGCTTTCATTGATCCATGTACAATGGCGTGTGGACACTGCATATCAATACGCAACAGAAATAAATCGCAGCATGCTCTATTTCTCTGCATTCATATGCAGTGTGAGCCCTATACAATTGTGTGGGCTCTTTCACACAGGTATTGTTTTTACGCAGAATAGGCGCGTCAAAAAATCGTGTCTATTGGAACCAATAGATGAAGAAGTTTTAGACATGCAAAGAAATCGCATCTTAAAAAGATAGGACATGCGTGACTACAATACACGCATCGAAGGTCTGTGCTGTGTGAAAAGATAGGACCTGACCCATCTTTGGTGCTTGATGTGCAGGAGTCTCCATAGACTTCTATGAGAGCAGGAGTTTAGTTGTGTCATTAGAAGGATTTCTGCCGACCGAGAGAATTCCAAACAGCAGCGGCGCCACTAAACCCAGAAGCAAATGTCCCATTGTAAACTCCTGTTAATCGCGCAGGGATGAGGAGAAGCCCTGAGGGTTCTGTTCATCTCCCCAGGGTTCCCAAGAACAAACAGGAGTTTACAGCTGGATATTTAAAATATGCTTCTGGGCAGCAAGTTTTAAATGTCCCGCTGCTGGGCAATTCCCCAGCAGCGGGCGACCCCCTCCACCTCTCTCCCCAGTAGCAAGTTCCCCAAGTGATTTCCCCATAGCGGTGAAGAGAGAGGAGGCGGGGTTAGAGGGCTTCACTGAGAGTGGGGACTGGGTTAGAGGGATCTGCCTTCTAGCTCCGGCCCTTCTCTACTTGCTATGGGGATATCCTTGGGAGAAGCCCTCTAGCCTCACCTTCTCTTTCTAGCCCTGCCCCTCTCTCTGCGCTTTGGAGATATCCCTTGGGGATTCCCTGTAGCCCTGCTCTATCTCTCCCTGCTATGGGGATATCCCTCTGAGATCCACATAGCCCCACTTTCTCTCTCCCTGCTATGGGGAAATCCTGAAGCCCCACGAGGCTTCATCTCTCTCTCCTCCCAGAGCAGCTGTGCTTTTTTAAGCAACACATTGCTCCAGGGAATGTGCGATTTTCACATGTATTAGGGCGCTTGCACACGAGCGGAATTTCCGCCCCTGGAAGCTGCCATAGGATTGCGTTAACAAACGCAATCCTATGCAGACGTCCGCAGAGCCCCGCACAGAAACGTCACTCACCGGCCGCCGGCCCCGCTCTGCGCATGAGCCGGCACATGAAAGAGTCGGGGCCGCGGGAGAGGTGAGTGCCTGCACTGCTCTCTGCAGACGCTCGGGTCGGGTCCCGCTGCGAGAATTCTCGCAGCTGGATCCGACCCGGCCGTCTGCAGGCGGCCTTAAGGTCAGGTTTTCTGCACAGGAAAAATTGCCCCTTCACGCGATTTTTACTTTAGTCTCAAGTTTTTGATGCGCCTATTCTGTGCTAAAACCAAGACCATATGAAAGAGTCCTTATATGTACTTAATTGCTATATTTATTTTGTAAATACAAACACTGTTCCAGGTATATTATATTCTCTTCACTTCTAAAAATGAAAAATGTAGTTTTATAGATTAATCTATTGCAATTGTTATAAGCCAGTATGTTACCAAAAAATATAACACATAATATCATTATATCGTTAATCAAATTACCTGCAGTTTTTTCTTCACTATAAAACTCAAAGGCTATCCTCCCAATGGGGCCAGCATCAGCTGGTGTGCGCTCATGTTGTGGAAGTGGAGCACTACTGAATGTGTCTAGCATCACTGTAGTCTGATCTACAGAACCAGATATCAAAACATTGTCAATTGCCCAATCATTTTGGTCTAAACCATCATGCTTAGGCTGCCACCATCGGAATCGAGTGCCAACCATCTTAGCACTGGTAGGTAGGAGGATATTTACAAAGCTGCAAGTAAAAAAAACATTATTATTAAATAAGTTTACAGTTGTGTCATTTTTTAATTTATTTTTTAGAAGCTATAGTATTTAAACGGTCACTGAGTTATCAACAAATGTCATATGAATCAAAAGTACATATGAATACAAGACATTTTGTAATATCTTTATTAAAAAAGAATTGCTTCTTTCACCAATTATAATTATAATTATTAGGCTTATTTCCTCCTCACTCACTCTCCTAAACTGAACAACTCTGAACTCACTGCTAAACCTATCTTGGGAAACCAGATGTACTAACAGCTCATTTAGAGTTTAAATTCTATGTCTATAAAAAGGGCAGAAGGGATCAGGAGTCAAACAAAAAAGAAGCACTAATAGTAAGTGTTTTACTGTCTCACAGCTTCTAGATTCACATAAACACTGTTCAGTACTGCTGTATAATGCTTCTCATGTTGCTGCTGTTTCTCTGCATTTGAGAGATAGTAATAGTACAGCAAGATCTCCCCAATTTATTTGTGCAGTGTACGAGAAAACTGCATAAAACTGTATAAAGCTTCAAGGCATTTAACCCCTTAAGCACCAAGTGTGGTAAATATACAGCGCTTGGTCCTGGGCCTTAATCCCCGCCGATAGCAAAAATATAGCATGGGATTAAAGCCGCTGCTCCTGCAATCAAACAGGAGCAGGTCGGGTTCTCAGCTGTTAGTCACAGCTGAGAACCCGGAGGAGAAGGGAGAAGAGGTTTTTAACTGCTTCTGCCTTTTCCTTTCCCGGGTACATAGCGCTCAATAAGTGCTATGTGCTAAAAAGTGAAAGAAGTCTGTGGGAAAATGCCAGAATAAACGCCACAAATTGAACATACTATGTTTTAAAAAGCAACACAAAATGCAGCAGAATGGATGGAAAATGGCAAAAAAAATGTTTGCAGTGCATTTCAGAACTTCAACCAAAGCTTTTTTTTTCACTATTGGTTTCACACAGTACTTTTTTTGGAAAAAAATAACAAATTAATTTGTATTTTTCTGGGAATTATAACAGTGCATTTTTAATGGTGATTTTTCTCACATGCAATGCTTTTTTTTCAGGTCAGTCGCATTTTCTGCATTTACAGCAGGCTTCTCTATGGGTAAAATTATACCATTAAAAAGACGCATGTAAAAAATGTGTGAATAAGAAAAAGTCATTCCAGAAACACCTCTAAAAAAAGCATGCGCCAGTTAAAATATCACAAATTTTTGCATTTTTAAAAATAAAATTATTGTAAAAAATAACATGCAACAAAAAATGCTATAAACGTTTAACCCAGTTTCAGATGAGCGTATTATCATATGTCCATAGTACAGATTCGTATTATGGACATGTTACAGATTACAACACAACCATATGTCATGAGTATTTCATAACTAATCGATCTGTAATTTGCCTCTGTATATTTTATTTTCTACTGGGCAAATACTGATCCATATTTACATAATAGAAAAGAATAGCAATACAGAGGCAAATATGGAAAAAAATAGGTCATGCTGCATTTTAAAAAAACAGCCGTGAAAAATACAGTCATGTGAATAAATTTAAATTAGCTCCATATTACGGTCCACAAAACAGACAAAATACAGGGCTAAAATACACTTGTTTTAAAGCAGCCTTAGGGCAGTGTCACATGGGCGTATGTGTGTACATATTTACGCACACAAAATTTGTGTGCGTAGTACACAGAAAATATGACCCACAATTTTAATCTGTTCATTCAGATGCATGTATTTTTCCTACACATTTCGATCTCGCCAAAAAAATTTTTTTTTCTTTCTTGTGCATTTGCACATGAAAGGTCCCCATACAAGTCAGTGGGGATACCAAATGCTCAAAAAATGCTAGAACATGTGTGAAACACTGCGTAATTACATGAAAAAGAACACCTCTGGAACTTATTACACTAATTAGCCATTTCAATCAGGGTACTATTGTACTTTGTCACCACAGGAAGCCTTAGCTGCAGTAGACACCCCTTGTGACGCCCCTAACTTCTCTACTCTGACAGCAGAGTGGGGGAGCCCATGGTCGGAGATACTGCGGCTCCCATGGTGAGACAGAGAGCGAGGGCAGCGGCGCGGCTAAACAGAAACAGATCGTGCAGCGGTGATATGAGGTAGTTCGTGGGCTGAGCGGCAGACTGGGACTCCAAGCAACACTGGTGACTGGCAGCCGCTCACTGTCCCTGTCCGCCTCGCAGTGCTGCCACTGTGTCGGGGGATACAGTGTGCTGCGCATCGCTCCCCTATGCATTACTGCTGCATCTTGTGTCCCAATCGGCATCTAGGGGCATGACAGGGGAGTTCACTCCTGCTAACACCTGTCACATGCCTAGCTTCTGGTGGTGACAAGATACGACAGTACCTTCAATCAGTGCATATTTTTTTGCAACACAAATGCTCATACCTTGTGCAGGGAAAAACTACTGTGAAATATGCCACTGTGCACACAAAAAATCATTGTTCATTCTGCAAAAATGCTGTGCTCATACACGTGCTCTTACATTTACGCCTGTATAACACCAGCCTCATACATGCCTTTTTTTAATCGGCCTTATGGATTTTAGTTAATGAGTGATATATAAGGATTACAGGATCCTCTACATATAAAGAATCAACAAAGTCAAAACTCTCATGGCTAAACCCTCATTCAACAAAGCTTTTAACTGGGCTTAATAATCCTTAGTGGGATCGGATAGCTATTTAAATATATTTTCTTATCTTATACAGACCCGTATTAATGACTACCAAAACCCCTTCTTTATCAGCCAAATGGATAGTCAAGTCTATATTATGTTTTAGCTCTTAGATTTCAAGTTTCTTCCGCAGAGTAATGTTCGATCCATGAGAGTTCGATAGTGTCTGATACAACGTATGAATTTTTAATGCAATCAAGTCCGGTTCTACAAGTTCCTGAAATCTGTGAAGTATCAAAAGTCTTGACTGAAGTGAATAACAATCTTTATTTCTAGTGCAGAATGTAGAATTTAAATCCAGCACTTCTTGTATAGATTCTAGTTGCCTAAACTGTAATATATAAGACTGTTGCGAGAGAGCTCAGTATAGGCTTACTTATCATTCTCTGCCATTGGGAACTTTTTTTTAAAATCTTAGACAACTTCTTTAAATAACATTTGTAGTGTTTTCACCAGACACTTGGATGCAATAGGTATTCCAGACACTGGGTACTGCAAGTAATATGAAATGTCTACTGTCCCACAATTAAATATAAAAGAGTACTTATATGCACCCTTCAGATGTCTCGAAGATGTAGTGATGCAGATGGATGTGGCCACTCTCAGGTTCCACAGAATAAACTGACAGACCATATATCACTGCTGTTCACACTCTCCACTGAGCTGGCTGATATACCGTAATTTTCTGCATAGATTTCACCTGTTACTTGTCAGTAGACACCGGCTGTTTCATGACAGTCTGTGTCTGCTGCCCTATTGACAGAATACAGCTTGTGAATAATTTTAAATGCCACGAAACCCTCAAAATTGATCTAATTGAAGTTGCTCTAAATGGGGGAAGGTTAATCCTATAATAAAAATGTGTTAGTCGATTTTTTTATGCTATTCCCCTAATACATTTTTAAAGAATTATGAAAGTAGTAACAGATTGAGTGTTGTTTTACAATGTAACAGTAGGGGGAGCTGTGATATAATATTACGTAAATAAGCTCATCTCCACAAGCCAAACCTCGCACTGCCAGGGGGTGATATAAGATTTATGGTTGAATTTGCCGTTTGTTGTGGTTTTTAAAGTTTGCATTATTGTTCTTCATAATAGGATTTACAATTCTTCAGGCTTACTAACTATGTTTAATATTAACAATATTACCAGTCAGTCTGAATACAGTTATTTGCTAGAATATAAAATATAAGGTAGAGGCCAGATGTGGCAGCTTTTACTGCCTGAATCAGCTGCACAGTTTAAAATCCACTCTGGAAATGTGGAACTGTTCTGCAATACGATGGGTATACTTTGAAAATTTGAAATCTGGATACTAGGACAGTGACCTAAAGATGTAGTACAATGTAGGAAAAGCAGAAATGGGTCCCAGATTTTGCATACATACCCTGGTTTGCTGTATTGATCATAAAAGATCTCCATTAATAGGTTCCAGGTGATGCCTCCATTTACAGAATACTCCAGCAACACACCTTGATTACGGTTGTGAGGCGTTATCAGACAGCCATACATGAAATAAAACTGAATGAATTCAGCGCTAGTGAGATTCAGATCCACAGTGACTAAGAGGCGACTGCAACTCTGTGAAAAAAACATGTTCATTACACACACCATTGGTGAGATATAGGTGGACCACTTGTACAAGAAGTTACCTAGATTGAGAACAATGATTTGTGTTATCGCATGTCTATAGCATTTCAAACTTTTTTGAAAGAAATGTCCTTTTCTTTGTTGGACCAAAGTATTATAGAAATATTCCAATGTTTAACTAGAGCTATTGTAGTAAGATCTCCAACAAAGACGAACAATACAGATGTAGCAATCCTTAAAGGGGTATTCCAATTCTTTTGCTATTGATGACCTATCCTCAATTTAGGTCTTCCATGGTTGATCAGCAGGGGTCTACCATTTGGGATACCGCTGATTGCCCAGCCCAGTCAATGCAGTGGAGTCAGACATCATCAACAGTGGTCAGGGCTAGAAGGGTAATAATTGGCTTCAATCCCTTTGAAATCAGTGTGAGCGATGCCTCCTATTACACTTCCATCTTTCACTGCAATGAGGAGCCGGAAGTGTAATAGGAGTCATTGCTCCAATTGAGTTCAATGAGAGTAAAGCTGACTATTACACTTTTGGGCCCAATGACCAGTGACCATGTTCGGTCTACTGCACTGAGGGCTTCTGCACACTGGCGATCTTAATACCGCTGCGTTTTTTAAATGCGAATGTCAATAGGACTTTCTAATGTTAAAAACGCATTGTACAAAAAATGCAAAGCACAAACTTGCGATTTTTGTGCGGTGCGTTTTTAAGATTAGAAAGTCCTATTTACATTTGTGTTTTAAAAAAGCCGGGAAATCACAATCCCCAGTGTGCAGGAGCTCTGACAGCAGGCCAGACAATAAGCTGATTGGCAGGGATAGGTCAACAATAGTAAAGGTCCCGGAATACCCTGTTATAATGGCGGGTGCATCATGATAATTCGACTTACAGCATTATAGTACATTGCAGTTATAGTACATGTTGAATATCAAGTTAATGTTTGCTACATTTGTACATGGGATAAACTAAATTTGACAAAATTCACACTCACCCCACTGAAGTGAAGAGCCATTCCTGATGCCACTGCACCACAGACACTACTGAGTTTGCCGCCACTTACTGTTAGCCAGTTCTGGCTTGCTGGAGCTCGATTAAATGTGTCTTTCATTTGAGATGGTAAAGACACCTGTGGCTCATCACAGTAAATCCCACCCCAGTAGTCATCACACCTGTAAAGCAAAAGCAACACTAAGTCTATAGTATGCATATGGTGTATCTTAATATTTCACAAACAGAATTGTATACACATTATTGAAAGCCAAAACATTCAGAAAAACATTTACGGGAAAGAAATGTGTCGCTACAATATTGCATAGTGGTACTGCAGATGAGTGCAGCTAGAAGACAAAAGAAAGTGTATCCTACTACAGAAATATTGATGTTTTTTTTTTCTTTTAAACCATGCATAATACTTAACACAACTACAGTATCTTGTTGAATACATATTCTTAGTGTTAAGATAGGCAAAGTAATCCATTTCAAGTATCCCTTTACCAACCTTGTGTTTAAGATATTTAAGATACTCTCTCATGAAGAGTTCTGTCATTTTTCATCTAATGCCTAGGTCTTAGAAAAGGGGACAATTGGGTAACTTGTGACAATGGCCATGTGATACTTACACACAGTTGCCTTGCACACAGCGTCCATGCCCACTGCACATATCTAAACAACCATCTCCAATGTAGATGTTATCAATAGCCCAAGTTTGCTGCTTATCAAAAGGTGATGGTTGATTCCAACGAAACCTTGTAGCCTGAGATCTGGAAAAAACAGAAAACATTCACCTTTATCAAGTATACACACAACCTTTTTATGTGGTACGGGGTTTAGATTCTGACCCACCCTATACTACTATAGACACAAGCCCCAAGACATATGTTTTGCACCCACACACCCCTTACAGAAAGTGAACTAAAAAATATTATATATGTATATGTATATTATTTTGTGTAGTTTTTACACAGCTCTCATTCAGTTCAAGTTAACTAAAGGCCCATTTACACTGGATGATGATCGCTAAAGATTAGCTATTCGCAGATCATTTTAGCGATAATCGGCGCATGTAAATGGACGCGGGGCACCGGCATTTCCGGCACTTTTAGGTGATCGTTAAAATCAAGCTCACCCAAAAATCATCACTCACTTTTATCAGTCGTTCCCCAGAGGGGAGTGCTGATAGCATTGTTTCCCTGTGGAGAACAAAAGATCTGAGCGCACATAACAGCCTCGGGCTATTAACTGCATTCAGTGAAGGCTTCATTTGCATACATAATTGGTATTTAAGTAGCTCAGTAGCTACTTAAATACCAATTATTTTTTATGCAAAATAATCGCTCAAAGCTGTTGCTCAAACTGTCGTTTGAGCGATGTTTGAGCGATTATCTGCTCGTGTAAATGGGTCTTAACAGTCAGATTATATTTGTCCATTGTAAATGACTGATAGGCACAGAAACTATTTGAGACAGAGACCAAAAGGGTCCTGTCTTAAGACCCATTTACACGAGGCGATGATCGCTTAAAAAAAACAAAAACGCTAAAAGGCGATCGTTTTAGCGATAATCGTTGCGTCTAAACGCGCGTCCATCGTGCACTTTTCATGCACTGCTAGCTGATCGTTAAATTCAGTCCAACCAAAAAATCGTTGTTCAGCCTTATCAGCAGTTCTCCACGGTGGAGTGCTGATAGCATTGTTTCCCCCTGGAGAACAAAGGATCTGAATGTAGATAAGAGCCCTCAGACTACTAACTGCATTCAGCTAAGGCTTCATTTGCACACTTAATTCCTCTTAAGTAGCTGAGTAGCTACTTAAAAGTTTATGCAAAATGATCGCTCAAAGCTGTCACTCAAACTGCCATCTGAGCGATCTTTGAGCGATCGGCCCATGTAAACCAGCCTTTAGATATTCTCACTAATGGTTCCGTCCTGATTTCAGTTCCCATGTAGTTTTCTGCATGGAGGATGGAACCAGAGTTAGATCCAAACAGTGCAATGTGAAAGCAGGCTAATCTATGTATGAGTTTATTGTATTAGTTTACATGTACTGAGCACCAGCTTGAACATTAAGCCTTAGGTTAATGTAAATATTATTGTGACTCCTTTGGGAGAGAATCCAAATTAACAGTTGAAAGGAACAAATGAGGAGCCTGTACCACAGTGAAAAATGCTCCTGTCATTACATGAGAAATTCACACCCTCATTAGAACATGCATATTTATACAGGTATTTGGCTCAGAAGATCAAATGAGTCAGTTTCCAACTAAGAGCACAAAGAAGACATTTACCAGGCTATAAGGAATGAATAGCTACAACACATTTCAAAAGGTAAAATCACTAATAAATAAATGTTCCAATTAAATTTATGTTATTGAAAAGCTTTCTAACAAACTCAATGAACAAAATTAACCAAGAGAATTCAAGTCAAGTAGAAAGGTAGAATAAGGCCGAATGCACATGGCCGGTGACCCCTGCATACCTTCCGGATTTCTTCTTATCTGTATGCGGATGTGCCGGCCGGCGCACATGCGCAGTACAGAATATACCAAGCCATCGCTAGGAGATGACACGGATTCCATTGACTTCAATGGAAGCCATCCGCATTGTAATGGAACATGCTGCGTCTTTCCCTCCATGAGCGGAAAATCGCAATTGATTTCCACTTGTGGACATGGAAAAGCGATTTTCTATAGCATGTCTATGGGCATTATTGGCTGTGGAATCCAGATGCGGATGCCTGCTCCGGATTCCGCAATGCAAATACGCCTGTGTGCAGGCGGCCTAAAGAAGACTATATTTTAACAGCATATTATAAACAATAAATTGAATGTTTCTGTTCACTAAACTAATGTATTATTTTTTCTGTACCTGGTATATTCAGGGAGAGCCACTGTAAACCTGGTCCATTTATTGAACGTGTCAGAAACTAATACTCTTTGCAGTTGATACTTATTACATTCCGCATTGGTTGGAAGACAGTCTTTAAGTACAGGATTCCATGTGAGTCCCAGATCCACTGAATATTCCATTTCAATGGCTATGAATAAAAATGCAAATTATTACTTCTTTAACTGAGTATGTCATCCAGCTACAATTAACACCTACCTGTAATGACAGTGATAAAAAACACTGTTCACTATGTTTCCGTAGTAGGTAGGGTGATAATGAAAAACAGAAGCTAGAGTTATGCATCCATCATTTATAGCCAAGTCAGGTAGTTAAGTTGTGGCAGCATCAGCAGTATGCTTGTCTTACCAATGAGGTTGACTGAGATCATTGGGGGAAGCACAATGGTCTCCTTAAATGGCCAATTATATTATATAATTAAAATGGCAACCGTGTAGTACATTGGGGGACAACAACACACTGTCTGCTGATACAAAACATAAGCCAGTTTAGATTGAATAAAATGGGTATACAAAGTAGAAATTAGGCCTCCGTGTGTGCAGAAAACCTATTGGTGGGTATGTATAGATGGACTGGTGTGGCTTCAGAAATTAAGTATGAAGCCCATGTCAAAGCTGCAAAAATCTATAAGAACCAGATCTGGGAATCTGAGTCAGGGATTGAACCTGGGACATGCTGCACTTCAGTCAGCAGCTCTCTTCGCTGAGCCATCCAGCCTTGGACAGCTCCCTTGTGGACCTTAGCCTGGTTTCTGTATCCATGACCCATTTCTCTTTTTTGGCTTTGCCCTGCTCTTGATTAGGCAACTATCCAGTGTGTGATTATTTTGCTCCACAGCCTTAGTCAAGCTCTACTCTTGTCTGCTCCTCTGCAAACCAAACTGAGACCTTCTGATACCGACCTCTGGCTTTTCTCCTGACAATACTACCCGCCTCCTCCTTTGTACTGTGACTTGAGACCATCGGATACCGACGTCTGGCTTTCCTACTGACTAGCTATCCACTTCCTCCATTGTACAGCAAACTGAGACCTACTGTTGCACACCCCTGACTTTTCCTTGACTACTCTTTAGACCTGCAGCTACCACACCTGCAGCTCCAACCCAGTGCCTGCTACAATCTAATGCGTTTGTTGCAATTGTTCAAAACAGACAAATACCCCATTTATGTATAAGTGTTCTGTAAAGGGGAGTCCACAACCAACACAAATTTGTGTGTCTGGGAGATTTAACAGTTGTGGAAAGATCTATTTCCCCAAAGTGGATTCTTGAGAGGGGCTCCTTTATACCCAATTATCTGTTTCCCCCATTGCCAGACCTGGGTGGCCATTCTATGTATAGGTAATAGTTATCTAGCATATGAATCTGGGTGTTCCAGCACAGACAAAAGGGATAATTCGGATAAGAAGTAAATCAGAAGGCGTTCAGAATTTGGCAGGGGTCTTCAGAAAGCTAGAATTGTATGTATCATAGTGGATGTGCTACACAATAAAGTTTAACCAGCATATAAAAAAAAAAAAAAATAGTGCCCGCGCTCTATGCCTAGCCACAGAGATAAGAATTAAAGCTCACAAGAGGCCTCAAGTACGTGTGCAATTTCTTTATTAGCTACGCATTTCGGCAAATATATTATGCCTTTCTCAAGCTATATTTTTTTTATAGTTCACTGAGCTCCTGTCCCCTCTCCGCCCCTCGCCATTGTTTGCAATGGGAAGGGTGGGATGGCGGTGGAGTTAAGTTCCACCCCTCCCCCTCCCATTGCAAAAAGTGGTGAGGGGCAGAGGGGGCGGGAGCTCAGTACACTGCTCCTGTCCTGTCCTGTCCTGCCTCCTCCCCCTGCAGAGAGGGACAGCTTATATCGTCCGGGGCGTGAAAACCCAGCCAAAATATGGACATCTAAATATGCCCTTAAAATGAAAATAGTTTTAAATGTTGCCTTAATGTCATGACAAAGTCACAAAAATAGCCACTAGTTAACATTGCCCTGTTGAACTGTGAAATCCTATTAAATTTGCAACATTCATCACATTGAACAAAAAATGACACACAGCAATAAGCTGTAAACATTGTAAGAAAAAAAAAACATAGCTTAACCCACTCACCAGAGGAGACTGCAGACACGGTCAGTAAGGGGAAAGGGGCTAAAGAGCAGGGGACAACACAGAAATACCCCACCAACTCACCAAAGCACCCAGGGGGAATGGGGGAAGTTGTGGTTGCCAGGCAGGGGCACAGCACCGCCAGGAAGAATCACACAGGGGGTATTGAGGCTGCCCTCACTCAGACGCCGGAGGGCTTAATACCCACGATGAACACAAAGAAAGGAGGGCCCCAGGAGGCGAGCAGACAAGGGCACCAGGTCACAGCAAAGACAAGTGCACACGGTCAAGAGACAGTCCCTACCCAACCCAGAATGGAAAATGCAGATAACACCATAGAAGTGCAGGAGAGTTCCATGTCCCCCCACACCCGATTCCACTGTTCGGAAGGGGTTAATACAGGAGCCTACAGCAACGCATTCGGCCCTAACCCCCCACAACTACCTACAAGAGGGGCCCCAGATGACCCAATATCGCCACCCTCTGATGATTCTCAAACGCTACAAGCCTTATGGGTCATGATCCGCGCATTACCTACCAAGACAGACCTAGAGATACAACTGCGGCGTATTGAAGAGAAACACGATAAAGCTATCGCCACAGTCAGTCACTCAGTGCAGGCCCTCACAGAATGGGTTACAGCCCTAGAAGAAAACCCTGAGGTCTCGTCTACAGACTTCCAACAGCTCTCTACTATAATAGAAAAGCAGCAGAAACAGATTAGAGACCTGACCTTTCATCTTGATGACATCGAGAACAGAGGTCGCCGTAACAACCTAAAACTAAGAGGCCTCCCAGAAGACATACCCCCGGATGCGCTACATGAATGTGTAACCGCCATCTTCAACAAACTGCTGCAGCGTCCCGAGGACAGAGCAATAGAACTGGACAGGGTTCACAGAACGCTGGGAGGTAGAACACGTAACGCTAACCTGCCTAGGGACGTAATCTGCCGGGTGCACTTCTATAGGCAAAAAGAGGAGATCCAACGTCTAGCCTGGGAAAGAGGTCCAGTCAAATTCCACGGAGCGGAGATTACAATACTGCCTGATGTCTCCAGACTGACCCTCAACAGCCGAAGAATGATCCGTCCCCTGCTCAAGGCAGCACGCAGAGCAGATGCTACATATAAATGGGGTCACCCCTTTCATCTATTCCTCCGAAAGCGGGGACGCATCTTTATAGTCAGATCCCCAGCAGACCTGGAAGGTGCATTTGAGTTCCTGCAGGCCCCGGCAGTCCCGATACCGGACTGGACAGAACCCTGGGACCCTGCCCCGTCACAACTCTGAGTCAAAGATCCCCAGCGAGGAAGACACCAATGACACAAGCATGGAAACAACCTTGCGTAACCTGAACATCGAACCAGAGATCTGACAACCACGTTCTTGTTAGTTTTCAAAGTTAAAATTCTTTCAGAAAGTGCCCTTAGATTGAAGCAGTCTCACGGCTGGCGGACTATACGGTATTAAATTCACTCACAGTTTCTCGGACAACTAGCGTTTTCATCTGTAGCGGCTAGGAGCTCCTAGGCAAGATTGCAAAGGAAAGAAACAACCACAAGAAGAAACTATTAAGGACTGACTCTCTGATATATCAAGTTGAAAGACTTTGAAGCCCGAGGGCGGCCTTGCGGACTCGGTGGTCCTCCACGTTTCCCCCAGTAGGGTATCAGGGGCCCTGTTTTGCCCTTAAGTGTTGGGTTGACTGGCTCCCTGATTGAATTACAGTTGCTAACCACTAGGCGGGTTAGAGGTTAATTTCTTTGTTGTCTTGTTTTCCCTAGTGTGTCTTGTGTTCCCCAACTATCCCCCCTTCCTCGATCCCTATCTTGACTATCCCCCTTATATTCAATATTCTTATCCCCCCCTTCCTTAGACAACCCTAAGGTACTCGGGCAACCATGTCAACAGATGTTAATAACTTGTTAATAGTGTCTCTTAACGCACAAGGTCTAAACGTTCCAGAGAAACAGTCCTCCATCCTCCATCTACTGTGGAAGAAGAGAGCACAAGTGGCCTTTATCCTGGAAACCCATTTCCGCACGAACGCCTGCCCAAGATTCGCGGATGCTAGATTCCCAAATGCGTACCACAGTACGAATGCTGAGTCCAAGTCCAAGGGGGTCTCAATCCTTCTGTCCAACTCCATACCATGGGAACACGAGGAGACGCGGTACGATCCGGGAGGCAGATACCTGTTCCTTAAAGGTAAACTCGCCAGCACAACAGTAACATTTGCCGCAATTTATTCCCCCAACTCCGACCAGGTGTCTTTTCTCGAAAGGACCCTGGAGGACCTGGACGAATTCAAAGAGGGCACCCTGGTGCTAGGTGGAGACTTCAATGTCCCCCTAGACCCACGGATAGATACATCGAAAGGGTCAGACAGTATCTCTACACCTATACATCGCAGGATCAAAAGAACACTCCATAAACACCAACTTGTAGATGCCTGGAGAGTATTGCACCCCGACACGAAAGACTTCACATTCTTCTCCCACCCGCATAACACATATTCCAGAATTGATTATTTCCTCCTCCAGCATTCCACACTAGCGTCCCTAGTATCGGCTACAATAGACAATATTACCATTTCGGACCACGCCATTATCACGATAACACTGAAATTACCCTCTCTACACAACAGAACATGGCAATGGCGGCTCAATGAATCGCTCCTCCACGACCCAGAAATCTCAGAAGAGATCCACAAAACAATAAAAGAATATTTTACCCATAACACCACTCCGGATGTGGACCCACTAACGATATGGGAGGCCCACAAATGCGTGATACGGGGACTCTGCGTTAGCATAGGCTCCCGAATTAAGAAAGAACGATCCGCACACCTCAAGAAGCTCCTGGACCAGATCCAGGTGCTAGAGTCCTCCCATAAATCTACCCACGACAGCACTAGGGGGGCAGAGTTAACCCAACTTAGGGAAAAGGTTCGCTCTTGCTGCCTGGGTCGGGCCAAAGTAAGCCTAATGAAATGTAAGCGCCACTATTATGAATTTGGAGACAAGCCCAGCCGCGCACTAGCACGAGCTCTGCATACCGCAAGAGCTCGAACATATGTCCCACATATCACCGCACCTAATGGCCGCATGAAGGTCTTACCTCAACAAATATCCGAAGCGTTCCGGGAATATTACCACTCCCTGTACAACTTATCTCCACCACAATCCGGTCAGGCTAGAGAGCAAAAGAGAGCCGTAATCAGGCAATACCTGCAACAGACAAATCTATGCAAATTCCCTCAGGAGGCAATAGACAAGATGGAGGCGCCCATCTCCCCAACGGAACTGGCAGAAGCGCTCGTAGATTCTAAGCCGGGGAAAGCCCCAGGTCCAGACGGGCTTACTCTAACATATTATAGGAAATACAAGGAAACTCTATCCCCCCACTTCATCCAAGCCCTTAACTCAATAATCACCGGGAACAAAATACCTAGAGACACGCTGACAGCACATATTTCGGTCATCCCTAAGGAGGGTAAGGACCCCTCTCAGTGCCAAAGCTACCGCCCAATCTCCTTGTTAAACGCGAACCTGAAATTGTTTGCCAAAATCCTTGCAAACAGGATCTCCCCCTACCTACAAAATATAATTCATAAGGACCAGGTCGGATTTGTCCCAATGAGAGAGGCGAGGGACAACACAACTAAAGCCATCAACTTAATACACATAGCGCGTAAACTCCCTCTGCCGGTATGCCTACTGTCCACAGACGCGGACAAGGCTTTTGACAGAGTGGAGTGGGATTTCCTGTTTGCAACGATGACACACATGGGAATAGGACCTAACATGTTACAGTGGGTCACAAGCCTATACTCCCACCCAACAGCAGCAGTACGAGTAAATGGCCAGCTCTCAACATCATTCCCCATCTCGAACGGGACGAGACAGGGCTGCCCCCTATCACCTTTGATATTCATCTTGTGTTTAGAGCCATTACTGACAAAAATCCGCGCTAACCCAAACATTCATGGGATCACCGCGGGAGACACAGAACACAAGATAGCTGCCTATGCAGATGATCTATTATTCTTCATTTCAGACCCACGAGTAACACTGCCAAACTTAATGACCGAGATCAAACAATATTCCACACTGTCTAATTTTAAAATCAACTACCATAAATCAGCAGCGCTCAATGTCTCGCTCACACAACCCCAAATAGAGGAGCTCAAGGATTTCTTTTCATTCACTTGGGCAAGGGACCATATCCAATATTTGGGGACTAACTTAACACCGAACAATGAGGACCTATACACGGCCAATTTCCCAGCGCTTCTAAGCCGGATCAGAAAGGATTTTAATTCATGGACCAAAGGTACATTCTCCTGGTTCGGCAGAGGGGCAATCGTTAAAATGAACGTTCTCCCCAGAGTACTATATCTATTACAAGCCCTTCCCATACATGTCCCAAAGGGATTTTTCCAACATCTACTCTCACTTATCTCCACATTCATCTGGGCAGGAAGGGCATCCCGGATTGCACGTAGCACGCTGGCCAGACCAAAAAAGGAGGGCGGGCTGGGGCTGTCGGACTTTGCAGGATACCATCAAGCGGCCCACCTTGTGCAAATAATAGATTGGGCCCGACACTCCGCACTTAAGCAGTGGATAGCTATCGAGCAAGCCGTTTCTCCAGTGCCGCTGGTGGCTCTCCCGTGGTCTAGCGGTCCTAACCCGGGAGGCGTTGAAACACCACCCCACTATCGGACCAACGTTAACAGTAGCCTCCAAAGTATTAGAGAGGGCAGACATATCCCCCAGCCCAACCCCACTGTTCCCGATCTTGGGTAACACGAATTTCCAGTTGGGAGGGGAGAAGGGAGTATTTCATACATGGCTCACAGAGGGTAGATATAGAGCTGAACATTTCATACAGAATGACCTGTGGCTCTCGGTGTACACGTTGAGGGGACCTACTGTTCCAGCCCCGCTCCCATTATGGCAGACACTACAGCTAAGACATTTCCTACAGTCATTACCCCAACCTAAAGCATTCTCTCGACCAAAAACAAAATTCGAATCCATATGTACCGAAGAGGGTCCCGCTAGACACACCTTATCCAGAATATACAATATTCTCACCTCACAACCGGAAGCCGCTCCCCCAAAATACATGGAGAAGTGGGAAGAGGAACTGGGAATCAATTTTACCACGGAAGATAGAGACAAGATCTTTACAATCACACACTCCTCATCCATATCTAGTAGAATACAAGAATCGGGATATAAGATCCTCTCCAGGTGGTACAGGGTGCCCTCCCAACTACACAGGTTATTCCCATCAGTCTCCTCCACGTGCTGGAGATGTGGAGAGGGACATGGAACCATGTTACACGTCTTTTGGGACTGTCCGGTGCTGGCGGGCTTCTGGACAGAAGTATGGCGGATCTCATCCAAATTTACTCACTTCCCCCTGCCAAAATCTCCAGCTCTCTTCCTCCTACACCACACTGAAATACCGCTGGCTACATACAAAAAATCGGTGGTCTGTTCCTGGTGGCGGCGGCGAGGTCTTGCATTGCCAGGCGCTGGAGGCAGACAGAACCACCATCACTGGCATTATGGCTAAATACAGTTAACTGGATTAAGGAGATGGAGGACCTTTCTGCGTCACTTAAGGGCACACAAGAAAGTTTCCGCAGAACATGGTACCACTGGATAGTTTTCCAGGATTCAGAAGAATATCGCCTGTTACTTAACTAGCTAACCCACTCTCTCTTACCCAACTGCGCTTTCCTGTCTCCCTGAATCAGAAACATACCCACCTATAACTACTGTTGTATAGCCCTCATGTGTCCTGTTTGTTCTGATAGTTGTTATTGAATATATCATACAGTGAATATAGGTTCAAAGCCCCACACGGTGCACAATGGAAAGGACCACAGACGGAGCCGCGAAGTGGGGCAAGTTCTGATTTATTATAAGGCACCTTAGTGACATGTTTTCATGTTTACATATTTTTATGAGTATTAGAAAAGTTCTCTAATTTACCAGTTATCTAATATCAAGGTTAACTGGAAACGCGAGTAAGACTGAACTTGAAAGTTGTAATTCAGTTGTTATGGAACTAATATCTGCAAAAATAAAGAATTAAAAAAAAAAAACAAAACATAGCTTGTTGATATTAGAAGGAAAGTTATGGTGAAAACGGGTCTGCAATAAACAGGTCTGTTTGTAAAAAGTTTAAGGCTATTTTTTTCCTCATTTTCTGACGCTATTTTTAAGGTAGTTTGTTTAATTAATATTTACTCCAAAAACCAGCAGGAAGAACAAAATGGTTCTGAAGCAATTTTAGGTGGTGGGACAACACTCCTAACCAATTCACAAACAATAGTTGGACTATTATGATAGTCCCCAGGAAAGGGGGGTTAGGTAGATTGACATTACATAACATAGGTTGATACTGAAGAACTTGTGTAACTTTTCAGTATATCATGTTGTTTGAATTACAAAACCTGCATTATATAGTGGAATAATTATAGTTTAAGAAAATATAAAGTTTGGATATCTGATGAACAAGATGGAAAGTTTATGGTAGTTCTCTAAAAAAGGAAACCTTTAAAACAATATTATAAAAAGAGGTAGTACTTGCACACAGATATGGCTTGTATAGGGTGCCTGTCACACAGGTACGTGTAGTTCATCATGCAGGCATACAGCCTATTAGTTAGGCGAGCTGCCCACACTATCAGGCCGAAGTCAGATGAGCGGTTTTTTGTGCACGCCTATGTGCGGAAAAAAAAAGCGTGTCGATTAGAACCATTGGTTTCCTATGTAGTGTTCACATGTCAGTTTTTACAGGTGCAAAATCTTTGCGCCTGCAAAAGATAGGACATGCATGCCCCGGCAAGGTCCATGCTGTACGTAAAGAATCCCTCTGGGGAATCCTCTCATCACTGAACACTGTGACAGCACTGTCAAAGTGTTCAGTGATGAGGGGACTGCAGCAGGGATGAAAAAATCCCTTTCCACAGCTGTCACAGCTGTGGCAGAGGATCACAATTTTCTCTTATTGATTTCAATGGGGCCAGCACTGCTGCCACCCCATTGAAAGTAATGGGATGCAGGCAACACCCGCAGTGATTTTCAGAGAAGGGCTTGAAATATAAGCCCTTCCCTGAAAATATACCCAAGCTGCTTAAAAAAAACATATATACATCACCTCTCCAGTGCAGTCCAGCTCCAGCGCGTCTTCTCCCTGGCCCACCGGGACTCTTCTGAAGCATCTTCTCTTGGTCTGGGATTTAAAAATCCCTGCCTCCAGAAAGCGCTGGGTCTGATTGGCTGTGCGCTGTGTCCAATCGGAGGCAGCGCTCAGCAATTCATTGAATGGCAGCTGAGAGCTGCCTCTGATTGGGCGCAGTGCTCAGCCAATCACAGGCAGCACTCAGCCATTCATTGAATGTACAAAGTAAATAATAGTAGAATGCCATGATTTGGAAATCTCACATAACCATATTTTATTCACAATAGAGCATAGAATACATCAGACGTTGAAAGTGAGATATTTCTCCATTTCATTTTTTAAAAATTAACTAATTTAGAAATTGCTGGCAGCAACACATCTCAGAAAAGTTGAGACAGGGCCATGTCTATCATTGTGTAGCATCCCCTCTTTTTTACCACAATCTGTAAATTTCTGGGAAGTGAGGAGACCGGTTGCTTGACTTTTTGGAGAGGAATGTTGCCTTATTCTTGTCTGATGTAGGATTCTAGCTGCTTCACAGTCCTGAGTTGTCTTTGCCCTTTTCTTTGTTTCATAATGTACCAAATGTTTCCTATTGGTGAAAGGTCTGCACTGCAGGCGGCCGGTTCAGCACCCGGACTTCTCCTATGTGAAGCTATGCTGTTGTGATGGATGCAGTATGTGGCTTAGCATTATCTTGCTGAAATATGCAAGGCTTTCTCTGAAAGGGACGTTGTCTGGATGGGAGCACATGATGTTTTATAACCTCTACATACTGCCCAGTATTGATAGTGTCTTTCAAGATGTGTAAGCTGCCCATGCCATAGGCACTAATGTAATCCCATACCATCAGAGATGTAGGCTTTTAAACTGTGCGCTGATAACAAGCTGTATCGTCCCTGCTCCTCCTGAGTCCACAGGACACGGCGTCCTTGGTTTCCAAAAAGAATTTCGAATTTTGATTTATCTGACCACAGAACAGGTTTCCATTTTGCCTCAGTCCATTTTAACTGAGTTTTGATTTAGAGAAAACACCAGCGTTTCTGGATTGTGTTGATATATGGCTTCTTCTTTCTATGATACAGCTTTAACTTGCATTTGTGGATTGCACAGCGAACTGTGTTCACAGAGAATGATTTACGGGAGTATTCCTCAGCCCAGGTAGTGATTTATATTACAAAATTATGCCTATTTTTAATACAGCGACGCCTGAGAGCCCATAGATCTCAAGCATCCAATATTGACTGTCGGCCTTGTCCCTTGTACCCATGAATTTCTCCAGATTCTCTGATTATTATGATGATATTATGTACTGTATATGGTGGCATATTCAAAGTCTTCACAATTTTACAATGAGGAATGTTTTTTTTAATTGCTACTCAATTTCTTGATGCAGTTTTTCACAAATTGGTGAACCTCTGACCATCCTGAGGGACTCTTCCTCTCTAGCATGGTATTTTTATACAGTCATGTGACTAAGCAGAAAATTGACTCTGCAGCTATTTTTCATTAGTACCACTTTTCCAGCATTTCGTTAACCTTGTCTCAACTTTTTTGAGATGTGTAGCTGCTGTCAATTTCTAAATGAGTTCATATTTTTAAATGAAATACAATAAATGTGTTTTATTGTGAATAAAATATAGTTATATGAGATTTACAAATCATTGTATTCTTTTTTCCTAACATTTTTTTACATTTTATTTTTTTGGAATTGGGGTTGTACTTTTTTTTGCAGAAGCATGTCAGTCATCAGAAGGATGTCAGTTTTTTGTTACACTTCAATAGTAGAGATGAGCGAATATACTCGTTTCGAGTAATTACTCGATCGAGCACCGCGATTTTCGAGTACTTCCGTACTTGGGTGAAAAGATTCGGTGGGCGCCGGGGGGGGCGGGAGGAGGCGTGGCGGAGCGGGGGGTAGCAGCGGGGAACAGGGGGGAGCCCTCTCTCTCTCCCCCCCACTTCCCGCTGCAACCCCGCACTCACCAACGGCGCCCCCCGAATCTTTTCGCCCGAGTACGGAAGTACTCGAAAATCGCGGCACTCGGGCGACAAAGGGGCGTGGCCGAGTAAGTTCGCTCATCTCTATTCAATAGTATGGGGCAGCCTGCCTGGTCTAATAGTATGGGCCTTACTAATAGGCTGTAAGCCTGCTCGGTACACTGCACGTACCTGTGTGACTGGCACCCTACAGAATCCTTATCTGTGTGCATGTACAATATAAGCAGTCCGACCCCTCAAAATATGTGAGAGTGGTTGTTTAGTATTTTGCACCTGTGTTACCTTCCCCATTTAGCGTTATACCTTATGCATGCTGCGGTGAACTCGTTTTTGTACCTGCCCTTGTACTTCTGTATAAGTAAATATAACCACTTTTCAGGTATTATTGTATAGTTTTGATCCCTTTCCAGTGAATAATTTCTTAATTGGTAATAGCAAACATTGGCAATCTGTATGCATTTTTCTCAGATTACTGCAGAAATATGAACTTAGTATAGCATCTGTGATGGCTTATTCTTGGCTCCTTACCATAGCAAGAGTCTGTAACAGAGCAGGAAGCTGCAAATTCCAACTGCATGAAAGAGTCTTCATTTACCACAATGTCAGTTGTTACCACATAGCGAGTGCTGGCTTTCTCGATAAACACAAGTGCATCACCACTAGATCCACAAACTGACATTTTTGTGCCTCCAGGATGGAGTAGCCATTTCTTGTTGTCCAAATTGGAGAAATCATCTTCTAACACAGTGTTTCCAGATATATTCCCACCAATAAGAATCTAGAAGCATAAAAAAAACAAAAAACATATCTTGTAAACTTTCTTTTTTTCTTTTGAATGTTTTTTTTCTGGTGTCATAATTGTGCAGGTGCCTTGATGAGTTAATATGACTATGGGATACTCAAAATGGGTTACATTCAAGTCTTCTGAAAACCTGAATAACATCTATTTTTACATTTGGCATCAAATTATATTACTTGCAAGCAAAGAGATCATTGCTTGGAATAAAATTTCCCAATCTTGTCTTATAACAGCAATATTAAAGGGGTATTTCCATCTGAGATTTATAGATATGATATGGAAATCTGATGCAGCACAGATTAAAATTAGTCTGTTTTTCATGGACCAAAATCAGATATGCTCATTTGAATAAGCCCTAAGGGCTTATTTACACAGGTGAGCTTATGTTGCTCAAGTAAAAACCAGCGCAAAATACATTGGAGAGCAGATAGACACATATGCAGTCCCATGTTCACAGGTGCCCATCATTGCATGTTGCAATTCTCATCTGTGAAAACGAACTTAAAGGGGTTGTCCCGAGGCAGCAAGTGGGTCTGTACACTTCTGCATGGCCATAATAATGCACTTTGTAATGTACATTGTGCATTAATTATGAGCCATGCAGAAGTTATAAAAAGTTTTATACTTACCTGTTCCGTTGCTGGCGTCCTCGTCTCCATGGTGCCGACTAATTTTCGCCCTCCGATGGCCAAATTAGCCGCGCTTGCGCAGTCCGGGTCTTCTGCAGTCTTCTATGGGGCTCCGTGTAGCTCCGTGTAGCTCCGCCCCGTCACGTGCCGATTCCAGCCAATCAGGAGGCTGGAATCGGCAGTGGACCGCACAGAAGAGCTGCGGTCCACGGAGGAAGAGGCCATCTTCAGCGGTGAGTAGAGAAGTCACCGGAGCGCGGGGATTCAGGTAAGCGCTCCGGTGAGCTTTCTTTACCTCCCTGCATCGGGGTTGTCTCGCGCCGAACGGGGGGGGGGGTTGAAAAAAAAAAAAAACCCGTTTCGGCGCGGGACAACCCCTTTAATTCACATATGTGAATAGCTTCATAGGCTGCAATGGATACTTGTGCTGTCCATGAAACACAAGGACAGTAGATGGACATGAAAGGCGCCTGTGTGAATAAGCCCTAAGTACGACACTAGGTTTTAGTGAGTTTCTTTTAAACCTCTTTTAACATTAGGTCAATATTGTTCATCTGTTTTCGCTGACTATTCTATTGATAATGAACATTCCTTTATACGAAAAAAAATAAGAAAATATTGGTTAAACCATTAAATATCTTAATAAACTATTAAAAATGTGTGATGAAACTAGAGGAAAAAAAATTGAAGCTGAAGCAAAACCAGAATTAGGAGGTATGATACAACCAAAATCAAAACATGTGAGTGATTTCATATCTTTAATTAATATGTATGTGTATGGGAAGCTAACAATTTAAATACTCCTGTAAATATTGCTTACCTGATCAATAACCCATGGACTGTAGAAATGTCCATTCTCTGATGGCTGCCACCATCGAAGACGAGTAGAGCTGGAACGAGCTTTAAGAGGGATTTCTAAGGCTACATATCTTCCAACATTACTGGAGTTACTAAAAACAAATTCTTGAAGAAGGCTCCATGATAATCCACCATCCAGTGAGTATTGCAGCAGCACTGGTTGACTCCTGGGATCTGGCACTGCCTTTCCACATCCTAACCTCATAAAAAATTGCACAAACCTAGAAAGCAAAATTATCTTTGGTTTATAAAAAACATGATTAATTTGATACTTAATATCAAGGAACCCATTACAGGGCATTTCTGTGGTGGCTTGGCTGCTTATGCTTTACTACAGTAGTTAGATGTGCCATTATAGCCACAGGAATATATGAATTTCCATTTACATATTAGTGTTTTTGAAATCACAGCACACTCTAAATGTAGTACTTTATTCTAGTAAAATGCTAAACTTAATATGCAAAATAAAAGTACATTATTATAATCTGATACAACAAACGTCGTTCTAATAAAACAGCTATGAATATTTCAAGTGTGCTAGAGTGGTGCATTACAATGTAGCCCCAGACTAAGTGCTTGACTTTTCTCCAGACTTGTATGGCCAAATAAGACAAAACAGCTAGAGTGTTGGCTTGTTGAAGCCTGCTCCAATGCATTATCTTGGCCTTACTATTCAGGCAAAAGATAGGTAAGAACCAGTAATTATTAGGAAATTATAGTGCCAGTGTTTCTGTGTAATGCGCCACTTACCCAGTGCAATGTGCCACCTACCACACAGTTCTGCTACATGTGTGTCACACATGCTCCACACACACACACAGAGCTGTGCTACATGGGAGTCACACACACCACACACAGCTCTGCTACATGGGAGTCACAGACAACACACACAGCTCTGCTACATTGGAGTGACAGCACACACAGCTCTGCTACATGGGAGTGACAGATCACACACACAGCTCTGCTACATGGGAGTAACAGACAGCACACACAGCTTTGCTACATGGGGGTCACACACAGCTTTGCTACATGGGAGTCACACACAACTCTGCTTCATGGGAGTCACACACAACTCTGCTTCATGGGAGTCACACACAACTCTGCTTCATGGGAGTCACACACAACTCTGCTTCATGGGAGTCACACACAACTCTGCTTCATGGGAGTCACACACAACTCTGCTTCATGGGAGTCACACACAGCCCTGCTACATGGGAGTCACACACAGCCCTGCTACATGGGAGTCACAGACAGCACACACAGCTTTGCTGCATGGAGGTGACAGACAGCTCACACAGCTTTGCTGCATGGAGGTGACAGACAGCACACACAGCTGTGCTACATGTGAGACACACACACACACACCACAAACAGCTGTGATACATACGTGCTACATGGGAGTCACACACACCACACACAGCTTTAATACTTGGAAGTGACATACACCACACACAACTCTGCTACATGGGAGTGACAGACAGCACACACAGCTTTGTTACATGGCAGTCATACTGCTGCTTTAGGATCTGTGATGAGGTTTCCATCATGTAATAAGGGGTGGAAGTAAGACGGTGAGTGATCACACAACGGTGACATCATCACAGGTCCTGTCAGCACACGGCTGCAGTCCGTCTGTGCAGGTTTTTTAATAAAGTGAAGTAGCACATGTCATAACGTCAGTGTAATGTAATCAGAAGAGGAGCTAAGAGACGGTAACTGATTACATGACGGTGACATCATTACAGGTGTTGTCAGCACACGGCTGCTGTCAGGGTCTGTATGTTTTATGCATTAGGACCTGCAATGACGTTACCATTGTGGAATCAGGGGCGGAGCATATATCTCATACAGCACACACGGACTCACGGACAAGTGGTCATTAGCCCTTTGATACATGGCCACCTAAGACACTAGGCGGAAAGAAGGTTGAATGTAATAGACAAAAAACAAACACTGCCTTGCTGCAGATAATGCTGTTTGCTATAGGAGATAACAAGTGCTTTATTTTAGTGCGTTGGTAAGAGAATGGTTGTCATCATGCATGAAAAATTTTTTAATGTATGATGCAATTTAAAAAGTGTAACTGTCATTTCATTTTTTTCTCACTGTATAGAACAGACAATTACAAGCATTTTGACAATATGTTTAATTAGCCTATTCTGTATGTTTTGGTGAAAAAAAAAAGCTTCTTGAACAGCTGCCCCTATCACTAGTCAACTCTGCATTTGATAAGTGTTGCTAAGCAGAATCTAAAATCATACAGAATAGGTGATTAAACATATTGCCAAAATGCTTAGAATTGCCTGCACTGTACATTAAAAATAAATTACAATTACACTTTAATTATTTGTTCATCCAACAGCTATCATGCTGAGCTTCAGGAACCAAGCGAGGTGGCATATCCTTAATTCCCTGCCTGACAGATATATATATTGACAAATAGATACACATATTTATTGTTGTTTTTGAAAAAAATTGTGTTTCCTTAAAATGTTGTCAAAAGTATAAATCTTACCTGGCTAAAGATAAATCCAGGTCTCTAGTCATCAGCATTCTCAAACCTTCATCGCTAAAAAATAGATTGTTTCCACTAGAGAGTATACCACATTTCCTGGAGGGCTTTCCTCCACTCACTAACAGGAATCTATCAGATTCTAATTGACCTGAGTAGACAGAAAACATGTTGAGTACAGCATTGATGGGGTACTTACATGAATAGCTCCCTGCTGACTAGCCCTCATGACAGATTCAAAAGTAAATTTAAAGCTTAGCTTGAGATAAATTCAGGTGTAATTTGTGTTAAGTAACTTAAGTGCACTGCTAGTGGCTAACTTATTAAATCTGCCTCAACCACATAAAAACAATGAAACCCATTTTACCTCTTCGTTAACATATCTTACTTTTGATAACAGCATCAAATGGGGGGGGGGGGGGGGGGGGGGCTGAAAATGTAATCTAATGAGCAAGATGCAAGTTGCCTAAACATGTATATAGCTGACAGCTACATTTCAGTTTGAGATGCATGTATAAAAATGTTTGCAAGCATAATTTTTCATATTTTGTGGATACATAATCTGCCTGATATAATGATCATATTCTATACATCATTTGCATGTATTAATAACTACCAGATGGAAGCATGGGAAGATACTGGTATGGAATGTGTCCTGGGCTCTGCCTTCCTTATGATATGATACCTTGCTTAACAGAAATATATAAATCAATTCAGTAATTCAGTAAACATGATAGAAAAGTTATATGTTATGGTTGGATCTTTGGCTGTTATTAGGGGTACTGGTGCATCTGGTCTCCACCGGAAGTATGACGACATGGGCTGGGCGGCACAGTGACAGGAAACAGCTACGTAACGCCCCCCCCCCCCCCCCCCAGTAGTGCTGTGTAGGGTTATGGTTAAGGTTTGCCTTAAGGTTAGGCTTGTCACCGCCTATGGCAAGGATTCAGCAGGAGCGCCGGCAACAGGGCCGGCAGAGCGGCGTTTACGGATGTGGACACAGACTTACAGCAGCCAGGGGATGTGGAGACACAGAGTGGGGCCGGTTTCATTGCCGGCGCCAGAAGGCTCACATAGGGATACAGAGAGCGGAGACAGCTGCTGCGTCACGGACGGACATAAGCACATATGGCAGCGCTGATGGAAGCCTGGCGGGGATGGACAGTGCCGGAGTAAGGAGGGGAGAAGGCAGAGCAGCGGGGACACTGACAGCTAACAGGAGGGGAGCCTAACAGCGCAGGATAGCCACGCTAATGGTAGCCGAGCGGAGACAGTCACAAGGCAGGAACGAACAGCAGCGGAGCCACGAGGCGAGAAGTCCGAGCGGCATGGACAGTGACAGGTGGCGGGAGGGGAAATGATGTTAGACCGGCGAAGGGAAGAATGACAGTGCCGGAGGCAGGAAGAAAGAAGGGAGAGTGCTGGGCCAGAGCCGGTAGGCGAGAAGTCCAAGCGGCAGGGACAGTGACAGGAGGCGGGAGGGGAAATGATGTTAGACTGGCGTGGGAGAGAATGATAGCGCCGAGGCGGGAAGGGAAAAGAGAGAGTGCCAGGGACAGTGACAGGAGTAGGGAGGTGAGATGACCGCCTGGGAAAATGACCTCGGAGTCTGGAGCGGACATAAAGGGAGGAATGTGAGATAGCAGGTGGAGACAAGATGCCCCAGTACCGTTATTAGGCAGATTCATACATTAACAGGCTACTTTAATTATAGTCATTATCTGACCCATACTAGAAAATGCAAAAACTTAAAGGCGTTTTCCGGGCAAAAACTATTGATGACCTTTCCTCAGGATAGGTCATCAATAGTTAATCGTAGGTAACCCACCACTCGGGATTCCCGGCAATCAGCTGATCGCCCTGTCCACTGTCAGTGCAGCGGGTTGAATGTCGTCATTGGGGACGAGAGCATATGTGCCATGGCTGGCTTTACTTCCATTTCAATCAATGGGAGCTGAAACCAGCTATTACACTTCTGCTTCCGACGGGTGTCGGTGGTAGAAGTGATGGAGGTGTATTTGCCAGCTTCAGCTCCCATTAATTTCAGTGAAAGGGAAACTGGCTATGGCACTTCTGCTCCCAAACCCTCAATGATGACATCCAGCCGGCTGCACTAACAGTGGCCCTGGCGATCAGCTATATTGCTTTCCTTTCGAATGTTTTGTTCAAAGTGGAGTATTGTCTAATATTTCTATATTATTAATTCCTTCTTGACATCTACCATACATGCCTGTCAGGAGTTGGAAAGGAAATATAGAACAGGCTTAGGAGCTGAGCCCTCTTTATAAATGTTAGCAGCCTGCTGTGTTACACAGCTGACACCCCTTTTTTTTGTTTTGAGATCAGATACAGTGAGTGATTTGTGTCATCCAAATTTGAAAGCATAATTTCAAGCAGATTTTCCCTGCATGTGCGACCATGCCTTGAGGGAGTGGTGCTGAAAGGCCCATTTAGACGGGACGAATGTTGGGCAAACAATGCCCGACACATCCCCACATGTACTCGCTCCCATGCTTTTGCACAGGAGCTAGTATCACTGGCTTGCTCACAGAGCGGCCAGCAGGGGGGCAGGGAGGCTGCAGGAGATTTCCCGCCTCGCTCTCCCCCGCCCTTCTTCATTGACTTGACATAGGAGCCGTTCAGTACTGAATGGCTGCTATTTACACTGAGCGATCAGCATTCTGCTCATCGCGCATCATTTATGCTGCCAGTGATACTAGCTCCTGTGCAGCAGCACGAGAGCGAGTATGTGCAGGAACGAGTGCCAAGCATCATTTGCCATTCGTCCCGTCTAAATGGAGCTGAACAATTTGTCATGGCAGCTAGAGGCCTAATGAAGGCCTCATGGCCTGCCATCTCAGGATAACTATTACACCTTTCCTGTGGCAGGGTGTAATAGGATAACAGCCAGGGAACAATATTCTTACTTAAACTTATATTGTACATTTTTATTTAAGAATAAGTAACATTTTTTTAAAATGATAGAAAACAATCCAGTAATTTAAACTGTCCACCTTCCTTTTTTTAACATTAAAATAATGACAGTAAAAAAATAAAATAAACGCAACTAAAATCACTGAGTTCAAAAATGATTGGGGAGAGTATCACCACATTCCTCCCATCAAATCTCAAGGAGTTTGCAAAAGAGGCTGTAAATGGAACCTTAAATATAAACAAAACCTTAGACCCAGCAACTCTGGCTGCCTTATGTTTGCACCTGCCTAGTAATTCTTAATGATTTTTGTAATGACAGGTACTTTTTAAATGTAACTTTCCTTATTGGCATTGAATGGTGAATACAAAATATTTATTTGCTCAGAATTAGGTCATAGATAGGTTACTAATATTTATGACATTCTCACCTTCAAAATCATCCTTGAGGAAGTCTGGATTCTTAGTACTGACTTTGCAAGTAGGGCCAGAGTAGCCTGGATCACAGATACATTTGGTCCCATTGACACAACCTCCATGACCATTGCACATTTCCTCACACTGAGGACCAATGTATACATTATCAATTGCCCATGTCACAGGTTTCATAGAAGTTGGGTAGAATCCTTGATACCATCTGAATCTAATGGAGCTTAATTAACACAAAAATACCATTGTTAGCTATCTCTTTACTACTTTACATACTTCAGGAAAAAAAAAAGTTAGTTTCCAGGATTTTCAAATCTATCTTTTCAGAACAAAAGTACTATATATGGACTAAAGCTGCCAGCAATATCTATTGAAGGGGTAGTCTCACAAAAATATTGTTTATAGTTAAATGCAGCAAATAAACATCGCGAATGAGTAAGAAACCATTGAAAATCATTGGTTTCATAATCATGCGTTTTCACTCGCTTTCACGTCACAAGAAAACATATCGCTGGTGGGTAGGAGCCCTAATTCTTATACTTCAAGGCTGCCAGCTTAACTCTCCTGATGGGTGTGACACATATCCTGCTCCTTCTCTCACCAAGTGCCCTGCTCTTGCACCTGCCCGTTCTCTGACAGAGGCCTGGAGGGCGTGCACTGACATGCTTGCACTCCTACAGGGCCAGTGTTCTCTTTACAAGTTCTTCCTCTAACAATCATGTGACACCCTTGGCTATATCACTCATCCTCCCACTATAGAGCTAGCCTCGGTTAGTGGTCTTTTGGTTCTGCTTAAGGTACTATTCAAATGTGTATTCTGATTCTCTGGTTCTTGCCTTTGGCTATTTTTTATTACGTTTCTGCCTCTGGTCCTGGCTTGTTATACTGACCATTCTTCTGTCCGCTATATAGCCTGACAACTGGCCTGTTATACCATGCTGTACGCATTCTGTGTGTCCTGACCTTCGGCCTGTTCCTCGCTCTGATGTTTTGCTGCGTGACCTGACTCGGATTGTTTGACTATGCTTCTGTTCACACCCTCAAGTACTGCGCCTTGGTCTATAATAGTGTTAGCTTCCATATTACTGTGACTACTTACTCCAACTGGTGGGTGTTAAAGGGTGAAGACCGGGATACCTGAGATGTTGCCTCTGGATTTCGTACTAAGTCCTACCATTGTGTGTCTAATTCTGATTATAATTATGTTCTGCGTTTAACTCTATTCATAAGACAACCCCTTTAAATTGCCAATTTCTTGTGGACTTTGCTGATGTAAGGCTTAAATGCACAAGGAAAACCATACTCAATTATCAGAAAATAAAACAAGTATGCAACGCAAGTGCAGTCTGCTGTGACAGAGATAAGTTTCAAAGCACCTCTTTATAATTTATGGATGATGAGTGATGACATAAATAAATATGCAGGAGAAAATCTAGTAACCTTTTTAGTACTTACCCACAAAGATGCAGTTTTCCAAAATTGATCACTTCCCTTCTCCAGCCTTGCATCGTTCCAGTATAGTAGATGCTACTTGGGTGGTGCTCAGTGCTACATAATGAACTGCCGTGGCTGGTACTGCTGTAGCACAGAGGTAGAAGCAAGTGCCATGTGGCACCAAAATCTCGTGAAAATTCTAGTCTTACTGCGTCATCAGAATTACTGTCTGTTGTACAGCCTACATTAATCTGCATTAAGTAAAAAAAAAAATTAGAACCTTAAAGAAGAAAATTAAATGCTTATTTGAAAAAAGAAGCATTAACATATACAAGACTGTAACAACATATAATACACAGAGGCTTAAACAGGTTTTCCAAGACCTTAACCTGTCCCAATCCAGTGTCGGACCTCGTCCGACATTGAGAATTCCCTGCATAGCACCCATGTCGGGCGAGGTCCGACACATGTTTCTAACACTATGCAGAAGAGAACTCCAATGTTGGGTCTCTCCTCTGTACAGTGTTAGAAGCATATGCTATACACATTCTATGACTTTGTTTGGCACTGTATTATATATATATAGACAGACAGACAGATAGATATCAGAGAAATTAGAAATGAATAGAGTCTTATTATATAAATTATATCAATATACATATATTTACAGGATTATTACAAATGATTTTCCCGGTGTGAAACACTCATAACGCAGGTTTAAATTTAAAAAATGCTAATAAAATTATCATGACTGTACATTTTATATGTTTTTGTTGAGTAATTCCAAGGAATCCACAACGCGATTTCCCACCCAAAATAAATAAGAGCTGGGGAGTGTGTAGGTGGCAGGGAAATTGTATTGGAAAGGGTTAATATTGATAACCTATCCTGGTGACAGGTCATAATATAAAGTCAGTGGAGGAACCAACAATGGCACTCTTGGCGAAGTTTGCAGGGGCTGTGGTGTGATCCTGTCCCCAATGCCTCTTCTTGCTGATAAACAATAATCCCTTCAAACAGCTGGGGGGTGGCAGGAATCATACTGCCCACCAATCTGATGTTGATGATCTATCCTGAGGAAATGCCATCAATATTATAGTCCCAGAAAAGCCTTTTAAACGTAACTTGCTATAAAGGGCTCTTGAACACGGATGGATTTTATTTGTGGAATCTGCAAACAGTATCTGCATGCACGATCCGCTGTCTCAGATGCCCATAGAAATGAATGAGCATCTGCAGCTCCGTGCACACATGCGGTTTTGAATTGCGGATTCCATGAATGGAAAAGAAATCGCAGCATGCTCCATTTTAGCGTGGATTCCACGTGGACAAGCTCCATTGATCTCTATGGGTGCGTTTGATCCACAATGCATCCGCAATCACATTGCGGGTATGTTGCGGACTTGTAGGCTGATACTTTTCAGGTT